>NW_022045843.1:2400000-3000000 GCF_003285905.1 Drosophila hydei | reverse complement strand
TTAAGCCCATGCATTATTGTAGCGTCTCCAAGTGGCTTTGGCATGTGTCTTATAGCGCTCAAATGTAATTGCCATAGAGATAGAAGACCGCCAACCCATACATCATTTAGGCACGTTAAGTTCTCTTCAAATAGGCCAGTTCTTAAGCTGTGAGTATGCTCGACTGGCAGATAGCCTATACCTAAATATACATTTAGTCAAGCTAATATGCCCTCTTTACTCTCTACACAGCGCATGCAATTCCTGTCAAGCCATGCATTTCTTATAAGCTGAACTTGAGACCTGAAATTATTATGAATGCCGCACAGAAATGTGCGCAGGCGAGGTGGTGGTCGCGGCTGCTGTATACTCGATACTATATTTTGTAAAATTATATATGCAAACAATGAGTATATATATACGATATATTTGTGTTTATAGGGAACAAAGACAGCAGTGAATTAGTCATAAATACAGCTTTTGCAGTTCCAGTCGGAGTCGGAATCACGCAACTGTTTTCCACCAAAAACTTTTAAATTGGCACGTGCAAAAGGGGGTGGGGGCAGGGAGGGGAAGCTTGAAACATTTGCCTATTGCATGACTTTTACCAATTGTAATTTGTGTTTCATTTTCAGCTTTTTCTTCGGAAGATCGAGCATATGCCCCATTTGCCATGCGGCAGATTATCCCAGCGCGTCTGTTGCTCTTGGCAATTAATCAATTTACATTTGTCTGTGTTCAATAATTGTTTTGCTTTTATTTTCTATTTTGTTCTTTTGGCTTTTGTGTGTTTTGACACGTTCCATAAAAGATTCTTGCGCTGATTCTTGAGTTATGAGTTATTGTGCTAGCTGTTTGATGTTTGGTATCAAAAGAGATATATAATAAATATTATTTTTAGCGATAAGATAGTTTAAGTTAATGAAAATAAAAAAAAGGGGTAACAACAGAAATCTAAGAAACTTTAATGCGGTTGTCAGCGGCAGGTGAGTCAGATCTATGCGTTGGCTTCTGCTGAAGAATAAAATGTTATAAAATTTAATTCAAAATTGCAGAGTGTAAATTATTTCCGGCACGACTCAGCTGCGTATTAATCACGGAGAAGTTTTTAGGCATTTTTATTTTGCCTTCTGCTGAAGAACGAACAATTTACAGGGTATGTGCGAGTCATGCATGTTGTCGAGGCTCTAAGTGGGCAGTTCGCAATGCATTTTGGCTGTTGTGCCCCTTGACACTGAGCCCAAGCCGAACAATAGCAGGTCGTATACGTAATATTCACTTAATACAAAGCAAACATCACTCATACGCCGCATTGACCTAGCGTTTTATTTATTTTGCGCGCCGTTTGTGTTGTAGTTCACAACTAATTCAATTCGCAGCCACGCCCACACACTCGCTGCACGCCCAGCAGAGTTCCGCTTGATCGAACGCTTTGTAAATGGGACACAACCTGACGATCCTCAATGGCGCGGCATTGATCTTGTAATTTGTTAATTCGAAAATAATTGCTTCACTGGTCGGGCCGCTGTGTGTAACCACCCACTGTAGTTTTATTTATTATTTGATAGACAATCCGAGGGGAAATAAACAGCACAATAAAAAGCTGGCGAGAGAGAAATAAAGATTTAGCAGGCGCTATTGATGCTCCATGGCTGGGGCCAATATTTGTTTTCACATTCAATATAATCTCTATCTATGTGTATATTTATATATTTATATGTGTATTTATGTATATGCTATTTGCAGCATGGATCTGCGCTACCTGCTGCTGAACATTGTCTTCATATCCGTTGTTAATGCGATGCTGGCCTTTGGCATTGCCAGCCAGGATGAGCGACGCTGCTCGGTGGGGCGGATTGAGAAATTGATGCGCATTCGCTGCTACAACATGGATCTCAAGGAGGTGCCGCAGAACATGAAGACGTCCGTTGAGGTGAGTCGCGCCCGACACCAATTAGCCGGGCGACCTGCCACAAATAAGTTCAATTTCATTTAATAAAAATCTCATGACCCAAACTTAATTCAAGTCTCTCGCATATCCCCCATTGCACATAAGCAGACCCCACTCGACACACAGCCAAGCTCAATTGGCTTAATTAAAGCATAAAGAGAGTTCACTTGTCGCTTGGCATAAAACATGCGCCAATATAGCCCACATGAATATGAATAACACGGCATTTGCATGAGAGACGCGCCAGTTGAGAAAAACCATCGACAGTTGTGTTCATAAAAATAGTAGTGCTGCAGTAACTGAAACATAAATTGAATATAACTGTAACTTTTTCAATTGAAAATTTAAAGATTCTAAGCTTCTGTTTAGAATAGAATTCAATGTAGAGAATTACGATAGAAGTCTCTTTAGTTTTGGTTAGAAATTAATATATATATATATATTATTATTATATATATATGTATGTATATGTATATATATATATATATATATATATCTGTAACATAATATTTGCTCAAATTGAAATCAATTTTAATGTTTTTCAAGCAAATTCCTTAAATTTTTATTAATTTCAATTATATTTTCGTTTATTCTAAACTCATTGCAGCTGGGAAATCAGTTTGTATACATAATGGCTTATTGATTTTGTTTGACTATACGTATTGGTCATATATATATCCATAAAGTATACCTATAGTTAAGCAGTTAGACAAGCTGAATCGTTCCATCTGTCTGCCTTTTCCTTCATATGAAACCAGTGAGCTCATCAGCTACCACAGCTAGAGCCTTGACGCTCTGGAATATAGATTCTGGTATATCAAACTTAGTATAGGTTTGCATTTGTTATCGATAACTTCTTTAAATTGCCTTTTATCGATATTTCAAGTTGATTTAAGCGTAGCTCGAATGCCATAAAAGCAAGCGATTCCAAATTTGCTTTGAAGACTTTTGTGAGGAATACACAGATTTTGGATGTTTCAAATGTTGTATACAAAATTAGGAAAAATCGTATATCAACTGGCAGTGACTTGCGCTTTGGCAATTACTTCTTTATGGATATCATTATTACATTAAGAAACTTCAGTTATTCAACAAGTAATTTGCCATAGCAAAGCAGGCACATAAAGAACTGAGTTCATATAGAAAGTTGATCTTAAGAATACTAGCTAAAAGCTGCATATAGCTCAAGCTATATTCAGTTCATCTGAATCACTCAACTGATTTCTATGCCCATTTATCCCACTGTTCAGGCAGAAGAGCACTTCAAATGCATTCTACTATAGCCAGCTATAGCCTAAAGATATCTTACACTTGTACTCGTATACCTACCTGCAGTCAGACCCCATTGCCTATCTCTGACTTGCCTTTATCATGACTAAACAGTTTCTTTGGAACAATTATAAAGCGCGAATTAAAGCCATAATTTGTTGTTTTGTTTATTTCCAGGTACTGGACTTATCGTACAATCGCATTAGGAAGCTGAGAAGTGGCTCGTTCCAGAGGTATACCGATATTAAGTTTTTAATGCTATATGAGAACATGATCTTATCAGTGGAGCCGGGCACATTTGCGCCGCTCACCTCGCTCCAGGTAAGCCGTAAATATTTAATTAAAGCTCAGCAATTACGAACTAATCATCGATCGATGCACAGGAAGTTGATCTGTCGAATAATGGTTTGACCACGATTCCCATGGAGCTATTCTCGTTGCCCAGGCTGCGCAATCTCTATATAGACAGCAACGATCTGTGGCAGCTGCATCAAGATATCGAAACGCTGGAGCGACCCATTCGTGCACCGCTCGAATACCTCAATATGGCCAATTGTGAGCTGCACGATATACCCGATCTGGGCATACTGCCAAGTGAGTAACGAATCTTCATCACTTCATTTAAGTTTTAGTTTAAGTGCTTGTCAAATTTGACATCAACTCACATATCTTATGCCTTTTGCAGATCTCTGGCAGCTAAACGTCTCGACAAATCCATTGACTAACTTTCATATCGAGAAGCTGGCCAATATGTGCCATTTAAGGGTCATCGATCTGATGCGAACTCAGATCAATTCATGCGACTGCCAGCAGGTGACCAATCATCTAATGGCGATAGGCGCCAATCCCAAATTTGTGCCCGTTTGCATGGGTAAGCGAGACAAAGACAGAGAGAGAGAGAGAGCAGAAGATGCAGCAACTGTTGCTGCTGCTGCTGCTGCTGCTGCTGCAGCTAATTTTGGCATGTGACCAAGTTTTGAAATTTGCTTTTTACAGATTCGCTAGACAGCAGCGCGTGTCCACTGCCCTACAATCGCACCGTTAACTCGGAAACATTCCGTAGTTGCTTGGACAGCGTAGAGTTGGCCGAGACGCGCAGCCTTTGGCTCTTTGCCGCTGGCTGCTTTGGTGGCGTCATCTTGGTGCTGTTGGGTGAGTTGGCACGAGCAGAACACCTCAACTTGCATATGTGTATATATATAATATGGATTTCTCTTCACAGTGTTCTGGTACTGCATCCACAGATGGCGCAAACGACGCGCCAATCGACGTCTTAGCCAATCGATACAGAATCGCAAACATTTTGTGATATCGCCGCGTAATGCAATTAACAATCGGCTGGAGGACGAGCCCCTGCACTGTGATACTGCCTCAGCATGACCCTAAGCCTACACCTAGTTAAGATCGATCTGTAGTTAGTTTATAGTTATTTATTAGCCTAGCTCTAGTTACACCTAGTTTAGTATACCACAGACTATCTATCGAATTGCCATATGCCAACTACGTGTACCAAAAACTCTAGCAAGTGCCTCAAGTGCTCAAGCAATTTATGAAGTGTTCCATACATTTGATTTAGATTTTAAAGCTATTTTTTTTACTTTTATTTTGCATGCGATTTGAGCCAAGTGAAATGCTGCCTTTTAGTATAAGCAAGCGAACCCTCCAAAACGTAGTTGTATGTATATATTATTTTTTATCTGGGGGCGACAATAATCTAAAGTACACATGCTAGTTAACAAATGCCAAAACCACATGTATATTTAATTTTAAATTCTTATCTGTTATTTAATTAGCTAAAATTTGTTCTAAAGTTTATTCGCGAACTAAATTCTAAGTTATATTTTATGGCATACTTTCGAGCGCACTTAAATTTTAAGTAAATATTGCCTACTTTTGCACTGAGCTTTAAATTCACATCATGCAAAATTCATTGCATACTTTCGTGCATCGCAAAATAAATGAATTCCAATAAACGTGTAACTGTATGTTGGCCAATTTGTTTTGATTGGTTATTGGAAATTTGAAAAAGAGGAAACACAAGGATAGTGGTAAGTGGGGAGAGTGGAAGTTCTGTCTTAAAAATCAATTTTTATCTATTTGACAATTCATAATTGATTACTTTGTGTGTACTCACTAATCTGTAGGTCAAAGTACACTGCATAGTTCTTGTGTAAACTTGAATAATCATGTCCGCATGCAAGTAAATATGCTCAAACATGTTTGTAGCCGAATAAAGTAGACATTTTGATAATTATAATCTACAGCTTAACTAACTTAAACAATTTCCTTCATAAGCGTTACTGTAAGCAGTCCAATTATTTTCTAACACCTTTCGTAATTAAGATTTTCAAGGCCTTTACTAATGCAACAAGTGCACTTGTACTCTTAAAAAGCTGAAACGCTACAATAATTTAAGAGAGTGCGCAGTGAGCGAGCAGCTGTTGACTTTTGCTGTTTGTCTTTACATATGTTCGCACCTCTGGCGCTCGTTCGCCTGCTACTCTCTCTTTTCCAATCTCTCACTGCGCACAGATAGCCGGCGAATATGCTTGAAACAGAAGAATACGAGAATAACAGAAATGAAATTCAAGCGAGCATATAATGCAAAATTCACTTTTGGCGCCTTCCTCGTCGGTTCGCGAATGCCCTCGCCTCCCGCAGCAGTTTTGTGGTTGCTGCCTGATGGCGGCGACAACTAACCGATTGCGACGGCGACGTCAAGCACAGCCCCCACGTTCAAATGTCCACGGCAGCGCAGTTGCCGTCACTCTGCTTTGTCGTTGTCCGGAGTTTTCGTTTGCTCGACACATTCAGTTTCTTGTCGTCGCTCGTGGTAGGCAGAACAGCTAAACGCAAAAACCTCCGCCAGGCAACTCAGACATTTCGACTCGCTCTCGTCACTCAGTGTGTGAAAGCTCAACCAACGGGCACGCCCCACCCTCCACCACCAAATTTCATCCCCGGAACGCAATAAATCGCGAAGGACTCGGTCCGCGTGTGTTTATAAAATATATCAAAAATTAAGTTAACAAACAAAAAGAATTAAACAAATACAAAATGAGCAGTAAGTTTTTACCAACAGCGTTCGCAGCCAAAGAAGCGTGCATAAGAAGTGAACACAGATAAAAAAGTTAAAATTAAAGAGAATCTGTGTGCGTGTGTATGTGTGTACTATGCATGGCTACTGCCTATCCATATCCAAGTTGAGAGGCGCTGCTGGGCCATCCCTTTGCAATTGTATTTGCAATTGCGACTGAGACTGCAGCTCTTCTCTGTTTCTTTTTATCGCAATTAATAAATGCCGCAAATCGATTGCATTCTCATATTTCATAACGCCGCATCTTTGCATAATGCATATAGATTCTATATAGTTGATATGTAACAGTTAATATGAGATTGTCAACTACATGTGTTTTGAGGCCAGCAAATTGCGGCGACGACCTTTATTGACCTTCAATAGCATTTGCCTAGCCGCTGCCTCTACCTCTACCTCTGCCTCTGCCTGTGCGTGTATGCATATGACGGCGAGTATGTGTGTGTGTGTGTGCATGCAGAGCATTTAGATTTCGAAAACAAAGCGCATCAGAAAAAGACGAAAAATATATAAGAAAAACACACACACATCCATACGTAAAACGTCAGTTGTTTGTTTATGAAAAGTATGCGCGAAATTGACTTAGACAAATGTTGACGCACTGATAACGTACACATAGTGTTACGTGTGCCAAAGCTACGCCAGAGAGTCAAGCTTAAAGTTCGTGAGAGGGAGACTGAGAGAAACTGACTGAGAGCGCAAGCCCAGTTATGCTCGACAATGCATAAAGAGCGTAAACAGAGCGTTTACCGCTACTCGCTTTTGTATTGTATCGCTATTCAACGATTTTGCATGGTGAGCAAATATTTGTGGGTTTCTTCATATTCTTTTCTTTTGAAAAGAGAGCGCGTGGTGAAGGTCAGTGCCAGATTTGTTGTCACTTGTCAATTGTCGTCGTCAGCGCCCATTGATTAAAGCAAGTCACGACCTATGTAAGTAACTGTACAAACTAGCGCCAGGCAGCAAAAAGCAAATACAGATGATTATCAGCCAGATTACAATTTCCGCATTTAGTTTATTCGAATGCCCCTATGCCCATTTCTTAGCTCATTAGAACTGCATTCGCCTTGGCACTTTCACACGCGTCATGTTTGAAATGCATGAATCGAATAAATATAATCATATTCTATTTGTATAAGCAAACGCAGGCATTAGTTATAGATGATCTATTTATAGACATAGCAGACATCTAGAAATTATGGCTGGCGACAGGCGCTAACGATTCTCAGTGGTATTTCAAAATTTTCGAGAAGAAAAAGTTTTCCACAGCCAAAAACGCCCACAATGCCAGAAGCAGAAAATTAAAAGAAAATTAAATAAATGCCAATACTTATAGACACACATATATGTACATATGCATAAGTATATGTATCTGTATGCGAGTGTGTGTGTGTGTAACTGTATCTGATGCCCGCATAAATCATAAGGCGCTGCCTTCTCCAGTTTGAGTAGCTCCCTTGCTGCGATTTCTAAAAATGTATCTGTATCTATGAGTGTGCGTATCTGTATCTGTATCTGAGTATCTGTGTATATGCGTGTGCTGCATGCAGCTGGCAGAGTTCGCTGCTTGTCGCGCTACAATTTCATTTCACATTTTCTGGCTATTTTTAGTGGCCTCTTCGCCAGATACAGATATATATATATATCTATATATTTATACATACGTATATCTCGCAGATACATACGCTTGACGTATAACTCGTTTTGGATGTTGGCATTGCTGCACTCGCTGAATTTTGCCGGTCTTTGCCAGTCGGGCATGGCTTTTGCCGGCTGCCGCAAAATGTGGCGTTCACTTTGGCATTGGCGGCGTTGCATGAACGAGTTTTCGTTTTGGTCTGGCCATGCCACTGCATTTGGTGCTCTCTGCCTCATTCACAAGCTCGTCTCATTCATAGGTCAAATGAAATCCTCTACGGCTCATTGAGCATTTGCCATGCCGCTGACCTTTTGAACTGCAAGCCAATCAGCTGATGATTAGCCATTGCTGAGCAGTGGCAAAGAGCAGAGGGCAGAGGGCAGAAGTTGCCAGCTAAGAGAGCGCTGCAGCTGCTGAGCGAGCTTTTACTTAGAGCTAAGAGAGCGAGCGAGCAAGCTTTCGGTTACACTGCGCACAATTTCGAATTGATTTCTTGCACAGGCTGTCAGCTGTCATCAAAATTGCTTATATTACTAGTTAAGCAGGTATATATATAAGAATATTTTTTAAGATCGGTTCGTTTTTTGAAATTCCTTGTGACATTTGGACAACTTGAACAGTTGTCTTTTCAGTTTGGACAGCCAAGTGTTGTTTATTTAATTTAAATCAAAATTTATGGATGTCATTTCATTCGTTTTGATATTTTTCTTTCGGTAAATATAGATATACATATATTGTTTGTTTTTTATTGTTGTGACATGATATTTTCATATTATTGTTGTTTGTGCTCGCATCCGGTAAGTCACGAAGTTATTAAAAACCATTTTTAGTTTGGCCAAGTAAATGATTTCATTTTTATTTTAGGCACAACATCTCATTGCACACATAAAATAAAAAGAATGTCAAGAACGAACACATCCAAAAAAAAAAAGAACAAAAAGATTTCAACAACACCCTGAAGTCGCATTATTTTGCACCCACACACATCCATTAAATCCGTCAGATACATTTTCGTATATGAGAGCGCCACCTGCCGGACGGCGGCACAGACTTTGGTGACCAAAATGCATTCAGCTGTTGCTGTTGCTGCTGCTACTGCTGTTGCTGCTGTCGCTGCTCCTCCTCCTCCTCCGTCGTTTCCATTCGCTGCCGAATGCGTAGCACAGAAGGTAGTTCTTGTTCTCGTTCTTGTTGTTGCAATTCACATATTTAGCTACATCTAAACGCTTCTCAACTACCAAAATCCGGTGCGCTTTCTAATGCTAAATAAACCTTACAGATTATTTAGCTAAAACAAAAACAAAAACCAAAACAAACTACAATCAAAAACCAAATAAACCCAACCAAACGAACTAATCATGAATTTAACCCCAACTAAAGTGTTTTACAGCCACCTGTACAAAAGATTCTTCTCAAGTAGTAGAAATGAATGTTCCAACCATTGTCCATAATACAAACTGAAAATAAATTTTTAATACTTCTATAATAACGACGATATTATGTTGAATTTTCTTTTCTTTTCTTTTTTGCATGAATATTTATTTATTTATAATTTACATATTTATTTCTATTAATATTAAATAAGTTTTACGTTAGATTAATTATTAAATTGTATAAATTTATTTAGTTGAGCCATTGGCAAGAGATTCTAGAAATGATTCAGGCAATTTGAAGAATAATTTTAATATTTTATGTGCATATAAAAATGACATTTAGCTATGCATCATGCAACATTGTTGCAAGCTATAATCATTCATTTAAATTATATAGATCTATTAACAAATACTTAAATTAAACGTAGAAAAGAAAGGAAAAAATATTTTTATGAAATATGAATTCGAAAGCTTAGCTAAATTTACGAACTGTAAGATCTGTTACATATATATGTATATATATTATATTTAGCGTAATATTTAAGCCTTAGTCTAACCGCCAACAAATTCATTTTCCATTTAACATTAAAGAGCTCGTTAATACAATTACTCAACGCCTACATTAATGCTTCATTTCCAAATTAAATTTCAGTTTTATTTGGCTAGTGGAATGTACATGGCTCATTTATATAGATATGTATATCTATGTATATCTATGTATATCTATGTATATATATATATAGTATATATATAGTTGATACAACTAAATGCCAACAACGCAAAATATAATTTGCTGACTAAATAGATGCGCCTGAGAAATGAGTTTTTTTTGCTAGTTCTACTGCTGCTTATTCTTCTTCTTCTATTGCTTTTTTGCGAATCCAACAAAATAGCCGAAATGGGCCTCAATATAACCCAAAATAATCGAAAACATTGCCAAAAATGCTGCATGCGATCGCCGCGTGCCCCGCCCACAAGTTGTTGACGCAGATGCCTGCGCGCACACACACACGCAGACACTCTCACACTCACTCATTCGACTAGATCGTGTATCTATATAAACTATATTTATATAGATCTCTATATATATATATTCCTGCTGCTTGTGTATTTATAATCCATAAATCGCCTGCTGAATGCCAAACTAATAAAAGAAAAATGAAAATGGAAAATGGAAATTTAGAAGAAAAAGAAAAAGAAACTTGTGCTAATGCCAAGCTCTTGCCCTTGCAACTGTCTATGTGTATCTGTGTGGCTCACTCCTCTAACTATGATTACTTTCCAATGTATATAGCTATAACTAAGCAAACTGATCTAACATCTTGTGCTCTTCGTGCTCTTGTTTGACAGAATTCGCCTGGGTTACCTTGACGACAAATGATAACTACTCGCTGGGCGCCCTGGTGCTGGCACATTCGCTGAAGCGTGCCGGCACCGCTCACCAGCTGGCTGTGCTGGTGACGCCCACCGTATCGGAGGCGATGCGCGACAGACTGAAGGACGTGTACAATGTTGTACAAGAGGTGAATGTCCTTGACTCACAGGATGCTGCCAATTTGGCACTTCTCGCCCGCCCCGAACTGGGCGTCACCTTCACAAAGCTCCACTGCTGGCGTCTGGTGCAGTTCGAGAAGTGCGTGTTCCTCGACGCAGATACGCTGGTAAGTAGACCAGGAATCTATGAAGTAATACATAAACATATTCTAATAATTCCCTCTTCACTCGGCTACAGGTGCTGCAGAACTGCGATGAACTGTTTGAGCGCGACGAGCTCTCCGCTGCTCCAGATGTCAGCTGGCCAGACTGCTTCAACTCGGGCGTCTTTGTGTTCAAACCCAGCGTGGACACCTTCAGCAAGATCACAGAGTTTGCAGTGCAGAATGGCAGCTTCGATGGCGGCGATCAGGGTCTGTTGAATCAGTTCTTTGGCGATTGGGCGACCGCAGATATTAAGAAGCATTTGCCATTTGTCTACAATGTTACGGCCTATGCTTCCTATTGCTATTTGCCCGCATTCAAACAGTAAGTTTCGTGCACTCGATGCGACTCTATATTCATGAATATGTCTTTCAGGTTCAGAGATAAGATTAAGATTTTGCATTTTGCTGGCAAATTGAAGCCATGGCTCATACAGTTCAACTCTGAGACAAAGAGCGTTGCCACGCCCAGCGAATACGCCCATGCGCAAGACCTTATCCAACACTGGTGGACCATCTTCTGTGATAATGTGCATCAGTCTCTGAGCGACAATATGGTAAGTGCTCTCCACAATATTTCATTCGTTTCACACACACACACACTCTGTCTCTCTTCGTAATTTATTCACGTTTCAAAGTGTGTGTGAAGATTGTTGTTATTCTTTAATGCTAAAACCAGTTCTTTGAGAGTTTTGCGTTTCGTCCAAACTAAAAACTTCAAATCTAACCGAAATTAAATATCTGTCATTTTAACCCCTAATTTGCTGCTATGCTAAAGCGTAAAACGCCGGATAATACAGATATTGCTAGTGATAATACCGATAGAAGCGTTCCACGAGAGGTAAGCTGATCTATTACCAGCACACGCAACTTATAGAGTTCACGGCGGCGAGGGTCACTCAATCTACTCACATTCTTGTAGCACACATTGTATATATGATCACGCTACTTATTTGATATATATTTGTATATACATGTATAGTATTATTTATTGATTCATGAAATGTAAATAATCGACAAAATATTGCATTTATTCTGAGCTACTTTGTGCTTCAACGACCTCGTTATAGTTTTTAGTTTTAGCTTTAATACTTTCATTTTCTATTAAGTTTACTTTAGCTTTGGCAGCCACGCCCCAAATTGGCCTCTATTCCTCAATCGTTAGACAGACATTTCTCTGAGTGGAGTATTTATTTCTCTTCTGCTATTCTTTCTAATGCCAATCTATGTATATATGTGTGTGTGTATATTGTATTCGTGTGTGTGTGCCTGTTTTTTGTGTTGTTTTCCTCTCGATGCTGCATCGATTTGGCCAGGCGCCAACGGAATGTTTAGTTGGCCACGTCAATAAATTGAAATGATCCAAATGGCATGCAAATTGGTATTGTCAATTTATTGAGGCGTCTGTTAGGATTTCATTAACTGGTATGCCAAGGGAAGAGGCTGTTGGGATTATTGAGATAAAGTCTGCAGATGGAAGGCATGATCAAAGTATAACTAAACATAAAATATTTTGTAGAGAAAAACTGATTTATTTGTACAGGATTTTTATGTTTTTTCACAAATTCTCAATTCTCAATAATTGCTGAATTCAATATATATTCCATATTGTAAATTATTTAAACATTTTCTATACACTAGAAAAATGTCCTTCTCTACTGCAACTGCTCTTCAGACTCTAGCAAATTGGCAGCACTGTACTTTTAGGGTGACCAGTTTTTCTTTTTAAATCATCAAACTACATATAAATAGTTCAATGTAAATGTTTTCAAATATTCTTTATTTACATATAGATATATGCACTAAAACTACAGGGTAGACTCGGTAAAATACCCTGTAAAATGTTGTGTATTTGTTTATCCTGTTCTTTATGGTGTGCTTCAAGTTCTTATACAATTCTGTTCACTTCTCGTAGCCTTAAGCCTTATTATTTGATGCTTGTAAGTTATTTAAATTTATTTTTGATTTTCAACTCTTATCATGCGCTTAATTATCGCAAAAAAACCACAAATATCGCTTAAATCACAAACCAAAGTGTCTTTGCTTGAACATAACGCACTCGTCGAGCTATGCTGAGTACGCTTACGATATGGACAGCTACTATCATGAGCAACAGCAACAACAACAACAGCCAGAGCCATATGTGCCGCATGTCCGTGAATATCGTGATCCCTGGGCAGATTACTATGAGCAAGTGGAGCGACAACAAAGTGAACTCGAACCACAAGCCGAACCCGAACCCGAACAGCAGTTCTGGCATCATGATAGTGACGAGAGAAGAGGAAGTTGGAACCAGTGTCAGAGCGATGCATGTCTCAGACCCACATCACCATCACCTCAAGCACCACCACCACCAACACCGCCACCGCCACCGCCACCAACCACTGCCAATGAAGAGTCCATAGCAATAGATGTAAATAATAGCAATGAGCAAGCACAAGAACCCACCCACGAACCACACACGAACCACCACCCAACGACACAAACCACCTCAAGTCACAATACACAAACTGAAGAAGTCGAAGCCGTCGAAGCTGAGGTAAAAACTACAAATGAAACGGGCAAATGTCAACAAATGCACCACAAACACAACCACCAAACCACCAAACCACCTTTCCAGTTCCCACTTCAGATTTGCTGTTGTTCTCATTGTCTTTGGTTGCACTGTCTCATGTCTCATGTCGCGTCGCGTCTCTCGTCCTGCGTCTATCGTCTGGTGTCTAGTTAAATTGACTTTGGTTACTGCTGCTGCGGCGGCTGCTGCTGCTGCTGCTGTCGCCTGTCACATTTGCATGTCCCATTATCATACAACGTGTTATCGCCGCTGTCCACTGTCCATCGTCCACTGTCTTCATTATCTTCATGCTCATCATCATCATCATGTTGTGGGCTGCTGCTGCTGCTGCTGCTGCTGCTGCATTTGCTGATTTATTGCTTGCTTTGGCGTCCTTTAAAAAGGCATTAAGTAGTCCTTGAGCTGTTCGTGTGGGTGCGTATGTGTGTCAATGCGGGTGGCACTTTGGCATTTGCATCTGAAAAGCATTTAAATGTCAACTGGATTTCTTTATTCTTGTTTCCTATACACACACACATACTCCTATACACAGCCACGCCCATACCCACACCCACACACCCATAGCTACATCTTCATAGAGTAGCCTGCTCATGGTAATCTGCCACACGAGGACATGCGAGCTACACATACAGAGCAGCTTGCAGCGACCAACAACAACAGCACAAGAGCGAAGCGCATTAATCATACGCCACGTTGTGCGGGCGCAACTGCCTAACAGCTAATTGAATGTACATAAAACTAAAACTAAGTAAAGCAATTAACTTTAGAATGTCTGAAGCATGCCTTTATGTAACACACTGTTCTATGCCCATAAACAGTTATGTTTTGTGTTTTGTATATTTGGTTTTCGCTTCTTCTTCTTTTTTGGAGAGTGTCTAACACTGGCAATTGGATAACTTTGTTTTTATAGGCTGGCCTCGCTGGCGCCTTGTCGCAGCTGCGCATCGGCGTGCAGCGCACACCCGAACAGGAGCAATACGAGAATCTGATGCGTCGCCAGTGCTGGGAGTCGGGACAGATTGATTATACGGGCGCCGATGCGTTCGACAACATCTGGAAGAAGATAACGCAGACGCTGGAGTCCAAGCCGGAGAAGGAGGCGGAAACTGGTAGTTCATAGATACGAAGCTAATATATGTAGTGAACAAACAACAACAACAACAACAAGCAATTCTAAACGTTATGTGTGAACACAGACAAGTCCTCACACACACTCGCACACACACACACACGCACACAAGTCTTTGACTTTAATAAAAAAATAAACACAAATTTAAGCCAAGTGATGTCAAGTGTCAGGCAAAATGCCATATTTAATTGCCAGTCACACACACACACTCAGACATGGTTTGTAGCCTAGTTAGCAGCAGTAGCACATATCATAAAATTGAAAAAATATATATATATATATAATATATATATACACTGTTGTATATATAAATAAAAAACGCACAGAAATTTTAATTAAGTTTTCAAATTAAACTTTTTTACACTCGTCAACGACGCTGCTGCTCTCCACGTTACAAATTCATTTAAGTGTATGTGTGTGTGTGACACACTTGACACCTACATACCTACACAGCCAGACATATCCTTGGCACAACAACCACTTGGCCCAGCCACAAAACTTTTACACTTCATTGTATTTTAATTGAAAATTCTGATACTGTTTTTATTTCTGTTCTGCCCTCTTGAGTCTTAACACTTTTGTTTTTTTTTTTAGCTCATCTGCATAAAGGGCCCTAAAATCCCAAATTCCCCTCATCAATTAGAATTTTAATTTATTTTTTCTAATGAAAAATGTGTGTATAAAATGTAAAATAAAATGTTTTCTTAAATATATATTTCGAAACTAACTAGAAAGTGTTGCCTGTGTGTGTGTTAGATGTGTGTATGTGTGTGCGTTTTCACACATACAAAGTTCTTTCTTTCTACCCTTTATGTTGTAATTTACATTGAAATATTGTCTATTTATTCAAGAACACAAAACACAAAGAACAAAAACTCTTCGTTTAATCACAAAACCGTTTGAAATATGCATTTTTATTTTAGCTTTAAGATTTCGTTCGTCTCTCCCCACCCAACACCCCTACACCCTTTACGCGTTCTGTAAGTGAGTTTTAAATATAAGTTTGTTTTTCTTTTTACATTTATTGTTTTCAGTCGTCTATTTCTAAGTTCTCTCATCCTTACATCAAACACCCTTCCATCTGTTGTGTGACGTATTTCCTAAGCTGTGGGGTTCATATTAAGAGATTTACTATATATTTATATGATTGAGAAAGATCATAGTTCATATTCAATCAGCTTCATGAGCACGCACTGCTTGACTCACATCAATTGCCTTCGATCAAGCAATCAATCAATCAATCTTCATTCACTGTGCTGCGCTTCAATCATCTTCAATCATGCCTGAGTAGCTTCTGTGTAATGCAATTCTTTCTGCAGTTTCGCCTGTTAAAATCAAAATTACCCTAACCGCATTTTCCAGATAACGATAACGATAACGATAATGATAACGATAACACGCTAGGCTTTAATCAATTGCTAACTGAAACTGCAAATAAACTGCTGCAGCAGAGGCCAACCAACGAAGCCCATATCAAGGCCAACATTGAACCCAGCCTCAGCCTCAATCTCAGTCCCAGCTCCAGCTCTGGCTTAAGCTTGCCAACTAATCAGGGCTCAAATGTGACAGAGGTCAAAGCCGGCCCCGCAGCCGTCACAACTAACAAACTTCCAACTAACGCACAGAAACCCGTCGTCGCCGCCGCCGCCGCCAACAACAGCAGCAAAGCCACTGTGGAACAGCAATCAGCCAGAGCAACCGCAACAACAGCTTCGACAGCGAAACCACAACGTGTCCAGGCAGTCGGGCAGGCAGCACAGGCGACGGCAGCAACGCAACCGGCGCAGCAACATATCCTGCAACAGAATGCGGCACCCACCAAGCCGAGCAGGCAGAAGGCGTCGCGTAAGTTTAAATAACAATTACTGCAACTGCTGATGCACTACAGCTGCCTGCCGCAACTGGCGACCAGGGCGGCGCTGCTTCGATGTACCCTGCGACTGGATGGCGACAACGAATCTGAATATCTGCCGGAGCCGGTGCATGTCTAGGCCCCGCAAGTACAAGTACAGTAGAACCTAAACAACAGTAACAAATGTAAACAAAACCGAAACCAAGTACAAAACGCTGTAAAAATGTTGCTTAAACGAATTTAAAAACAAAACAAAACAAAACAACAATAATTTACCAAATGCGCCTTAGATGAAACTAATTTGCAATATCTTAGCATAGGAAACCTTTTATATACATATTTATATATCTTATATATAACATGCCACAAGTGCTTGCCACAAACACACACACACACACAGAGTCATACAGAGATCGTTAGCTGCGCTACACAATACAATTTATATCTATTCGAAACACACTCACACAAACACATGCAACTGCAACTTCTTTACCCTCCACGAAGAGCTCCTGACCTCCGCTGACATTGAGGATGGCAAAATTGAGTATGACAGGGCCACCGGTGCTAGCACCCAGTATAAACTGATCGATGGCGGCTATGAGATGATCACCACGACGCCGCAGCCGAACGGCACGGTCAAGACCCAGGTGAAAACTTTCTGGGACCCGAAGCCCGTTAGCGAAGCGGACTTGGCCAAGGAGCAGGCCAACAAGAAGATCATCAAGCAGCGCCTGGGCAAGGAGATACGCATCGATGAGAAGACCACCATGTTGACTCGCGCCATTGAGGGTGGCTACGAGGAGGTCTACACCACCATCAATGACGATGGCACGCGCAGCATGCGCACCAAGACCTTCTACGATTCCGTGCCCACGGAAATCAATGAGAACACCACCACCAAGGTCAACAAGACCAAGAAGAATGTCACCCGCAAGTCGTCGGTGGATTCGACCGACTCGACCGAATCTTCGTCGCGCCGCGTTGTGCAGAAGGTGCAGAAGAATGTCAACGACAAGCAGTCCAACTATCGCGAGGACACCACCATCGAGGAGACGCGCCGTGTTAGCCAGAACATTGAGATCACCGAGAATAATCGCACCGTGCGCAAGAATTCGCTGCAGGAGCAGAGCATCAAGGCCGTCACCCAGAGCACCGGTGATGCCAGCAAGAAGAAGAAGAAGCCCAAGTCATCGGCGCCACCACCACCGGCCGACTTTGTGCAGAACGACACCACAACCGTGGCCTCGAAGCGTGTGCCCGGCGGCGTTGAGTACACCTACTCGACGGAATTGGAGTCGGGCAAGACGATCACCACCTCGAAGACCGTTTACGAGGAGGAGGAAGTCGAGCTAACCGAGGAGGAGATCAAGCAGTATAAGAAGACCTTGAAGGATGCCGAAAAGCACAAGAACGTGACCAGCACCAAGAAGCTCAAGTCCGAGTCGGGCACCAAGAAGATTGTGCCCTCCGAGAATCCCGGTGATGTGACCACCGTTGAGACCATCAAGATCGAGGGCGGCACCGAGTATCACTACACAACTGTGACCTCTGAGGGCATTGTGAAGAAGGCAGTGAAGACTGTGTTCGATCCGGTGCCCAGCAGCAAATCGAATCCCGACGACACCGACGAGGAGGAGATCATTGAGGAATACGAGGAAGAGATCATTGAACCCGGCGAGAAGACGGTCAAAACAATTGAGACTGTGAAGCAGTTGCCTCACAAGTTCGAAGGTAATAGCATAGAAATAAGCAAACTCAGCTTAGACTCAACTTAATCTCAACTTAAAACTATTTCTTCCACGCAGAGGAAGTGACCATCACCCATGAGAAGAAGGAGAAGAAGGTAAAGAAGTCCATGATCATCAGCCAGTAGAGCGCGCACGGCACAACCAACACACAGACACCCCCACTCAGACACAAACAGACTCACACACACACACACTACTACACGCGCTAGCTTTTGTATTCGTTGACATTTGAAAAGTATCTCTTTGACCTATAAGTTTGGAAATTATTGGTACCCCTAATATGTATTTCAGCGCCCAGTTCAGAGAGCTGTCGCTGGTCTTTGTACGCTTCTCGTAAGCTTTGTTATTAATTATTTTGGCAGCTTTCTGTTGCCCTGACGCGAGTTCACAAAAAGTCCCTTGTAAAATGTTTACACAGCACTCGAAATTGTATTAAAAAACTATCAAAAACAATTTTATAAATTTATTCAAACTAATTAACATAATCATAGCACACATTTGTTTATCAATAAATCGTTTTGAGTTATCAAAAAAAAGAGAATTTTGTTCTAGTTTCGCTTGGACTTCGCTTTGAGCTTCTTCGCCGACCGCAAGCTGCGGCAGATGAGCAGCAGAGCCAATAAAGGAAATAAGACTAGAGCTACGGCAATGCCAGCTATGTCTAGGAGATAGAACTGATACCAGGGCAAGTTCAGACCCTCGGATACCAAATGTGCTGCTCCACGATGTTCAATGACGTAGTCGATCCAGTACATGGCCGTATCCATTGCACTCAGTGGACGATCGCGGAAGATGCGTGAAGCACGCTTTATGTTATCGCGGTACTTGGGGTTTTCCAACAGCTCAGTCAAGGCATGGCGCAGCTCCTGCTCCGCAACAGTGCGGTAATCCACGCCCATTGTGTAGCCAGCAATTTGACCCTTTTTAATATTCAAATACTGATCGGCATAGACTGGCATGCCGAGCACAGGCACACCATAGTGAACCGCCTCCTGAGTGCCGAAAAGACCTCCATGGGAGATGAAAACCTTGACGTTCGGATGGGCGAGTATATCAGTCTGGGGCAACCAATCCTGGGTCATCACATTGGGTGGAAGCTTGAGCAATTTGTCATCCTCGAACTTCCATAGGACGCGTTGCTTAAGGCGGGCAAATACATCCAGGAATATCTTGAGCTTCTCAGGCGGAAAGTCAGCGCAACGTACTTGGGAGCCTAGCAGAAGGATTGTAGGATAAAGTCAAGCTTGGCATAACTTATCAATAGCTTACCCAAACTGAAGTAGATGGCTCCATGCACAGCTTCATCCAAGAACTTTTGCATTTTAGGCGGCAAAGGCTTTGGGGGTTTTATGTGTAGTCCACCCACTGGAATCATATTGAAGGAAACGGGCCTAGGAGCTTCGAGTGGCATATAGGTATTCAGCAGAATAACTGAAATGTTGCGTTCCATTTCCCTAATGGAAGGCAGCCTATCGAACGTCTTGGAAAAGTGTTGCTCCAGTATCCCGTCCTGAGCTGGATAGTACCAGTATTTTCGCATGAGCTCTTCGGCCAGTGAGACGTAGACATTGTCAATGCGTTCCGAGAGGGACATGCGATCCGTATAGGGCTTCCAGCCATGGGCCACGTATGACCAAGGCGTGACGATGCCCGTCAAGGAACTCATGTAGTTGGCAAAGGTGAAGGTAAACAGGTTTATGACAGGCACTTGATAGAGATGACCCAGAAAGAGGGCGCCCTCATTGAAGAACTGTTCGACAAGCAACAAATCGTACTTTCCCGCCTTATCCTTTGCATGGATAAGTTTTAGCACCTCAGGAGATTCGAAAGCCATACTTGTGCTCTTCAGTCCCATCTCATAGAAGAGCTTAAGCAGCGTCAAAGTAGAGACATCAGTTAGCTCCACGACAGAGTTGACTTTTGTCGTTTCCAGAACTAGACACGATACAGGATTAGTTAGAGCTGATGAGACTGGATTATTGTACACTCACTTGAGGGCCAGAAGTTGTATTGAGGTATTACAATCTCTGTGTAATTCAAGCCCAGGTTTTCCTTGGCCAATGAGAAGGGCGTGATGTTGGTGACCTCATGTCCATGCTGCACCAACTCCCTGATAACGGCATTCAGCATCATAAAATGACTCTTCCCAGGAAAGAAGAAGGCAGTCAAGATGCGCGATCCAGTGCTTAGCTCCAAATGCTGCAGCCCCACCAGAGCCAGCAGCAGGAACTTCAAGACTCTCAGTTGCTGTAGGTCAAGTAAACGTTGTTGTTGCTTATGAAATTTAAGATCTATGGCATTTCAGTTTATATTCTTATCTTAGTGGGAACTGCTCTAGTAGCAACGAAGTTTTTCTATACCAATTTCAGTTCTTATCTGTCATACGAACAGTCACAAACGTTTGTTTTATCGCTTACGTGCTTAATAAATTTATTTATAAAATTAATCAGGTTGTTTTTGCCTGTGTCGTCTTCAAGTATTTCCGATCAGCTGTTCGCTTAGTTTTCCAAAGCTTAGATTCGCCTGCTTCTCGAACATATTTCGTATTTCACAATATAGTTTATTGATACGTTTGCTAGTTATATAATTAATATAAATTATTTTAGATCAATGACTTTAAAGACAAATTAATGTATCGATCTATATATCTACATCATATCTCAGCTGTACTTTCTCTGCTAAGTTTAGCTATTCAAAATTGTAGTTAGACTCAATTAGTCTCGCTGAACTTAATTTAATTTATATTATTTGTGTTTTGTTTATCACCATTTTTGTGTTCCGGCTTCGCACTCAGGCGGCCGATCTACGACACGATTCAAAGACGACTGAGGCCCAGTCGGCAAGTGCTAAGCCAAATAATCAGTAAAAGGTGTTTAAAAACGAGTCTCTATAATGTGTAGCGATTTGATTGGCTGCTCTTTCAGGTACTCATTTCAAGGGATTCAAGCCATTCTTCAAATCGTGAAAATCGCATAGAAGAGCTCTCTTGAAGTAAGAGATATTCAGTTGGGGTCAAGAGAGAACAGCTTCATACTCTTTTTAATTTGTAAGTCTACAAATTTATTCAATGAAATTAACATACTTAAAACATGTTTGGGAGTTTCTATAAGGCGTATTACTAGTTTCGCTTGGACTTTGGTTTGGGCTTCTTCGCAGACCTTAACTGGCGGCAAAGAAGAAGCAGAGCCAAAATGGGCAACGAAATCAAAGCCAACGCAATGCCCGCTATGTCTAGGAGATAGAACTGATACCAGGGCAGGTTGAGTCCCTCGGACACCATGTGTGGTGCCCCACGATGCTTGATAACATAATCGATCCAGAACATGGCCGTATCCATCGCACTCAGTGGACGATCGCGGAAGATGCGTGAGGCTCGTTTCATGTTATCCATATACTTGGGATTCTCCAGCAGCTCTCTCAGCGCATAGCGCAGCTCCTTCTCCGTGACCGTGCGGTAACTTACACTCAAAGCAAAGCCAGCAGCTTGCCCTTTCTTAATATTTAAATACTGATCTGCGTAGATGGGCATTCCGAGCACAGGCACCCCATAATGAACCGCCTCCTGAGTGCCGAAGAGTCCTCCATGGGAGATGAAAACCTTGACGTTCGGATGGGCGAGTATGTCAGTCTGGGGCATCCACTTCTGGACCATCACATTGGCAGGCAGATTGGGCAGTTTGTCATCCTCGAACTTCCAGAGAACGCGTTGCTTAAGACTTCCAAACACACCAAGGAACATCTTGATCTTCTCGGGTGGGAAATCCGCGCTACGCACTTGAGAACCTGTCGGAGACTGTTAGCCAAGGCCATGAACATATGAATATGAGTTTGCAACTTACCCAAACTGAAGTAGATGGCTCCATGCTTGGCATCGTCCAAGAACTTTTTGATATTCGAGGGTAAAGGTTTGGTAGGTTTTATGTGTAGTCCACCCACGGGAATCATATTGAACGATGTGGGTCTAGGGGCTTCCAAGGGCATGTAGCTGTTCAGCAGAATGACTGAGATATTCCGCTCCAGTTGTTTAACGGTTGGCAAGTTCTTAAACTGCTTAGATAGATGCTTCTGTATTATCTCATTCTGGGCAGGATAATACCAGAATTTGCGCATCACTTCTTCTGCGAGTGAACAGAAGACGCTGTCAATACGTTCTGTAAGTGACATACGATCTGTGTAGGGCTTCCAGCCATGAGCCACATACGACCAGGGATTGATGATGCCTGTCAAGGAGCTCAGATAGTTGGAGTAGCCGAAGGTTGTGACGGTAATCATTGGTATTTGATATAGATGCCCCAGAATGAGGGCGCCCTCGTTGAAGAACTGCTCGGCCAGAAGCAAATCGTATTTGCCCACTTTGTCCTTGGCATTGATCAGATCTTGGACTTCCTTCTGCTCAAAGGCAAAGTTCGTGCTGCCCAAGCCCATTGTATAGGCGACCCTGAGGAATGGGATGGTGTAGACATCTGTCATGTCCAGTGCTGACTTGGCACTGGTCAAGTCCATAACTAAAGAGGAAGATTTGGTTAACAATAGTTGGTTATTACGCCTTCCAAAGAGACTTACTTGCACCCCAAATATTGTATTGTGGTATTAGAACTTCTGTGTAGTTCGCACCCAGTTTCTCCTTGGCCAATGAGAATGGTGTAATGAAGGTCACCTCATGTCCTCTATGAACTAGTTCTCTGATGATCGCATCGGTTATCATGAAATGACTTTTGGCGGGAAAAAAGAAGGGCGCCAGAATACGGTAACCAGCTCCAACTTCCATGTGCTGCAGGGCAACAAGGCCCAGCAGGAGGACTTTCAGGACGCTCTTTGGTTGCTGTGGATGATATAGGTAAGTTACAAATGGAGCCAAAGAACTTATCTTTCCACTTGAAGTTCTTAATCTAATGCTATGTAACTACCACTTTATAGTAACTACTCAAGCAGTTAAGTTTTGCAATGCGAGCCCTTATCTGGCTATTACGATGCGTTTTTATTTTCCTTATCAGCTTTGCACGTTTCATAATTCACTTGAATGCGTTATTGATTTGTTACTTGTAATGAATTCGCCTATAGTATGTCTGTAGGTTAATAGGTGAACATGATGAATTTGTTAGCCCGTTTTAAGTTGATAAATATTTGTATGAAATCCTCTTTCTCCGCGTAGCTTGCAGTTAGACACTCAATTTATTTGATTAATTTTACTTAAGTTTAATTTATTTGCACACCATTTTCAATTTGCTTGCTGCACTTGGCGAGTGTCTCAGGTTGCAGTCGACCGATCCGCGGCTCGATGCACAAACGACTGAAACGTTGCCTCCCATGCACTGTATATGGACTCCAGGCCACTTATCGGCGATGCACCTGTGATGAAATTCGGCTGGCAAATACCCTGCACGCTGGCGATAAGACTGACTCGATGACTGCACTTTGTCGCCCTCTTGAATTGAATCAATCAGTTTTAATATAAAACGCCTGCAGCCTCGCAATTGCAGAGCATTTATCAGTCGAGTGCAGGCTGAGTTAATTCTCATACACTTAATTGCCAGAATTAGCTTGAATCATAAATAATTTATAGCTATTTCCTATATATATTTAATATGTGATATCAATTACAGGGTATTTTCGAACTTGACCCACTCAACGAGAGACAATATTTGAGGATCTAATATATATAAGCTTTAAGCTAGTAGAGAATGTTTTTTGTTTTGCTTTTTCGATGAGTCGACAGTTTAGGAGTGTCGGCTGTGATCGGAGCTGCGCTAGGAATATATAACGTTGTTTCACACTTACGTGTTATCAGCTGTAACAAAGCGACACACTTCATTCTACCTATATAATAAAATATGTATATATTGGCAACTATTTTTATTACTAGAAATAATGATGAGCTACTGATTGAAAGGGCTTTAGATTTCCTTTGCTTTCTGCCGCTGCCGTGGAGCGGAAGTATGTCCGGCGGGCTAAGGCAAAGGCCAGCCGATCTAAGGGCTGTCACAAAGTCAATCATATCCACCAGGTAGAACTGATGCCAGTTGAAGTCGAGACCAGCGAGGGTGCGCCCGTATCTCTTTGCTCTGCACATTGCTGCCTGGAATAGAAGTGGCGAGAAAAGTTATTTGGGGGTAGCTCGTAGTGTTGGGGTTCAAACTTGCCCAGGCTAAAGATGCCGCCATCTGTTGCCGTATCGAGGTTCTCTGGTTCCTCTTAGTCAGCGAGTAGAGTTACCTCAAGTCCACGCTGCACGTGTGTTACCTATCGAAGAAGGCCGTCAAGATGCGTGATCCCAACTTCAAGGGGAATCTAAGTTGCTGTAGGTCAAGTAGATAATTTATTAATAAAGACAGTCTGAGGTGCTTGTGAAATTGTAATCTGTGACACTTGAAGTAATATTCTTATCTTTATGGGAATTGCTCTAGCAGCAAAAAATTTTCTATTTTATGGCTATAACAGTTTGAGTTCTTATCTATCTTCACGAGATTACGAACAGTCTGAAACGTTTGTGTTATCGCTTACGTGCTTATTAAACTTATCTATAAAATTAATCAAGCAAATTTCGTTTTGTGGCGTCTTCAAGTAATTCTGACCAGCTGTTCGCTTAATTTTCCAAAGCTTAGATTCGCCTGCTTCTCGAACATATTTCGTATTTCACAATATAGTTTATTGATACGTTTGCTAGTTATATAATTAATATAAATTATTTTAGATCAATGACTTGAAAGGCAAATTAACGTATCGATCTATCTCTCTATACCATATCAGCTCCACATTATATATTCTAAGTTCAGCTATTCAAAATTGTAGTTAGACTCAATTGTTCTTGTTCTCTTAAGTAGTTGTCCTACTCGCTGAAATATTATTTGTTTTTTGTTTATCACCATTTTTGTGTTCCGGCTTCGCACTCAGGCGGCCGATCTGAGACACGATTCAAAGACGACTGAGACCCACTCGGCCAGTGCAAAGGATGGCATTCAAGCCATCATGAAAATCGCATAGAAGAGCTCTATTGTAGCTCTCTTGAAGTAAGAGATATTCAGTTGGGGTCAAGAGAGAACAGCTTCATACTCTTTTTAATTTGTAAGTCTACAAATTTATTCAATGAAATTAACATACTTAAAACATGTTTGGGAGTTTCTATAAGGCGTATTACTAGTGTCGCTTGGACTTTGGTTTGGGCTTCTTCGCAGACCTTAACTGGCGGCAAAGAAGAAGCAGAGCCAAAATGGGCAACAAAATCAAAGCCAACGCAATGCCCGCTATGTCTAGGAGATAGAACTGATACCAGGGCAGGTTGAGTCCCTCGGACACCATGTGTGGTGCTCCACGATGCTTGATAACATAATCGATCCAGAACATGGCCGTATCCATCGCACTCAGTGGACGATCGCGGAAGATGCGTGAGGCTCGTTTCATGTTATCCATATACTTGGGATTCTCCAGCAGCTCTGTCAGCGCATAGCGCAGCTCCTTCTCCGTGACTGTATGGTAGTTTACGCTGAGCGCATAGCCAGCAGCTTCTCCCTTCTTGATATTCAAATGCTGATCAGCGTAGACGGGCATGCCGAGTACAGGTACCCCATAATGAACCGCCTCCTGAGTGCCGAAGAGTCCTCCATGGGAGATGAAAACCTTGACGTTCGGATGGTCGAGTATGTCAGTCTGGGGCATCCACTTCTGGACCATCACATTGGCAGGCAGATTGGGCAGTTTGTCATCCTCGAACTTCCAGAGAACGCGTTGCTTAAGACTTCCAAACACACCAAGGAACATCTTGATCTTCTCGGGTGGGAAATCCGCGCTACGCACTTGAGAACCTGTCGGAGACTGTTAGCCAAGTCCATGAACATATGAATATGAGTTTGCAACTTACCCAAACTGAAGTAGATGGCTCCATGCTTGGCATCGTCCAAGAACTTTTTGATATTCGAGGGTAAAGGTTTGGTAGGCTTTATGTGTAGCCCACCCACGGGAATCATATTGAACGATGTGGGTCTAGGGGCTTCCAAGGGCATGTAGCTATTCAGCAGAATGACTGAGATGTTTCGTTCCAGTTGTTTAACTGTTGGCAAATCCTTGAATTGCTTGGATAGATGCTTCTGTATTATCTCATCCTGTGCAGAATAATACCAGAAGTAGCGCATCACTTCTTCTGCGAGTGAACAGAAGACGCTGTCAATACGTTCTGTAAGTGACATGCAATCTGTGTAGGGCTTCCAGCCATGAGCCACATACGACCAGGGATTGATAATGCCCGTCAGGGAACTCAGATAGTTGGCGTATCCGAAAGTTGTGACGGTAATAATTGGTATTTGATATAGATGCCCCAGAATGAGGGCGCCCTCGTTGAAGAACTGCTCGGCCAGAAGCAAATCGTATTTGCCCACTTTGTCCTTGGCATTGATCAGATCTTGGACTTCCTTCTGCTCAAAGGCAAAGTTCGTGCTGCCTAAGCCCATCTGATGGGCAAGCTTGAGGAATGTGATAGTGTCCACATCCGTCATGTCCAACGCTGACTTGGCATTGATCGTGCTCAAAACTGAAGAAGAAGTTTTGGTTGACATTTAGTTAGAATTACGTTACCCCAACCAAATGGACTTACTTTCACCCCAAATATTGTACTGAGGTATAATAATCTCTGTGTAGTTCGCACCCAGTTTCTCCTTGGCCAATGAAAATGGTGTAATGAAGGTCACCTCATGTCCTCTATGAACTAGTTCTCTGATGATCGCATCGGTCATCATGAAATGACTTTTGCCGGGAAAGAAGAAGGGCGCCAGAATACGGTAACCAGCTCCAACTTCCAAGTGCTGCAGGGCAACAAGGCCCAGCAGGAGGACTTTCAATGCGCTCTTCGGTTGCTGTAGGTCAAATAGATTAGTTAACTTATCTTTTTACTTCAGGTTCTTTATCTAATTTAATGTAATCACTTTAGGCTAGCTACTCAAGCAGCGCTGTAGACTTTTCATTGTTAGCTCTTATCTAGCGACGGATTTTCCTTATCGCCTACGTGCGTTTAATAATTAACTTGCATTTTCTATTGATTTTGTATTCTGTGAATAGCTTTATGGTATTTATCGCTTGACAAATTCGTAAACGTTTGGCCAGAACGGCAAAGCATATTAAACGTTTGTAAACGTTTGCCGAAATATGAAGACATAAGAGAGAGAGAGAGAGAGAGCGAGAGAGAGAGGGAGAGGCAAACACTTTTATGCGATTTATGTTTTGGGCAAAACCTGTTTCTGTTCAACTGATAAATATTCAATTGAAAAATTTAGCTTATTTTTGTGCACATTTTTGTTGCCCACTGAAGTTAGGCACTTAATTTTGTTTAAGTTAATTTATTTGCTCACCATTTTCAATCTGTTTGCCGCAGTGTGGGAGCTACTCAAGTGTCGGTCGACCGATCCGCGCCGCGATTCACAAACGACTGAGACGTTGTCGGCGCTGGGTCTGCCGTATGTCGACTCCAGGCAACGTATCGGCGATGCGTCGTGATGAAATTCGGCATTCAAACTTCTAGCAAGACTGCGATAAGGTTGGTTCGATGGTTCGATAACCAAAATGTGGTTTTTAATAAGTTTTCATATGATGGAAATGTATATAAAAGACGCTGATTTGCTAGTAATTACAGGGTATTTATCGGTCGACTACACTGCTGAGTAAATTGCTTAACCTCAACTGTTGCGAGTCAATTAAATAATCAGATATGTTCTATATATATTTCACATTTCATTCACAACTCTATGAATTAGCTTGAGTTAGACTTTGAAGAGATAATTTTGTATGCATATAAGACACTCAAGAGTATATTTTTACAGGGTATTTTTGTAGAGCGCAATCCAAAGCAATTCCAGCTGTTTGTGTTATCATCAGAGATGAGCTAGAAATACTTTGGACACGCTCGTTGTTAATGGATCTTCACGTGCCACGAGGGGGCCAACAGTATGATCAGCAAGCCACTGGGAAACTCTCACAGCCTATGAGAGAAGGGCCTTTAATACCCTGTAGCCACTAAAAGCGGTTATGCATGCCTTGTGCTTCTGTAAATATATTTAAAATGTAGTTTCAAGACTCGATTCTTTTTTTTGTCTAGCCAAACTAAGCTGCCCATCAGGCCCAACTTATATTTGTATATTCCACTTACAATTCTCGCTGTCTGCTCATATCAATTAAACATTCAATTCAAATTCATTACAGCAAACAGCCAACAGCCAATGCATTTCATCTCGTAAATAAGTGCGCAGTTCTCTAA
Organism: Drosophila hydei; assembly: GCF_003285905.1. Taxonomy (NCBI): domain Eukaryota; kingdom Metazoa; phylum Arthropoda; class Insecta; order Diptera; family Drosophilidae; genus Drosophila; species Drosophila hydei. Next base: position 2,971,457 of record NW_022045843.1, on the reverse strand, counting down.
AGCATCTGCTGACTGTTACGCACTTCATATACCCTGTAAAGTTAGCACTCTTAAATGCTTACATCCATGACATTACGATTTACAGGGTATATCATAGAGTTGCATGTTCTTTTTAAGCACCAGACTCTATGGCGAAAGACATATAAATCGAGTTCTATATGAATGATGATGTATGAAATAGCTATGAACTATAAGTATATCGATTACTTATCGATTTTTGCACTTGGTCCACTTAAGCTCAGCTAATATTTGAAGAAATTAATTATATAAAAGAATATACAAACTAACGTTTCTACAGGGTATTTGCAAGTGGAACGAACCTGCTGAGCATATATTTAAATTTGCTTTTCAGTTGGATCGACAGCTTAGCAAATGTGAGTTATGATTGGCGCTACGCTAGGAATATATAATCTTGGCTGACACGAACGTGTTATCAAGCGTCTCTGTATAAGACACGTTAGGCTATATTTCTATATATTAACAACTATTTTGATTGACAACAGCAATTACAACTAGAAATAATAATGAATTAATGATTTAATGGGCTTTCGCTTTCCTGTGCTTCCTGCCGCTGCCTTGGAGCAGGCGTATGGCCAGCAGACTAAGGCACAGAGCAGTCGATCCAAGGACTGCCACAAAACCAATCACGTCCAGCAGGTAGAACTGATACCAGCTGAGGTCGAGACCAGCGGATCGCATGTGGGGTGCGCCCTTGTGTCGTATCACGTACTCGATCCAGTAGACGGCGCTGCGGCGCGGCGACATCGGACGATCCCTGAAGATGCGGGAGACGCGCTGCACATTTTCCGCGTAGCTGGCATTGTGGATGAGCTGCAGCAGTGAGTCGCGGAGCAGCTGCTCCGTAATGGACTGAAAGTGCAGGCTAATGCCGTAGCCGCCCAGCACGGCCTTGTTCATGTTGAGATGCTGCGAATGGCGAGGGCATTAATCAAAGAAGTCGTCTATCTGATCAGTGTAAAGCACTCACCTGGTCGCAGTAGAAGGGCATGCCCAGCATGGGCACGGCGTAGTGTACGCCCTCCTGGGTGCCGAAGAGTCCGCCGTGGGTGATGAAGACTTTGACGTTGGGATGAGCCAATATATCCGCCTGTGGCAGCCATTTGCGTATCATGACATTGGGTGGCAGCTGACCAATGGACTCGTCCTCGAATTTCCACAGCACGCGCTGCTTCATGGAGCCAAAGACCTTGAGGAACAGCTGCAACATGTCCCTGGGCATCTCTTTGCTCTGCACATTGCTGCCTGGAATGGGAGCAGAGAGAAGAGTTATTTGGGGGTAGCTCGAAAATAGTGTTTGGGTTCGCACTTGCCCAGGCTAAAGAAGATGGCGCCATCTGTTGCCGCGTCGAGGAAACTTTGCATGTCTGTGGGCAGCGGCTTGGGCGGATAGATGTGCATACCGCCCACTGGCACCATGGCGTCTACAGTGGGACGTGCCGTCGTCAGCGGCGCGTGACTGTTGAGCAGCATAACCGAGATTTTCTTCTCCATGCTCCTGACCTTGGGCACTTCAGCTGTGGGCGGGGCGGGCAATAGAATCAGAGATTTTAAGCTATCAAAATGGGTCAGCACTTACCCAAGGCCTGGCCAAAGTACTGCTCAGTGATGGCGTCCATTTTGGGAAAGTAGTTGAGCAGACGATCAAAGTCCTCGTAGAGCGAGACGTACGTATTGTGCACCCGCTCCATGAAGGACATGCGGTCGGTGAAGGGCATGAAGCCGTGCGGCACAAACGACCACGGCGTAATCAGGCCCATCATTTGGCTCATATGGTTCTCATACCCTAGCGTGCTTGTGGTGACAATGGGTATGTTGTACTTGTAGGCCAGCGCCAGAAAGGCCTCCTGGTAGAACTGCTCGGCGAGCAGCAGATCGAAGACGCCCTTCGTCTGGCGAGCATTGATCAGGGCCTGCACCTTGGGCTGACGTAGCGCATGCTCCGTGGTCTTCAGTCCAATAATCTCCAACATCTTGAGGAAATCATAATTCTTCATCTGCGTCAAGTCGAACAGATGCTGCACTCCAAAGTTAAGCTTCACTGTGGAACGATTCGTTAGTCTGAAAACCCTTTGCAGGTTTCTGCTCGCTCACCATCGTGCCAGAAGTCGTAGACCGGTTCGATGAGCAGCTCCGTGTAGTTGCTGCCCAGCTGCTGCGAGGACAGCGAGAAGGCCGTGATCATCGTGACACGATGCCCGCTCTCCACGAGTTCCCTTATCAGCGCCGTGTGCATCATGAAATGACTTTTGCCTGAGCAATTTACAGCCAGTTAGAACAGTTTTAGTTGCAATTGCAGTACAGTGAAACCTGCTTACCTGGAAATGCATACACGGCTAAAATGTTCGCCGGCCTAGCCTGCGGCAGTGCAGCCAGCGCGCAGTACAGTAAAACAAGACTCAACGACTGCAGCTTCATGCTGGTGTATTCAATGTGAATTTATATTTTCCAATTTATTTTTGATTTATTTTCTGCACTTTTCTTTATTAATTTTCTTTTATTTTATAACATGTTGAGTTTGCACTGATGTCTATAAAGTGTTTGGGAACGAACGCGAATCTCTCACGAGCTAAAAGATAAATGCATGGAATGCAGGTTAGCTTAGAGCTGAAGTATATTTAATATTATTTATATATATATGTTCTACTTGAATTTAATTTCAATTTCTAGTCTTAGAATGAGACGACTATTGCTCTCGCTTAACTAGTTAAGCTTAACAGTCGAGCAAACTCTGCTAATATTTGCTAAGCTCATCAGTTCACTGATGTCTCCTCCTATCAATTAAACATTCAATTCAAATTTATTACAGCAAACAGCAAATAGCAAATAGATTTCAACTTGACTGCGCTTGCAGCTCTGTAAGTGCGCAGTTCTCAGTTGCGTATACCTTGTAAAGTTGACTCAATATTTGTTTTAAATTTTAGCAATTAACTTGCTAAGATGCAGTATAGAATATAGATATGAAATACTTTATGCATTTTTGTTGATTATATTTCAATATTCATTTTGGTTATCAAACACTACTTCCATCTATGTAATAATGCGTTAAGTTTGCAGAGTATCTCATAGAATTGAGTCGATGTAAAGCGACTTATTTACTATTATTATTCGTATATAATTTTCGTTTTGATCAAGGTAAATTTTTAAAAAAAATTTAAGCCTGGCGATTAAACAAGTTTCTACAGTTTCCATTTACAAAACACTTGATCCCATCAAAGAGATTATTTATTCTGTTAAAATAAAGTAAACAAGTTCGAGCTTGTAAGTTTTAATCTAGTCTAAGTCTAGTATCTGGCAACTATTGTCTATTAACTATTGAGACACATATAGAGATATAGATAGAGATGAGAGACAGATGACAGATAGATAGAGATAGAGATTGAGACAAGTATATATAAATATATAATTAAAGCTGAAAATTGTTCTACATTTACTTTTATGCTAATCCTCAGTAGATTCAATGCGATTTATGTTTTGGCCAAAAACTAGTTGAAACGTTTTTCCGCTTAATATTACTACTGATATTAAAGTTTACTTTTATGCACTTCACAGTTAGCTTTCTGGCATTTACATTGATTCAGCTAATGCCTAATTTATATTCAATTTTTCACGCTTCTATCAACCGATCCACGGCGCGATTCACAAACGACTGAGATGCTGTGGGCAGTGCGTCTCACTTTTAACGTGGCCGCCAAGCGGGTCTGTTCAATTTGGTAGGCTCAATTGAAATACCCTGCTAAACATGTCAAGAAGGTTGTCTGATTTGGCTTACAACAGCTCAATCAATAAGTTTTTCTATGATAGAATTGAATATAGCGAGTAAGCTGCTGACTAAATTATCTAACACTCGCCTATCGGAAGTCAATTAAACAATCGAGTCTTGACAGTTATTTCCCATATATATATGACTTATATGAATAAAAAGTATATCAATTACAGTATATCAATTTACAGGGTATGCTCTTGCGACACATTCAAATACAAGCCCCGATGATTCGGCTCTTTTACAAACACCAGCTATCATTGAAGATGAGCTAAAAATATATAGAAAATATTGGGCACGCGCGTTATCAGGTATAGTAAAGCATTTGTTATTTATGAGTGTTTATGAATGTCAACAATTTTTGTTGATAGCTGCTATTCCATCTAGTAACAATGACACATACATTTCGTGAGTTTTGATCTTCGCGTGTGATGCTGCTGCGGTCAGCGTCAACGTATGATCAGCGAGAAAAGCAGATGGCCAGCCAATCCAATCTCTCGAAAGCCTCTTTCGTGCTGCTATTCATGAACGACGATCAGCGCCGCTGAGAAGCTCTCACGTCCAATAAGAGAAGCGCTTGAATACACATTATCGTTAATAGAAGATCTATTGTGACAGTGAGTATATTTATTTGTTATTCACAGATACCCAGCAGGCAGCAGGCATAGACGTGTGTGTATGGCTTGTCTAAACATTAGTTTTTATATTTTATTTATATTTCTCAGCTTGATTCTTGTTTGATTATGCGCACCTTAAGTTAATCACTAAATAAGATTATAGCGACAGGTCAGCAGATGCAACTCAACTAATATTTTTATATAGTAAAGTAAACGTTTCTCACTATCTCCTCATATCAATTAAACATTCAATTCAAATTGATTACAGCAAACAGCAAATGTATTTCTGCACTGGGTTCCGTCGATTGCTGCACAGTAAGTGGGCAGTACCCTGCGAAGAAGGCATAGATTATTAACAAATAAATGTTTAGACTATTCAATAAGTAAAAGGCATCGTGGGCCTTTTTATTTAATCTCCTTTCAATATTAGTTTTAGTTGAAATTTACTCTTTCTCCATATGTCATTAAAGATTTACAGGGTATCTAATAGAAATACACTCAGTTTTTCATAACTTCTCACTTACTCAGTTAGTTGCAATGACTCGATGGAAAGCGACTTATTTGATATTAATAATTATATGAGCTGCATGCATGCAATTTGTGTTTTAAGCAAGCCTATTGAAAGTTCACCTTGCAATGCGCTCGAACGATTAAGTCAGCTACAGTAGAACTCGCTTAATTTATAGATTAAATAAATTATCCTTTGTACTCAAACGCATTCCCAATGAAATGTAACTCCTATTTCTATAAACATAGTTTAAATTAATATTTCTACTATATATAAAAGGTTTCCATATTTATACATGTGTTGTTAAGGTACTAAATATGATTGAACAGCTTCTACATTAATAATAAAATAAAATAAAAAAAATATATATATATAAAGGTACATATTTGAAAACAAATACAGAAAATAAATCGTTTACTTAACGGCAACAAATGAACTGCATAAGATACAGTGAATATTTGAAAGTAAATTTAGCAAAGTTCACAACCAACCCGCGGGCAGCTGAATAATCATAAAATTGTTGCCTACTTTTGTGGGACGCCAAAAATGTTGAAAAGTTGACTTTTGTTGCATACTCTAGAGGGCAGCGCTGAAATTTGTAAGCAAACATTTTGTCAATGATACATCATGTCACTTTTCCAAGGAAGTCACGTAAATTACACAAAAACCTTAATATCTCGGCAACCAATAGCCTGATTTTGATGTCCCTTGGCACATTGATAGTCTTGATGGGCCCATATCGTTCAATACCTTACTTGACAGGATATGCAAGAATACGGCTGAGTTAGAAGTGTTTTTCTCTATACAAAAATATCGCTATATCTCAGCTGTTTGAAGGACTTTTGTCCTTCTGAGTACTAATTTTTAATTAGAAGGCCAAGGATTTTATTTGCCGTGAATCACATCCCGATAGTCCTTTAAATAGCGAAGTTGAGGTGGTCCTTGGCCATTTTCGACCTTGCAGTAATTTGAGAAACAATTTTGGTCGACTCCTGGAAATCTGTGAATGCCAATCGATGGTCCTACTTCCCAAAAGCTGAATACGGTTTAATCTTAACAGATTCTTAAGGATACAGGCGAGTTATGGCTACATAAAGAATGTCCTGATTTTGAAAAATAGCTCTAACTCGGGCAAATCCTTGCAGATTCGGACAGGACTTGGTGCGTTAGGTTGGGGGATTCATCGATAACCGTAAAAAAATTATAGGCTTATCGGAAAGTTAGTCCTTTACTGATTAGAACCCTGAAGTATCCTTGCTTATCATAACGAGTCCTGTGAAGAATATTGAATATTGTTTAGGACTACCAACTGACCAAAGGACATAAGCATTATCCTTTCAGATGTCGAGCTCTTAACAATTTTATGTTAGTTCTCGGACGACTGAGGTCTTCTTTTTCGCTTTCAATAAAAATCTTTGCATTTCCAATGTAATTTATTGTGTGTTTGATTTGTATTTGTTTTTTTTTTTGTATTTTAGTTTATGCTAGGAGTAGGTGGTAGGCATTAGGCAATTACATACATATGTATAAATATGTCAATTACTATATATGTATATGCGTATGTATATATAAACTAAATTTTAATATGTATTATTAGGAATCGTAATTTGATAACGAAGCGGCTTGTTTAGTCATAGGTAGTAAGTACTGTACATTAGGCAATATTAACGACATTTTAAGTAATATTCTTTACGCTTTTTACAATCCGAAAATCACATTCGATTTCTTGTTGTTGTTGGCTTTCAATAGATTTCGAATGCTCATAGCTTAAAACTCATTTGGTGGCAATTAACAAACTCGTCTGTTGCAAGCCACAAAGTGCATAAGTTTATCTTCAACTTTCAATTTGCAATTTCAATTTGAAATTTTGAGAATTTGAAATTTTCGTTTTATGCACAAAAGCAATTTGTGGCCGAGTTGTACGAGCGGCTTTAGGATGGGCAAGGGTTGGTGTGTATTGCTTATGTTATTAGTCTAGGCCTTAATCTAAGATGGGGGAGCTTAAGCGAAATTCAATTTATTGTACGTGTGTGCAGGAGGCAAGCAGTAGACACGCCGGACGAACGGGCAGGACGAACAGGCAGACAGTCGGAGACGCAGAGAGGCAGTCAGCCAGCCAGACTGTTGCCTAATTGTGGCTGCTCTTCTTTTATAATAAATAGCTGCTGCTCCAGGCGCTGCACATTCTGTTGATGGGCACACATTTGCACACTTGCAGCACACACACACACACACGACGTGTGCCATATGTAACCATATGTGTGCGTGTGTGTGTGTGGGTGTATGTGACTGCGTCAGGTTTCCTTCTTGTGGCTTTTTCAAAAAACAAAAAAAAACAAACAAAGAAAAAGTAAACAGGAAGAAGTATTGTTGAGGCTGCCATAAATAATGCTCGGCTCATAACCAGGATTTGGTCCTGAGAGATGAAGCTGTTGGCACGTGCTCGGAATGTGCTGCTGCTGCTGCTGCTGCTGCTGCTGTTGCTTAGCTCACTATATATACTTGGATATATAGCGCTTCTGCACAAGTCGGCCAGCCTTGCGCTTGAGTATGGTGAAGCGTATTAACTGCTAATCGCTAAAGTGCGGCGACTGCGGCGGCACACGTGGATATAGCTGCAAGGGAAGGCAGAGAGGCATAACTGATTAGCTGCTTGCCAAGCTGAAGGATATATATTTATATTACTTACCCCGAGCAGATTACGTGGCACGTAGCCCTCGTCGCCAGCTGCATTACGTGCCCACCACCATTCGTTCTCGGCATCGTCGCCCTTGCGCAACACGATCAGCGGCTCGTTGACGTGAAAGCTCAGCTCATCGCTGTTCTGCGCCTCATAGGAGAAGACCGCATAGACGTCGCCATTGTGCAAAATGCCCAACTTCTCCTGAATGCCTTAAGAGAGACAGCGTGAGGGAGTTTAGAAATTTGCTAACAATATAAACACTGCTAACTTACTGTACAAATACTCGGAGCAGCCGTCAAAGCCCTCCTCGTCCTCCTCGCACTTTTCCGCCGGCGTCTCATGATCAGAGAGCGTCGAGGCAAACAAACAGGCGCCGCTCTCCACCAAAAACTTGACCATGTTCAAATTGTTGCAGCTGGCGGCGCAGTGCAGCGGCGTCCAGCCATCCGAATCCTGGGCATTAACGTCACAGCCGAATTGCACAAGGAATCTGAAAGACAGCTGAGGTTAGTAAAAGGTACTTCATTAGCTTTTAGGCTTGCGACTCACTTGACTATGTCAAGGTGTCCCGCACAGATGGCATTGTGCAGCGCTGTGATGCCCTCGTCATTGGCCGCACTCGGATTGGCCACCTGCATGGCCGTCTTCTTCACCAGCTCCAGTTCGCCCTCGAGGCTGGCATCGAGCAGCAGCGCCAGTGGATCAAAGCTTACGCGACGCCCCAGCTTGGGTTTGCTGGTGGTGCGCTCCTTAAGGCTGCTGCTGCCCCCGCTGTTGCTCACTTCCACTTGGGTGCGTTCCAGGCGATCTGGCTCATCCACGCTCGAGCTGCTCTGCGAGTTGCTGTTGGGCGAGTGCTGTGGAGATTCCAGTGTGGTTCTATTAGGCTCCGGCTTGGCTTGCTGCAGCAGCTGCTGTCCTGCCTCGACCTTGCGCGGCAGCTGCTGTGCCCCAGCCTTGGCCAGGCCTCCGCCTACAGGCAGGGCCTTAAGCCGCGGCGGTTGCTCAAAAATGGGCTGCTTGCGTATGGTTAGCGGCTTGGCCTTAATGGGCAAATTGTCATTGATGTTGAGGGATTGCAGCCCGAAGCTGGGCGCTGCAGGAGCTGCCGTTTGTGCCTGTGCCTTGCCAGCTGTGCTGGATGTGGCGGCTGCTGCTGCTGCTGTTCCACTCAGCTCGCTGGGCTGCTCTGTGGGTGACATTTTGCTGGGCTTGGGCGGCAAAGCGGGCCGCAGCTCAACAGCAGTGTTTGTCACCACGCTGGGCGCCACACGATTCACCTTGGGGCTGTAGTTGATCATTTTGGGTATGGCGCTGCCGCCACTTGCGCCGCTGCCGCTGCTGCTCATCGAGGTCGGCGCCACGCTGCTGATGGGCTTGCGCGGCGGCACTGCTACCTGCACCTGCAGCGGTTTCGTGCTGCTGCTGCTACCGCTGGAGGCGCCCGCATTGGATACGGCCATGGCCACGGATTTGCTGACAGTGCCTAGCGGCATGCTGTGCACGGTCAGCTGCTGCTGCGTGTTGCGCTCTGACAATGTCTCGCTGGTTACCGATATCTCGTTCTTCTTGAGGGCTGATGGCTCCTGCGACTCCTTTGCCTGTTGATTCAATTTATTAATCAGCGCTGAGGCCGAGCTGCTGCTTGAGATGCTCTTCGGTATTTTGCTGGCATTTGCTGTGGCAGTTGGCGAAGTTGTTGTTGTTGCTGTTGCAGTGGTAGCTGCTGCTGCTGCTGCTGTTGCCTCTGCCGCTGCTGCTGCTGCCGCCGCTGCTGCTGCTGCGGCCGCAGCTGCCGCCTCTCTATCCCGCTTCTTGGGTCCCACCTCTGCATAGATGTGCGTGGTGCTATCCATGGCCTCAGTTTGCGCCTGTTTGCGCAGCTCCGCTTCCGACTTGGCCGTCAGCAGCTTCTTGGCCAGCTTCGACTCGTCGCTTTCGCTGCTGCTCGCTGCAGTTGCAGTTGCAGTTGGCGTTGCCGCTGATGTTGTAGCATTGCTGCTGGGATAGAAACTTTGGCCAGGCGTCAACTTGACATGGCTGTGACTCAGATCTTGGATGAGCTGATTCTGCTGATTGGTGTTGGCCGTTGCTGCCGCATGCTTCAACATATTGCCGCCGCTCAGGTAGCTGGCCGTCGTTGTTATTGTGGACTTTTGTGGCGTGTGTATGAAGGGCTCCACGGCGGCCACATTGACGCTGCCCCGTGCCATGGCACGCTCGGCTGCTCGGCCGGCGGCTGCTGCAGCGGCAGCTGCTGCCAGCTGATTGACCTGCTTCTGCAGCAGTTGTTGCTTCAAAGCTGCCACGCCTCCGTGCTTGGAGGCAGGTTGGCGCTGTTGTTGCTGCTGTTGCTGCTGCTGTTGTTGCTGTTGTGCAGCTGCTGCAGCTGTTGCTGCTAGTAGCTGCAATTGTTGTTGCTGTGCTGCTACCTGTTGTTGCTGCTGCTGTTGCTGTTGCTGTTGTTGTTGCTGCTGTTGCTGCTGCTGTTGCTGCTGCTGTTGCTGCTGCTGCTGCTGCTGTTGCTGCTGTTGCTGCTGCTGCTGTTGCTGCTGTTGTTGCTGCTGGTGATGCGTATTCGCCTGCTTCTTGCGCTGCAGGCGTGTTTGCAGCTCGTAAATCCGTTGATCCACAGAGCGCAGCTCCGCCTGCCGCTGCTGCAGCGCCTCGCGTTGCATGTGCAAGCGCGCATCTTGCTGCAAGGACAACTGATTGCGATACTAGATTGACAGAGAAAGGAGCAATAGGTCTTAATTAGCATTTGGTTTTTTCAATTCCCAGCCCACTCCCACGCTTACCATTAGCTCGCGTCGCAGCTTCTCGAGCTCCCGTGAGGCCTGCGGCGGCAAAGCCTGAGCCGCTGTCTGGCCGGTTGCGGCCAGCAAATTGACAGGACATCGTCGGTCGCGTCGCAGCTCCTCCAGCTGGCGTGTGAGCGCCTCCACCTTGGCCACAGCCAGGCTGAGCTCCTTTTCCTTTTCGCTGAACAGCGCACGAATCGAGTCCAAGTCATTGCCTAAGCACAAAAGTTAAACGGATTAGTTGGCCATCCATCCAGCAGTCGAAAGCCCCACGAAGTCGCTTATTTCCTAATGAAGTTAGCGCACTTTCGCCGCTAATTGAAGACGGTTGGACACACAGGTGCGTAACGGGGTCGCCGCTTAAATATGCTCTACAAAAATCAGCTTAGCTTGAGCGCTTCTTGCCTGCGCCTGTCATTGCTCCCATTACTTCTTGGCCCACATCTTTCACTCTTTAGCATTAATTTTCTCGCTAACCTTTTATACATATATATATATATCTTTTAATCGTTAGCATATTTCTGTGAAATTCACACCTTAAAACATTTGCAACGTCTGGTCACACATGCCGCTGAGTAGGGTCCTGCGTATCCGTCGGATGCTGTCTGAACTAATTATCGTCCAACAAGGCGCAACTGAAACCTCATTAACATAACGTCCTAGTCAACGGGTGTATGCCTGAGTCTGTGAGTGTGTGTGTGTGGGCGTGGTTGGGTGTCGTGGCTAAATCGCCAATGCCAGCAAAGCCAATGCCAACAACAATGCGATAGGCTAAAGTACGCGACTGCTAGATACTCAGCAAACTGAGACATTTTGAACTTAATTGTATTCTGACAAGTTTTCAAACGGAATGTTTATCGATTAATGTTGTAACATATAATCGAAAGGCTTTAATAACTGTTATTTTGATAAAAGTTTTACAAAGCTTCTTTAGGATTGCTCCAGAGAATAGAAAAAGTGATGGTTTCTTCTAAAACTTTCAACTACAAAAATTATTTATGAGCGATATTTATCGATTTGGGAAAATAACTCAGATTCTCTTGAAAGTAGTAGCATGTTTAACGTAGCACTATAAGCTAAGGAGTTGAAGAGCTGCGTTAAAACTAAGTCTACAAAATAAACTTATCGAAGTTAATATAAATGAATTTGATCAAACGACATTTATCGATTATCGCCTTGTTCCTATGATATGATTTACAGGTTTTGTGGCTGCCTATTGATTGTTAAATCAATTCATCTTTAAATACCCCGTATCATATGCATCTCTAATGGGTATAGGTTATAACAAGGCCATCAACAAGGATAACATCTTTGGCAGGGCAGCTCAAGAGCCACCCACAGGCAATCATAAAGGACAACAAAGTGCCACACATACATAAATTAAAGTTACACACCCGCACACACACACCGACACCGACACCCACACCCACACACATATATACAGTTACACGCATGCTGAGGTAGCGCCACTCAACACGATTTTAACACATGTTAATCCCGTCGTCCTCCTCGCATGGGCGCCCACGCCCACTAAGCGCGCTTGTCGTGCATGCGATGCTTAACTCAATTGGACCCATCTTCACTTTGTAGTTGCCCTGCACTTGTTAGCCCCCGCCAGTGTCCCCCAGTCGCCCCCAGTCTCCCCAGTCTGCAGCTCATATACTCACTCAGTGTTACATTGTAGGTCTTCTGCAGATCCACTTGACCCCGCAGTGCGCGTAAGCGTCGCAGCTTGGACTCCTGCGCCTCGACACGCTCCCGCAGTCGACGCAATCGCTCCCCCTCGGCGCTGGCCACAGCGCTGCGCACCTCTTGCGATTTGAGGAAACGCAACCGTTGCTCCTTTGTGGCCAGCAGCTGGTGCTGGCTGTCGATTTGCTGCTGCTGTCGCAATGCCATCGCCCTCAACTCGGCTGACGTCAGCCTGCTGGGCACCTGCATCAGGGATAGAGATATGAAGCAAGTGGGTGGGATTAGTGGATTATAGTGGTCATACACATAAGTGGGTGTCGCACCACACGCCCTCCCGCCGTCCCCCTCGCCCACTCCGTCCGTGTGCAGAGATCGTTAGAGATTCAGCTGCGGATAAGCTGCTTCAAAAGGTGTCATTGGCGTTGTCGTTGTCGTTGCCGCGCCTCCCCTTCGAGAAGGCGGAGGCATCAATGGCGTCAAAGTGAAAATGAAATTTCCACAATTTATAAACGTTATCTGCAATCGTTGCCTTCAGCTCCAAGCTCTAGTCGTGTCCGGAGTCGAGTGTCAAGTCAAGTTGTCAACATCCACTTCTGCTCGAGCCGCAGTCGCAGTCGCAGTCGTGGTCACGGTCATGGCCCGGTTGCTTCCCCCTCCCAGTGTAGTACCATAAATCAAGTTATGTTTATGTGTGTGAAAAATGAAAGCTAATTTGCTACCTTTTTATTTAGGGCCTAGCGGAAAAACGAACAGAAAAAAAAAAAACAAATTTTGAGAATAACAAAGGAGACGTTCGCATAAATAGATTAAAGTTAGCCTCGTACGCCTCGCTCCCTCGTTAGCCCATAGCTTCGATTTTGCAGCTAATCGTGCACTGGACATAAAATTAGACACTGAGCGTGTGACTTTGAGTTAGTGCTTTTGAACTAGTTCATGATGCAAAGCATTGCCTTTCTCCAAAGAACTCACAACTAATTTTCAGCTAATTCAAAATTGAAATTCAGCCACAATTTGAAAATCATTAAGGCTTCATGTTGCCAGATATATACATATATAATTTGTATTCATTCAGAACAAATTTCAAACTTAAATGAACGAACTATAATTGTTAGGAAACTATTTCAAGCCTGAATTTCTTTTTGAACTAGCTTCGTAATAGTTAATCTATAAGAACTAGCTCAGGCCTCAAATTCATTTCGAACTAGAATACATTTTAAACTGGTTCGAAATGATACACGAGGAAGAACAAACTCAGACATGAATCGCTTTTTGAACTAGCTGAAAGCTAGATAGCTTTTTGGAGCTGGTTCCGTACTTGATCATGAACAATTATATAAGCAGCTTAAGTGCTCAATTTATTTTGAATTTTATATTAAACTAGTTCGGATTTGAACTTGAGTATAAACAGACTCAAACATAAAGCTCTTTTATCAGATCAGAATTAAATAGAAAACTACAAAATAATATAATAGAACAAATACTATAAGAAATTATGCAGATGTAAAGCATGCAGCCCAAAGAATTGATTGGCTTGTGACTGCATTCAGTTTCTTTCAGTGTAGTTGATGGTTTGCAGTTTACTTACGTTAAGCTTCGGTTCGGATGTCACCACCCGTGTGGGACTATGGGAACCGTTGATGGTGCTGCTGCCCATGCCACTGGCACAGCTGCCGGTGTTGCTGCCGGCGCTGAGCGCCGAGGAGGCCCTCGAGGCGGGCATCAGTGAGGCGGGCGGCATTTTGGGCAGGTTGCCCGACACGGGCCGACACACGCAGGTTAGCATCGTCAATAAGGCTCAACTCGTTCGGTTTATTGGGTTGCGGGTCTTTCGGGGGGTTTGCTCCGTTATATTTTTCACTTTTTTCTTTGCCAGATATTGACTTTGATTTCGTTAACGTTTCGAATTCGGCTTCGAAATATTGTCACACTTCTTGCGCTTTTTGTTGCCGCTTCTTGAATTACTTAAAAATGCACTCGCAGTTGTAATATTTACGTGTGTGTGTGTGTGTGTATGTGTGGTGTGGTGTGCAGGCTATATATCCTTCGTCCTGCAACTACTATTTCTCTTTTATTCCTTTATTTTGCATGTGACTTGCGGAGCTGCTTCGCTGCTCTGCTGCTCCTGTTGCAAATTTGTTTTTATTGTTGCAGAAAATATAACGAACGTAGCCATGACTTGCAAGTACCTGCCACGCCCAACCCGCTGGTTGCACTTGGCCGTCCCCACCCGTGGAGCGAACCGCTCGCTGTCTGCGACCAGTTGCCTTCGCTATGTACTCGTTAATGGATTTTCAATTCAGCGCCTGATTGAAAGCATACTTTGTACTGCAGTGCATACAGCTGTGTGTGTGTGTGTGTGTGTGTGTAAGTGTAGTGTGTGTGTGTTAGTGTGTAGTGTTTGTCATGCGAGTGTTGGTTGTCATTGGCAACGGGCAGCGTCAACAGCCGTGACAACAACAGGCGCTCAATGGCTCCCAGCACGGCAGCCATAACAATTAAAGACTACGCCAACTTTGGCAGGCTTGACTAACAGATACCCTGTAAGCTGTACAAAAGAGTCTATTCAACGCTTAAAAGCAGCGAAGGCAGCACTTCAGCTCCCTTTTGCTTGACTTTCTTTGGTGCTAGTAAGCAGCACGACTATAGAATACCCTGTAAGAGTATGATATGGTATTGCTATCCAATAACATCTTAGCTTTCTCTATGTTGCTTTTTTTACTCTCAATTTACATTATAATATATGAGTTTGCTTTTCTGCCGGCATGCACGACTAGCAGCTACCCTGTAAGTAGTACAATATCTGTAAACATCTGAAAGGTAGCTGTTACTCCCTTCACAGCTCTGCACTCTCTTATTGCATATACCGAAATGCCAGCATAGAGTTGATACGACTCTGAGATACCCATTAATATATATAAATCAAAACAAAAGTTGTACAACAACACGCAAAGTACATCTAAGACCATTCCCATCTCCCTCTCTCTCTTTCTCTCTGCATTAAACTTCCATTTACTTCCTGTTTTATTAGTCTTGGAATAAGCCCAACTAACTTAACCCCATATATAACAACAGCAACAACAAGCTAACGGCTCAGTTGCGTGTGCATAATCACTCGCACTTGCTAAATAAGAGTGGGTCAAACAATAGCTAATGCAAGTCAAATAGGCAAGTCGACAAACGACGAACCACTAAAAACGTAGCGCCTAGGTATTAAAAACAAGGGGGTGGGGAGGGTCGCGCCACGCCCACACACATACAACACAAACACAGAGAGGCAGAGACAGAGACAGAGACAGAGACAAACAGAAGGCAACTAAACACTGAGCAAACAACAAAATGTCGTCATGTGTTTTGTTCGCAAATGGAAAATGAATGCGACGGGCAACTAACGAGGCGTGTGGTGGGGGGAGGCAATGTAGGCGGTGGGAAGGGGTGTGGGGCGTATGTAGGGTGCTTGCGAAACGTAACGTAACGTAACGTCTGCTGTGCGACATGTCAGCAGCTGCTGGCTGCACAATTGGCTTTGGTCACACTGCCGCACAGCCATATTGATGAGCTCCATACTCGACGAAGTCAAGCGGAAGCAGGCAAAGGGCAGAGGGCAGTGGGCAGAGGGCAGTGGGGTAGGAGCAAGGGAGGAGCAAGGGAAGGCTGTCCCTGATCAATGACAGGCAACAGAAATTGCATTTCACAAAAGCATTTTGCAGTGGCGAAAAGACGCGAAACACACACACACACACACACTTACACAGAAACGAAGACTCAATTTATAGCGCTTTTATGGCTAATATAAGGTCATGTATGAGCACAAAAGAACGAGAAGAAGCAGAAGCAGAAGCAGAAGCAGAAGCAGAGCAAGCAATAGCAAAAGCAGTAGCTGAGGAAGCAGCCATATAATCAGAGTTCGCTTCGTAATTTGTGCCAATTTGATTGATTGATTCGTTGCAGTCAATTTTTGATTGGAATTAAGAAAACCTAAATACCAACTGTCAACAACTAAGTACACAGAGACCGAGAGAGACACAGAGTGGGAGAGACGGACAGATGGGGCCACATGCCCAATCGATTAAAGACAAACATTTTGGTTGTGCATATTTTCCAATTAACAAAGTTCGTCATAATAACTCGCTGGCATCTCGATCATGCAACATGGAATGTGGCCTCAAGCATTCTGTCAGCCATTTATGCCACTAAAAAGGGACACTAGAAGTGCCAGTGAAAGAGAGTGAGCGAGAGGCAGGCAGCGGTAGTTGGGGCAGACTTAAACTTTAGCAAAGGAATTTCAAACATTTTCGCTGGCTCAGCACCACATAAAGTACAACAACAACAGCAGTAGCAGCAGCAGCAGCAGCAAAAAACGCAACTATTTATGTTGCAGTGTGGCCAGAGGCATGAGGCGTGCCCAGAAGGGTAAGTGCTAGGGGATTTAGGGTGTGGCACAGCCAACCAATATAATTGTACATTGAAAGAAGTCCACGAAGCCGTCGGCGTTTGCTGTCGTCATAGCTGCTCTATGGTTGCTGTTGCTGTTGTTTTAGAAGCAACAAGCATTTTATTGATTTTAGCCCTTTTTAGCAGCAAACACCCACGAGGCGCTGCTGCATTGAGGCACTGGACAACAGCTGTGCAGGGGGTTTGGCATTGCCCCTGAGGCGGGGACGCTAGACGCTCCACCTTTGGGGCTGCCTTCGCGTGCGCGCACGTTTATTGCTAATTCGTTTTTCTTCTTCTTGTACTTTTGCTGCACCCGCTCTTTGTTTTGTACTTTTTTTCTTTTTGTCATTTGTCGTTTGTCGTTTGTGCTTTTGGCTTCAACTTCAACTTCAACTTCAACTTCAACTTTGCATACCCTAACATTAGGCATTTGCATTTTAAGCACATTCAAAGTGAACGAGGAGAGGAGAGTATTAGCTACTTAAGTGCAGCCAGTGTTGCACAATGGACTTTAGCAACTGTTAAACTCTTTAATTTTTCCATTAGAAACTATTCAAAAAGTAGTGGAGCAAGTTTTGCCAAAAATAAAAAAGAAAAAACTTCTGGTTCCTAAAGAAAACTAAGTTTTGCTAGAATAAAGCTTAAAAAGTTTTGTTTTTAAGTAAATATATTAATAAGTCTATTTGGCAAAATGACAGTGGGTTTAATACGAGTTAGATTCTCAAGCTGTTATTAAGAAGTTATAAAGATAGTTTTGAAACTTTCTTCTAGAATTGCTAAGCTGCTTAAAATGAAAGAGTAGCAATATGAAAAGAAAAAAGATGTTTTATATAATTTCAGTAATTTAATTTATACTATTTAATTTATACTATTCACAAATTGAGTGATTATAAGTATAAAATATTTCTATTTGAACTTAACATTTTAACAGGCGTCAAATTTCAATTTAATTAAGATTTTGTTTGCGCCAATTGAGGCAATTTCTGCCCATTTTTAGTCTGTGTTTCCCTAACTTTTCTCCATTGTTGCTCTGAGCTAGGCATGTAAACTAATCTATTTTTGATTTTGTAGCCAAGACTACCTCAAAAGTTTTCGTTTTACACTTATATATATAATAAAATACTAAAAATATATAGTCAGTCGAATGCAGGTAAATTCGTCTGGCTTTAAGTTTTAAGAATTTCATGCTTAACATTTTAATTACTATTTTGCACTTAAGCCCACTTCTCTCTTGACAATATTCAAGAAGAGCAGATATATATGAATTCATATAGCTATATCAAACATTTTCAATAGAGTGTTTCATATTCGTACATCAGCTTTGTTCGCTATTTGTGCTAGTTCAAATGGCGAGCTGTTAAGTTTCTTAAAAGTTCTGGTCGCTGTCGCTGCTGCTGCCTCTGTTGCTGTTGCTGTTGCTGTTGCTGTTGCTGTCACGTTCCTGCTGCACATTTTGAAATCGATTACAAACAGGATATGCACAGCGGAAGTGTGTTTTATGAGGGAGAGAGATAGCGAGCATGAGAGGGGGTGACAGGCAGACAGCAGACAGCAGACAGCAGACAGCAGCCATCAGCTGAGGCGATTAGCAAACTGCGACTGCGGCTGTCCAGGAAGCGCAGGACTTTCTGCTGCTGCTGCTGCTGCTGCTAGTGCAGTTGCAGTTGCAGGTGTGGCTATACCCGTGGGGCAGACAACCTCAACCGAGGGAGGGCTACACGTTGTTTAATGAATTTGCATGGCATCGAAGATCTCTGACATCGAGCGTGAGCAATTTGTGTACAACAATGTGGGCCGAGGGCAAACGCGTGGCAGCTGCCACCTGCCATCTGGTGGCTAGCTTAGAGCTGTGCCACAGCATTGCGACATGAGTCCACAGTTCACTTGCTTTGTGGGTCGCACGAATGCCCCTCACTCTCTCACGCCCCCCTCTCTCTCGCTCTCTCTCTTCGCCTTGCACTCCAACTGTTGCCCCTTTCTGCGTCTTATCCTGGCTGAGGCGGAAAAAAAGGAAGGCTTGTTCCAAGTGGTTTCAGTTGTGAGTGGCTTTTGCTGTGCCGCAAAACTTTTGCACACTCACATGTTGTGCATGCGTGTGTGTGTGTGTGTGTGCATTGGGTGGTTGGGTCGGATTGGGTGGTGCGCCTACTTGTTGGGGAACTTAAGTTGTCGCTCACGCGAAGCTGTTCGCAGTTAGAGGCCAGCTTGATGTGCTTCACGTTTCTGCTGAGTGTCCGGTGAGGCAAACGAGTGGGGCAAGTTGTGGTTGCGGCTAGTGGTTTGTTCAATGGTTTCAGTTTTGGTTCGGTTTTCGGTTTTCAGTTTTGGGTTCTTCTTATTTGTATTGGAGCATAGGACGCGTTGTAATTTCTCTGAGCGTCATTCATTCAACGTTTTCTTTCTTTGCCTTCAGCTTTTATTTTTTCCCTTTTTTTCCCATTTTTTTTGTGAATTTCCTCTTTCAGTTTTGGTTTTTTTTTTGTTTCTTTGAGGTCAGCCGCCTGACGATTTCGTGCCAAACGCTTAACACTCCACAAAGTTGCGAGTTGAAGCAATTTTACGCAACAGTAATTAAAGCGCTGCGTGGGGCTGCCAGGGAGCTGAGGGGGGCGAGGGGCTGTAGGTAGGCTGTTGTTTGGTTACACGTGAGCGGGTGCCAGGTCAGCAGAGGGCTTGTTTATTTGGAGGCGCAGCAAAGCGAATTAAATTGCCCCAGCCTCAAGGTCGCACAATTGAATTCGAAACACCAATTAAAATGCCAAATGAAATGAACTGCGCTCTGCTCGCGCGCGCGTTTTAATTACGCTCCAGATGAGCCGCCGCTCAATACAAATGATAATGATACGCTTTTCAAATCGACTTATTGATTACCAACTAAACCAACCTATAATTAATGCCCGTAATGAGAGCTAAATGCAATGCAGAGCTTATATATATACAAATATAGGGACTAAGCTGAATCGATATACTGTCTATGAAATGTATTTAAAATTAACTTTTTAGTTCTACTCTTTGACAAGCGCTTCAAGAGTTGCTTCCTAAAAGTAGGCTACAGAAATGAATGGAAATCGCATTGAATGGGAATATGAAGAGCTTAGCTGAGTGGGCTGAAATAATCGTAGATCTACATCCAATGGCAGAAGTTAAGTCTTATCTGAGGCAAAGTCACAGTTGATAGCAAATCAAGGCTATAAGAGAGCTCGAGGTAGATGTATAAAAGTCAAGCTTAGGTTTTCAGTTCTCTTCAAAATATGAACAAAATTGTATGCAAATATCAATAATTATATATATATATATATCTAAATATATATATAAAGAGAGTGAGAGAGAGAGAAAGAAAGTAGAAAGCGAGTAAGCATATTGCGGTAGGGCATAAATAATTGCGTATTTATCGCTTGAGTTGCAAAAATAAACAAATTCATTTAACGGCATCAACATTGACATTTAGATGTCTCCAAATTAGCAAAGTTGAAGTGGGTAGCACAGAATCTTTGAAATTGTGTTCTAATTTAATCTCAGGTTAAATATTATATATATATATATTATATATATATATATATATATATATATATATATATATATATATATATATATAACAGTTGGCTTTTACTGAGCATATAGCTATATAATATTCAAATTGTATTAGTCATAAATCACTTGCAGACCTTACAGATACTTATTATATATGTTTTAGCCAGCTAATATGCCTTTCGACTTCCTTGAAGAGGCATTTGTGTTTGTGTTGTTTGTGTTTGATATTTTTTGATTTATTAACTTTCTTAATCATAAAACAACATCTGTTTAACCAGCTGCAAATAATACCAAGGATTTATTTCTTCATTCGACTTCCTCATGATAAAAGGAAATAATGATCTCTTGCTCTGCTTTCTCTCTCTTCATTGGATTCTTTCTTTACAAAACTTTCTCTTCAAAAAAGTCTCTCTCTCTCTCTCTCTCTTCAGAAGACTTCCTCTTTATTAGACTTTCCCTTAAAAAGGCTTTCCCTTCATACAACTCTTTCTCTCTTTCTCTCTACCTCTCCACAAGACTTTCCCTCTGTTGAAGAGTCTCTCTCCCTCTCTTCCTTCATAAGACATTCTCTTCATTAAAATCATTCTTCATAGGATTCCTTCTACTCATCTCTTTTCCAAAGACTTGCTCTTGAAAAGACACCCACTTCACTTTTCTCTCTCTCTCTCTCTCTCTCTCTCTCTCTCTATCTATCTCTCCCTATCTATATCCCTCGCTCGACATTATAATCTATATTTAGAAGACGCTCCCTTTATAAAAGCCTTTCCCGGGGCTACCTCGTTGTAAAACTTCTCTCACAGTTTACAATTAATCAATATTCAATTATTTTTATAACCTTCTTGATATATATTTTTACAAGCGTGAAACGCTCCATTTATCAGAGCACAAAGAATTCTCCAAACACTTTAAATTAATGCGAAAAACGCGCAAAAATTCAATAAATAAATATGCCCTAAATGGATTACGCGCTTGAAGAACCCCAAAATAAATTCATGTATATATTTATATATATATATATTATAAACTTTTTGTACAAACGATTTGCGTTAATTAAGTGAGTCAAAATGATGAACACACGCAAAGGTTTACAAATTATTTTTGTTGCTTTTTTTTGGTTTTTTGTTTGGAAATTTAATTATAAAATTTGAAAATTTAATTTAATGCTTTGAAATGAAATCTCGTCCTCGTCCTCATCCTCGTTCTGCGTAGCGTTGTTCTTTTTGTTACTGTTGTTGTTAAATAATTGAGGCAAAAATAATAAACAAATTAAAACACGGCCATTCAATATGTGAGCATATGAAATACGTTTAACAAAAAAAATGCGTAATACGCAATGAAAACAACGTTGAATTGTTGCAGCTGTCCGTCCATTTTATATATTTATATATATATGTGTGTTTTATTTTTGGACAGTTGCACGGGGCGTATGCGCATTAAAAATTGATACGCCTCGCGCTTGTTATTTCTGCCGGACAGTGATTATTTACGCGCGCACAAAAGCCAAGTTGGCCACAAGGCAAAAAAAACCTAAAGGGATGTGGAAGAGAGAACCGGATTCCGGCGCAAACCCCCTTCCGGCAACGGACAATGCTTGCCAATTATTCAAAACATGAGCGAGAAGTTTGCAACAAATAAGTTCGTGCGCTGCTTGCGCTCGTTTCTTTCCTCGCCGCTCTGATTGCGGCACAAATAATTGTTGCAATTTCGTGCCAAAGTATTCGCTATTAGCCTGCATACTTGAGTGTTGCTAGCCACGACGAGTGCCGTCCGAAAAATGGGGATCTGGCCGTCAGCTGTTGCTGCCGCTGCCGCTTTTCGACCAAATGACTATTCAAACTTTTCACTGTTGTAATTATTATAAATAAATGAAGCCCTATTTGGTAGGCACCGACTGCCATTTGGCAGTGCTTTGTTTTCGGAATTGGGGGCGTGCTCCTGTTGGGCGGCAGGGGGTGTGGTTCGTGTTTCGTGGGGCGAGCCCTTGCCCCAACACAGGTTATTGCCTTGGGCATGTCCTTCGGAGCAACGCGTCACTGCCTGCTGCTAAATCTGTAGTCCTACAAGCTGCCTATTTATCGATACCCTGTCGTCATTAGGGAATTTAAGTGGACATTATAGTAAGTACAGTCATTATGTGCAGGTGAGAAAAGTGTTTACACGTTATCATATATATATATACATAATATATATATATATATATATATATATATGAAGGTCCTTCAGTCCAAGTTAACAGAGAGATTTGCATGCATTTCAAATTTACGAATTCTGAAATTATCTAACATTTAATAAATTTAATGAAGCATTTTCGAAGTGAAATGCCAAAGGCTGACCTGACTTAAAGTTAGCTTGGCTGCAGCAATAGAACTTATTATTCCAATCATTACAGTAGAGCATGACAATATGACAATGATAGATTAAAGTATATTACATTACTAAGTATATAAATATTACTTCAATCTGTCATACATGCATACATTGGCCCATCTTCTTCAACTTTTAGTCAACTATTTACCGTCAAATACATATTTATGCATACATAATTCCATCTTCTGCAGTTTAGAGGGCATCTGGTAGTCAACTATTTAAAGTTTTTTGGACATTTCTTGTTTATTATTAACTCGACGTACGCCCCACATTTGTGCAGTTGTTCATTTGTGGAGCGTAGCATTTGGTAATGGAAAATAGAAACCAGAACCCGCCAGGCCCAAATCAGCATGACATGAACTGAAATTAGAATAGCAACCAGACACACGCACACACACACATTTACTTTTATATGACAGCTTTGTATGACAATTATTTAAATGTCCCAGCTCCTATATATCTTGTTTTTTTTTCGTACGTGTCCCATTTGCCATTTGGGTCGATATAGCGCAATGGAGTTAAAGGCCTCAGAATTTAAGGCCACATAAATGATGCAAAAACATAAAAATATAAATTACCATTTAAATAATTTGAATGTGCAGCTTTTAAAAAGAGATAAATACATACTTTTATGATTTATGTGTGCGTGCAATTTATCTGTGCAGACGACAATTGAGATAAATCATAGATGTCTTCGCACTTCTGCCGCATTCTTAAACAAACAAAAAATAAGAGAAGCAGCAGCAGAAGCTGAAACAAATTCTTATCGCACAGCTAGTGCCAAGTTTGATGATGAGTTTGCATTGAATTAGCCAGTTCCGCAATTTGTTTTGGCCAAAAAGCAACGACTGCCAAATATTTCCGCATTGCTGCATCAGACTGAGCCAGCCAGAGACAAAGTTGTTAAAACTTGACCATAAACGTAATTTTTGGCATTTTCATTGCAATACTCCATTTCTATTTCAATTTCAATTTCAATTTCTATTTCTATTGCAATTGCCATTTGTCTCCATTTTACATTTCCATTTCCATTTACATTCGCATTACCATAGCTATTCCTAAACAAAATAACAATAAAGCACAAACTGTCTGGCCCATCAACTGCGTGTGGCATAGTCGAGTCGCCCTAAGTGCTGTCTGCGGTCAGCATTGAACATTCATTATGCTGACCTTGACTGCCCTGTTTCTGCTGCTGCTTCTTCTTCTTTGTCTTCACACGCTCATTAGCCAGAGACAGGGCCCATCATTGAAGGTAATCAATTAGATCTTATTGATGCATTTACTACGCAGTCAAATGCTAATTACACCCTTAGCCACAAAGCGCTCCAATCACAGTCAATCTTTGTGCAATGTGTGTGCCATAAAATGAACAGCCCAAAAAGTTGGCTAACTCTAGAGCTGTGGAATACCCTGTGCAGTTGGGCTGCAGAATGGGATATTAGAGACAACTTAGAGAACTTCTTTAGAGCATTACCAAATACCTCGTTTAATCTAATGTAGGAAATTCTGAGCGAACTATCAACAAACGTGTCTACTAAAACATTGACTCATTTACTCACTTATTTTGCTCTTCTCTCTCTCTCTGTCTCTCTCATATCAAAGTGTTAATTGAGCTACACTCAACGCATAATATTCAAACTAACTAAGCATTCAATGCTTATCCTCTCTAGCCTAATCTCTCAATTTCTAACTCAATTTCTGCTATCTTCTACTGGCATTACATTCACTTTAACCGATATAGCAACAGTATTATGTTAATGAGAGTTCAACATGTTAACTGCCTTTGGCTTAAGTGCTTTAAAAGATTTTCGATTGCTTTTAAATGAAACTAATGACTCGCCCATTGAAAAGTTTTTTGGGCATGCTAAATGCTTTGTAGCTCAAACACGTTCGGCTTAACATAGACCCAATGCGTTAGTTGTGGGTGAGCGTGCGTGTGCCTGTGCGTGTGTGTATACAGAATATATTAAGTACAAGCCAAGAACCACAATGGGAGCTCAAACGTTTAGCCTGCTGCTTGATTAAAATAACATTTACGCAACAATCCAAGAAGAACAATGAACAGAACAAAACCAAAAACCAGGCAAACAGCTGTAGGGCAACAAAAGACAGAGCGAAAGAGTTGGCTAAAGCAACAGTAAGCAAGAGGGAGAGACAGAGAGCGCGTGGGGGGTGGGGGCACATGAGACAGAGTTTGAGGCGAACATGGGAATCCGCACGGATTCGTGCATTGAGTCGCCCACTTGCAAACATCAATTGAACTCTTTTGTTCGGCTCGAGGCAATAACAATAACAATAACAACAGCTCGAGCTACAGCTACCAGCCAGCAGCTACCAGCAGCAACGACAACGACTGGCAGCGGCATTTATTGTATGTAATTCGGAATCAATCAATATCACGCATACGCGACGTCTGCTTACAAAATCAAACGCACACACAGCCTCTTCCCTAGTACCTCCATCTCTCTCTTAGCCTATCGCCACGCTCTCTCTTTCTTTCATCTGCTTAGCGCCTATTTAATTAAGTTAATGTAGTTAAATCTGCTTAAGCAAATATTTTCAGCTGCTCTGCTGCGGCCATTCAACACAATGCAAAGAGATAAAACGCCGCCTGTAGCCTGCTCCCTCATCTCCTGCGCCTCGCTCGTCTGTTGGCTGATGCTGCTGCTCCCAGAAGTAAACCAAGTCAAAAGGCGCAGACACAAAAGGCATTCATTACATAGACAACATGGACCAAGGCAAAACTTTCATTTTTTGTTTTTTTTTTTTTGCCATCGACGACAGATTTGCGACATAGAGCTGAGGCTGGCTGCTCTCTGGACTGTGGAAGTTGGAGCCGAGCATCATTAATATTAAGTAATCGTGAAGGATGCTCTTCCACCCGCTCTCTGGTGTGTAATATCTTGGGCGGGCTAACCCGACTGACTAACCTGTGCACTGAAGTTCACCAACCTTCGAGCTGACGCCCCACCCACTGACCACACCCACTGTCCGCTGGCCACTGGCCACTGTCCCGATGCCTAGTGACCATGAACATTGCCAAGTGACCATGAGTGACCAAAAGTGTCTGTCCTTTGGTCGTAAATTCACTTGACCAACGCACACACGCACTCGCTTAGGGGCTAAAAGAAACGAGAAGAAGCAGAAGGAGAGGTAGAAAAATAAACCAGTTATGAAGCGAGCATTTTGGCCCACTCGGAGTGCCCCACAATGGACAGATTAGTGAAGTGCTAAGAGTTCAAGTGTGTATGGCCGAAAATGAACTTCAAGTCATCATCCTCTCAGCCTCGGACTGCTGATCCTAATGCCATGTGGCAAGGGCTCCTTTCCACGCTGCGTGTTGAGCGTATTGTAATTGGGACTGCTTAAGTGGTTAAAAGGTTGCCCAAGGCTAAAGGTGTTAAATGAACAATGAACGAAAAAACAATCGAATGCCGATTATTGTGCTTTCGAGAGCTTTAGCGATTGGAATTGTTAATCGATCAATTTTGGAGAGAATTAAAAATTTTCTAGGAGAAATTGACTTAGGAATGCAAATAAGAAACTCTAAAGCGAAACCAGGCTCAGTTGAATATCAGATGTTAAAAATAATATTGTTAACATATATATTATTATTAAGAACTTGATAGTTTATCGATAACAGCTCGATAAATATTGAGAGTTAAAAATGCTTATATTAATTATTATAATAATATGGGTATTACATATGTAAAAGATGATAGCATATTTAAGAACTATGTTCAAAATCTATTTAGATTTATTATTTATTTATTCCCTTTATGTATGGATATCAAGTTTTTAAGGAGTTTTACATAAAAATTATAAAATGTTTAGATTAAAATGTGCAATAATATGGATGTTACATGGGAAAGAAATGAATGTAACATTTTTAATGTTATGCAAATTCCAGTCACAAAAAAGGTCAACCCTTTGAAGATTTTCACATAAAATTGCAAAATGCTTGATTAAAATTATTAATAAAATTATTCAAATGGCTGGACTGGAATACCCTAAATATTGTGACTTATTATAAATGTTTATCTAAACCACATATATAATCAATATAAATATATTTTATCATATCACCTATCTCCCCAGTAAAAGTGACTAAATTCTGGTTGGATTTTATCAGTTAATATTTAGTGTAAGCTCTCCAAGCGACCTATTTCGACAACTATACATATTAAAACACTAATGAACTTTCCTTTCTTTTGTGTGTCGAGTCCAGTTTCAAGTTTCTGGGCCTTGTGGAAATTATGTAATTAACTCTTGGCTACCTTAAAACTTTTTTCATTACGAATCTGTTTTCTTTTTATTGCGAGGGAGTTGCGCCTACAAAATGGAAAACGCTTAAAATTTATGAGCCAAAGATACGAGAATATTGTGTACATAAATATGTGGAAGGACTCCTTTTTTGCCAGCTTCTTGGGCGCTAGACTATGAAGCAGAGAGGCAGAAAGAGACAGATGGAGAGAGGGAAAGAGAGAGAGAGAAGACGCATGTGAATGCTGTGGAGTGGCACTTAACGCAATTTCAGACAGATGCTGGCTGTTTTGTTTTCTTTCACTTTTTAATTTGAGTTAACTTGGCCTTAACCAAAAATTCAAATGAAACGAACAACGTGTCCAACACTCGGCTACTTTAGAAAACTGTGCTTGAGTGTTACGAGTGGGATATATATGTGCCTGGCATTCCTTCAGTTCCAGTTGGCAAATTGCACATTAAGCTTAATTAAGAAATTCATTGGCGTGTCCAGAACGTGGATGTCCAGAATGTGATGTACTGCTGCTAATGGGCAACATTTAAAGCTGCCCCAGAGCCACAAACTTCAAACTGTGAGCTGTGCAACTGGCAAAAAGGACATCAAGCTGACCAAGCAACGCAGAGAGCACGAGAGACAGTTGGCACTAGTTTTCCTTCTTCTTCTTCTTCTTCTTCTTCGTTTCGCAATAGTTTTCCCCACTTTTGATTGCCAGCGGCGGCTGGCACAACAACAATTGCTCGAATGTAAATAGAATTGTGGCTGCTTTGGGGCAAACCTGAGGGGCCAGGAATTGGAGCTGGTCCAGTGGCACGCAGGACATGAACGTCGCACACTTAACAAATTAAAATGCCGCAACTTTCTGCTAAAAAGCGGCTGCATAAGTGGGGGCCTAATGCAGTTAAGTGGGCGTGAAAAGCAGACGCTGCAAATGGCCAGGTGAGCGCGTATTATCTTGCCCGCTGCTGTTTCTGGTGCTCCTGCTCCCCCTGCTGCTGCGTGCATTAGAACTTATGTGGGCTCTCCGCTTGCCAAACAAAAAGCGCGAATAAAAAGCATAATTCATACAGCTGCTGTCGCTGCTGCAACTGCTGCAACTGCTGCCAGGTGGAGGTCAACAAATGACCTTATCGCCAGCGCCCCGCATCGCTTTAGACAAAAGCCCAGCTCGACGCATTCGCGTTGTCTGTAATGCAAGCTGAAAAGTTTTGTACCTCGGCCACGGGGCGTATGAGCGCTAAATAAGTTGCCAGCGCCGTAACTCTGCCGCTCTAGCTGCACTCAAAATTGCGCTCATTAAGCCGTAATTCAGGCCAAACGCAAGGGGATTGGGCGGGGGCGCCAGCACGCCTGCACTGGAGAGCAACGGTTTTCTATGATTGCAATGAGAGCGCGACACTTGAAAAGTCAGCAACAAATCTGTGCAAATTGCAGCGCGACACAGGCAGTTGATAGAAGGGGGCGTTTGGTGGACTGAGCGGCGACGTGTGACAATATTGATTTAAATGTCATAAACACCCAAAAGTAGCACGCACACACACACACCCACACACATACCCATACACACGCACAGCAAGTGGCACATCCGTAAGATACTTTGAATGTTTTTAGAGATACATGAAGCGGAAGCCAAGTCAAGAAGACGAAGAAAAACAAACAGGCCGGCACGTTGTCAACAAGGTGTGCAAGCGTGTGTGTGAGTGTGTGGCATACTAATGTGTGTAATATGCCACACACGTAGCCAACTATTAACTAAAATGGAGCGACACACAAATGACAGCGCACATTTGTGGACTGACCGAAACCAAAGCCGGCAGATTTCGACTCACGGATCGTAAATATCAGCCAAAAAAATAAATGAAGAAGAGCAACAGCCAGCCAAATACAACAATAAGAGCAGCAGCAGCAGCAACAGCAGCAGCAGCAGCAGTCGCAGCAGTTAGTGAGCTTTGCTTGTCATTTGTAACAGATGCGGGCGCCCGGCCACAATTGACTACACACACAGAGTGAGGCATTGCCTTGGGGAGGAAGGGGCAATGGCATGGGGTAGGGTACATTTGGTTCACTGCCTTGGTAATTGGGCGCCACGCACAGCGAGTGCTCTGATATTGCACAGATATACGCAGTTATATATCTCAATATATATTTATATATACTCTATATAAAATGTATGTTTGTATGTACATAAAAGGCCTGCTGCCAACCGCTTTGTCACTCGACCGCGCCCTCCCCTCTTTTTTTTTTTGAGTGCGCCTCCCGTAATTGCGAGCAAAGATAAGCGCTTTATTACCGATTCACTGGCTTTTATCGCATTTTAATAACTCACAAAATGCGGCCACGAATTTCACGTCGCTTTTGCGTTTCCGTTACGTTAAACGTTGCGTTACGTTACGTTACGTGGCGCCGTTACGTCTGCGTGTTGCGTTGCGTTGCTTTACGCGTTGCGTCTGTCGTCGTCGCCAGGCAATGCACAACTGAAACCGAAACCGAAAGCGAATTAGCGGCAAAAAGCAGAAAACAGAACTGAACGCGTCGGCGACTGCTGCTGCTTTAAACGCTTTCACTCTGGCCCATTGGCTGCCATCCGAGCGACAGCCGACCACACATGCACCCGAGGCAGCGTAAGCCCGACTCGGGAACAGTCACAGACGAAGCCGAAGCCGAATAGACTGCAGCTGTTCCGCCAACACACGCAGCTGGCCTTAGAAGAACGAATGAGCGTGTGAGAGGGAAGGGGAAAGAGTAGAGGCGGTGGGGCTGGTCGGGTTAGTTCACTTGCTCACTTGCATTACACCAAATGCTAAGGATACGGCGCAAGGCACGGAAGTGCGTGCGCTAACAATACAGCACAGTGGTACAAAATGTTTGCTTTAGAGACAAATTGTTGAATGAATGAAGTGATTACAAATGGTTAAATAATGTGGCAACAAATTTATAAATCATTGCTTTTCAATGGCGAAATGTAATTTAAAAAGAAAATATTTTATTGTGTAATATTATTAATATCATTAATTATTTTAAATTATATTATTATATTTTCGAAGGTTTTTAGGTCTATGAACATATTCAAAAAATGGCATAAGCGTAGTCAAACTTTTATATGTTATATTCAAAAAAATTTAAATTGCAAAATTTATGAAAATGTGTATAAATTCAGTTAAAGCTAATTTTATATCTTTTTACAAGTGCTCGAACTACTGTTCAATGCATTTGCCGCAACAGCTTTGTCCTATTAATAAAAAATCAATTAAGTTTACTGTAGCATCACAGCTTTAGTTAAGTTATGCAAATTGCATAGCAAATAACTAACTTTCTTTCTTTCTTTCTTTTTTTTTTTAATTTAATATAAACTTAAAATGTTTTTACTTGAATGGGCCTACCACTGTGCGAGTGCCGTCTTTTAGTTCAGTTGCGCAAATTAGCCGCCTGCTCGGCCGTTTGTCATTTTTTGCGGCACAACTGCTAAGCTCTAGTTGCGCGTGTGTGTGTGACTGTGTACTATAAACTTCGCATGCAAGCGCCTGCTAGTGCCTTCTGCTGCCAGTTTGTTGCTGCAAATCATTGCCGACTTTTGTGCGCAAATATTTACGGCAAAGTCAAGCAACGACTGCTGAGTGGCAGCTGCTGCTGTTGCAGCTGCAGCTGCAACTGCTGCTGTTGCTGTTTACTGCTGCTGCGTGGGTGAGAAAGACAAAGGCATGCGTCCAACAGCAGCAGCAGCAGGGACAGCAACCTGTCACAGCGACAGGGCGCAACACAGAACACAATGCGACATTAGCTCTTCGCCGGGTCAGCACTGGCGTCCACTAACACACACATAGACACGCACACACATCCTCTATGCACACATGTGTCTGCCAACAGCTGAGCTACCCGCTACACCCTTGGCCTTCTAAACAAGAGACAAACTTATTCAGCGCACTTTATTTTTTTTTTGTTTTTTGATCCCCCTCAGCTTGGGGACTTGCTGCCAATGCCACGGGCTATGCTCCATGTGTGTGTGTGTTTGTTGTACATATGTCTTTTTGCAAATTAATTTATAAACACAATTGACATTGAGCGAAAATGTAAATATGCCGTTGAGAATGGCTGCCTTGCATTAAAATTTCAAGCGCTGCTCAGTCACATCTGCATGCCAGGCAATTGCTTTGCATATGTGTCTTTATGTGTGTGTGCGTGACCCCATAACTGTAACTGTAACTGTATCCGTTACTGTGTTGTGTATCTTAGGCTTGTGTGCGTGGTTATGTTTGTCTTTTTGGCCCTGCCTTGGCATTTATTTGGCCAAATAACAGAAATGGGAGCACTCAACCCAATGTTGCACTTAAGGAAATAAGCTACAACACAGCCCGCTCCACCTCTATAGTAAGGGGTCTAGCACTACTTGGGGGCGACAGCTGAAATGTCAAAACGGATTTTTCATTCACCTAACTGCAACACGTTGCGTATGCGTAACAAATGCCAAAACATTTGTCGACTAATTTGAAAGTTTTGCGAGACAGTTGGTCTGCAGCTGCAGCTGCTGCCCCATGTTGCATGAGTTGCAATTAGAGAGCTGTCAGAATATGGTATGGCCAAGGCCAAAGCATTAAGCTTACGTGTTCCATTGTCATTATGAAATTGTATATGTCTATGTCAAGCTCTTCACATATGCCTTCTTAATTAACCTGGGTGCTTGGGCTGAGCTACCTGTCTCTGCCTCCTTGCTGTCCTCCTCTTGCTGTCGTTGCCTCTTTAATTAATAACAAATTGAGTTTTTTTGGCCAAGAACTTTTAATTAATATAGTTTGAAACTAATTGAAGTGAAGCGTCAAGTTTTTATCTTAAATATTTTCACTTTGATTAGAGGCTGCCGATAGATACTCTTGATTAAATTGGTTGGCTGAGATTGAACAATTGCTTAAGCAGTTCAGAATTGTAAGAGCAGACTCAGTGAACATGAATAAATTTCATATTTATATTAAATACAATTTAAATATCTGCTGTATATTTCATGGCAGGATTGAGTATGTACTCACTACAGTATACAATCTTAGGAATAACTGACAGAAGAGATTAGATACAATTGAAGACTTCGAAACTATTAAATTTTTGTATTATTGTAGAGAATTATTTTATATTTAGAGAATTCTATAGAAATAATATTTATTTGAATATTTATAAATAAAAACGTATTACGATTAAGGCTTGCGAGCCGAACCTTAAGAAAAACATCTGAACACACAGCTTAGCTTAGAATGAATGAATCTGATAGACAAATCCTCCCCGAGCCAGAATCAAAGAACTTTTTGTAATGAAATATATGAAATACTAGCTAAATATCCATTTCCAGCAGTTGAAGAAATTTAAGCTTTAAAGAAAAAGAAGCATCGACTCGTCCTACAATGCACTCAGAATCATTTCTTAGACTTAAAATAAATTCAAGTTTTACACCAAAAAAATGTATAAAAATATTATTATATTATTATATTTCCATGTTTACATATCAGCCACTTTCCACAGCATCTGCTGCCAGAAATAAGTGTAATACACTGCACAAAAAGCCACTTCACATGCCCCATTACCAAATCGGTCGCTTGCAGCTCAAGCACCTCACTTGACTCCCCCAACGAACTCTGGCTGCGCGCAAAAGTATGCAGCAGATTTTTTATATTTTTATATACTTCAATATAAAATGTGAACGAAATCAATTTCATAATCCCAGAGCGCATTATATATATATTTTTTACTATATAGTGGCAGCGTTATGTTGCCAAAAATGGACTGCTAGCAAAACATAATCGTAAAATTTCACTGTAATCCCGCAAGCCAAAGGAATTTCGGTTTGGTAACTTTTGCTTACTGGCTAAACGGTTATTAAGTTTCGTATGTGTCGCTGCCCCAGTGCCGCCGCCTGCCGCCTGCCGCATGCCACATGCAACACACACACACAACAAAAACCACTGTAACAACAACAACAATGACAGGCAACTTTATTACTAAATACAGTCATATAAATTCGTATGTTTACACCACGAAACGTGACGCAGATGGAGGCACCGCTTGTTGTTGTCGTGTTGCTGCCTGTCCGAGTGAGGGACGGAATTGGGAATTGGGTTGGCTTGCTGTTGGGCATATCGCTTGTTTTGGCAGCCACAACAACAACAACCTGTCGTTGACTTTCAAACTGATTTGCAATTTTCTAAAAAGAACTTGTGCCTGGCAGAGCACGTCGAGCCGCAGCTGAAGAGCAGCTCGAGGATTAACATGCAGAGGCATGCAACACAAGTTCAGGTGTAAGTGTGTGTGTGTGTGTGTGAGTGCGGGTGGGTCTGGGGCTGTGCATTGCCTGTTCAGTTGCTGCTCATCATCATCAGCTAACCAAACCACAAAATATGCTGACTGCCACAAGTTGAGGCACATTTTTGTTTGGGCGCAGGCAAGCGGCTGTCTGTCTGTGTGTGTGTGTGTCAGTCTATATATCCATTGTGTATGTGCGTCCTTTTGTCTGTGTCGCGCTCGGCTTTGACCTTTTTCGTTAAGCAAAAATTGTAAAACTCATTTACATAACAATTACCCAAACGTTGCGAACCTTTGGCAAAAACTGACGGCCAAAACGCAAACAAACTGCGGCTTGGATAAGTTTTCAACTGGCAATCGGAGGCATGCCACCGCTCCTCCACCAGCTCTCTCTCTCTCTCCCTCTGCCTTTGTTGCTGTCATGTGCGTCACATGTTGCGTTTTGAAATTTTGTTTAACCCTTTTTTCGGCTTTGTGTTTGCACTAGAGACTGGCGCCACCTGGCGGCGTCATCGCACAATCGCATTCTATTTAGATTGATTTTCATATTGTAATACCCCACCCTCTCTCACTCTCTCACTCTCGCACATTGTGTCAGTTGCATTCTCTTAACTTTTCTTAACAACTGTCACGCCGCTTAATGTCCTTTGTCTCTTGTGGCATACCCCATTTTGAGCACTTCTGCCTGTCCACCCGCCCGTCCGTCCGTCTCCCTCTCTCTGTTTGCCTGTCTGTGGCACAATTTAGTTGATATATGAACTGCATGGCACTTACAATTTCATCCAAAGTGTTCGCCGGCTCCTTCATACCATGACGTTAGAGCTTCAGCCAATCTGCAAATGACAAAAAACCAAAAAAGAAATATATATGAATGGAAAGCTGAGTAAAAAGAGGGAATCAAGCAAAGCGCCAAATAAGCAAAAGCAATGCAAACACAAGTGCTCAAAAAGTAAAAAAAACAGTTTGATTGAAGCTTGTATACCCTAACTGCATGTGTCTCAAGCAGAGAGTTGTTTCTAAAGATTTTTATGTCTATAATTTAAAGTAAATAATAACTTACATTTTTTGTTTATGCTAAATAAATTTAAGCCTAACTTTTATTATTATTTTTAATTATTTAATTATATAAAAATAGTATTAAAATTTATTTGATTTGCCAATAATCATCATAAAATGTATTAATTAAAAGTTTATTCGCTAACTTTTTTAAATACATTTAAATTAAATTTTATATCGAATTTTATTTCATAAAAAAATTTTATTATAAAATTCTTTGATTTTTGTAAATATATATTTATATTATGTACCATATTTAAAGTCTCTACTGTTTTAGGTAAGCTGCACTCTCCTCGTTGCTAGTATGAAATTATCATATCTCAAGACAGAGTATAAGAGCCAAACAAACAAACAATCATTAGATATAAGAGACGCTTGGCAGCACAGGTTTCACTGTATGTGTGAGTATGTATGGGTATATTTGCTTTGCAAATATATTTAACAAGGCCACACAATTTAAATTTGTATTTCCATTCGGTCCGCTTGCTATTGTGTTTTTCTTTGCCACTGTGTAAGTGTGTGTGTGACTGCTAACAAAGCAAAAAACCGCATGCCCACACACACAGTCACACACATAGCCAGAGAGACACTAACACATGTGGTCTAACCGCCTTATCAATTTCAAGCACTTGCCGCATTAAAAAAATATATATTAAAATATATATAGATATATATATATCATATATATATACTTTATATACATATATAGATATATATATTTCATTCGTTTTGTGTTTCCATATGCCAAACCCTACTCTGCTCTCGCTCTCTCTCTCACTCTCTCACAATCAGTGCCCTTCGCTCTATCTCTTTATTTCACTTATTTAGTTGAAACCAAAAGGAAAGAGAGCAAAAAAATTGCTTATTAAAATGTTTGCCCAAGTCCTTCGTCATTTGCATTTCACTTACAGTCTTTGCGCCGCAGTCCTAGCCCCAGCTTCACCCAACCCCCAGCCGACTTCCCTTTGCCCTCCCTCACACGCACAAGCCAAACCCTGCTGGTGCTACGCCTAGACAAGGTTTATTTTTTTAAATTGATTGCCACATAAATTTCATGTAATCTAATAAAATTTGAATTGTCGTTGTCGTAAATGTCACACACACAAGCACACACATACACACACACTCACACACACTTTTACACACATTGCCTCTTACGATTCCTGGCACAATTGCAAGTCCAGGATGCTTGTCATGAGGCACATACACCCATCACTGAGTCGACTGACTCGAGTGTCTAAGTGACTGCCAAGCACATGCCCACGCCCCTCATCCGCTGGCCGCCTATTGAAAATGCTGATGAAGTTTCAACTTTGAACGAGCGATAAGCTAATCAAATTAATTCAAGTTAAAACTTGGCAAGCGAATTTGCAACAAATTAATGTTATTTCATGGCTTCTTAAACTTGACACTGCGGTCGTCGTGCCACAGCAGTAGCTTCCACTGCTCTCTCTCTCTTCCTCTCCCCCTCTCTCTTTCTCTCTCTGTTTGCCCCTTGCCTTAACATAACAGCTCGCAGCAGTTCAAAGTAATTCATTTCTGATTGGAAGTTTCCTGTCAGCATTTATCTACTTCTTTTTTCTCTATGCTCTTACAACGGTTCAGCATCATTTCATAAAGCGGTTTGTGATTGTAAAAGTGACTGATGATATCGTTACATATATATATATGAATGTGTATATATATAACTTTCTATAACTTAATGTCTCTGCCTACTCTCAGCATCAATGCTAACACGAGTCATAGATAACCATATAGATCTATAAACGATTATATATTTGCATAATTATATTTTATCTCTCAATTACATTCCTAAGAGTATTTCGACTTCACCTTCGCAAACTTGCCAAACTTCTATTTCTTCTCTATATTTTTTGTCTGCTTGTAAGCTGAGTAAAAAGTTTGCTGCATGGCTTAAAGTGCGGCTAGCTTGCCAGTCCATATGTGTGTGCGTGTGTTTTAGATTTTTCAAGTCTGTGCATTTATAGCTTTATACACTCGTGAGGCATATGTGAGAAGTGCTGCCAAGCAACTAAACAATAAAGTTGAAAATTCACTTGAGACTCGCAAGGAAATTGGCTGCTGTTGCTGCTGCTGCTCTCCGGCGCTCCCCCCTGGGGAATTTCTGATCAACAACAACAGCAATCAGCAACAAGAATCAACAACAACAACAACAATAAACGAGAGTTTGACAAAGTAGATCAATGTGGATTTTGTTATATCAAAGATTCGCATGCAAATTGTGCGGCCGCCCGCATTTTTTCTTGCCTTTGGAGTACATTTTTCTGCTCGTTTATTGGCAAAAAGTTTTTCTTCTTGGCCAAATACTTTTGCTTTAGGGCCACTTTTAATGGGCCCCAAACAACTTAATCAACTCAATAAGCCCCATAAGGCACACGACCAGACAGACAGACAGACGCAGGCAACTTTCCGTTGGCCCACATGACGTATGCGCAATATTTCGTTTGCCTTCTGCTTTGGCTCGCAGCGCATTCAGAACTGAGTTGAATATGAAAACATTTCGCACGTCGCTTATCTCAACGCCCTCTGCTCAATGCAATTCAAAAATGCATAAAAATAAAGAGAAAATATAAAAAAGAGGAAGAAGAAGCAGAAAAAAACAAATAGCAACTGCCGCAATGCCAAACGTGTCAAATGCATAAAAATCTAAATTTACAAAAAACTGCAAAACTGAAAAACTGTGAAGAACAAAAAAAAGATAGAAATAAAAAGAATAGTCGAACGCAGTCATAGACTGCATAATACTCTGTTTGAAATGAAACTTAAAACTATCTCTGCAAGATTTTCTTATATAAATTATGAAAGGAATTTGAACTGAGCAACTGATGCTTTTAGAGAAGATAAGCAGTTGTCCAGGATTTGTTATATTTTTATGTTTATTTTTACTAATCAGCAAATTTGTATACCTATTTCGATGCTATCACCAGCAGACTTCACCATCCACAGCTCATTTGTCATTTACCTCTCGCTTAGGTCTAACCATTTGAGAATTTTATGGTTGCAGCTACGATTTATGTTTTATAATAAGTCGAAGAAACAGTATGTATCAAAGTCCACTGCGAAGCCTATACACCCCACTTCAAGCTAACCAAGCAGAGTTTCTGAAAGAAAAGAAACGATTTGTTTTGTTTTTTTTTTATGTGTAGGAATCAAGCGATGCACATGCAAAATTTTGCATACACAAAAATAATTCGCATAACGAAAACTGAGCTACAACAGAAAATTGCAATGAAGAAGCAAGAAAAGTTCATTGGGAGCAACAGAGAGGGTAAGAGAGAGAGAGAGAGAGAGAGAGAGAGAGAGACAGAGAGAGAGAGAGAGACAGAAACAAACTGAGGCACACAGAGATAACATTTCATAGAGCCAGTAGATCCTTTATAGTCGAAGTCATAGAAATTGGAATAGCACTAACAGATGCTCGCAATGCATTTGAACTGATATAAAACCACATTTAACGTTGCACATGAGAGTCTATGGAAAGACAATAACAACAACAGCGACAAGCAACAACAACAACAAATAGTTACCGCAAAATTGTTATTGTTTCAAAGCATTTGTTGCTTTTAGCTTTTGAACATTATACAGATAGATAATATGCTGCGTTAGCCAACTGTTTATTATTGCATTATTAAGCGGTTTTTTGTTTGGGGTGCAGAGAGTGAGAGGGAGGGGGAGGGCTAGTGGGTTGGTTGGTGGTTTTCAGCCAGCCAATTGCACAAATTCAGCATATCAAATTGCATTTCCGCTCAAAAGTTGCGCCCGACTTAACCAAAAGCACAATTGAATAAATTTTTAATAAGCATAAATATTTCAAATCAAATATTTCAAATTCAATTTGATAACAAAAACAGAGCAAAGCAATGGCAAGTCACGGGGTATGCTAGACTGTAAGGTAAGGTCAAGTAAAGGGCAACAAAAATGGTTTTTTTGTTAACAAAATTTACATTCATTTTTAAATTTAAAAAATTTTTTTTTTTTTTAAATTTGATCTAATTGCAATACAAAAAAATATACCCTGTGCGCGTGCATTGATATGGGGTATTATAATTTGCGCTTGTGGCTGTTTAGAATCGTTTCACAGACAGGCAGGTGAGGGCTGAGCAGATGGGGGTGTGACATAGGCCACAAATTTGTGTGCATTTTGGTTGTTTGCATTTTGGCACATGCCAGCGGCCCCAAATGTGCGTGTGGGTGTAGTTGTAGGTGTGCGTGTGGTGTGCGTCAGCAACAGCAACAACAGCTAACATGAGCGTGAATATCAGCACCTGCAGCTGCAACATGATTGTGGCAGCAACAAACTAATTAAAATAGCTGCGGTAACAAGGAATACTTCACACTCTCTCCCTCTCTCTATATAACCTCACACTACTGTTTCATAACAAGCAGACTTAGTGGTATATATACAAATATATATATACAATATTTAATGACAAATTCCGTTGCAAAATGATCAACGACGCTGCACTTGCAGATACATTTAATGGCTGCAGATACTACTGCATCTGCAGCTGTATATAAAGTTACGTCTGCAGTCATATGTGTGTGTATGTGTGTTTGTGCCTGGCAAAGACAGTAGACATGCACACGGTTCAGCAAACAACAATTGGCATTGTTGTCTGTGGCAAAAGGTAGACAAACGAG
Source organism: Drosophila hydei (assembly GCF_003285905.1). NCBI lineage: Eukaryota > Metazoa > Arthropoda > Insecta > Diptera > Drosophilidae > Drosophila > Drosophila hydei. Next base: position 2,932,785 of record NW_022045843.1, on the reverse strand, counting down.
ATACACTCCTACAGCAATAGCTATGGGGTTAACTCTAGAGGAGGGCAGGTGGGACAGTGTAGCTGTTCTGTGGACCATCTCAATTATTTGCGTGTTAAGCATGTGCGGTTAACACAGCAAATGCGCACTTGACAATGGGGGCTTAAGACAGCAAAGCTTAACATAGTGAATATCAGAAACAGAAACAGAAACAGATACAGATACAAAGATACAAAGATACAAAGATGTTGCTTAAGATATAGATACAGATACAGACACAGACACATATGCAGAGCTTATTATGCACTTAGAGAAATATGTTACGTTAATTGTCGTATGCAAACTGTGAGCTTAAAGTATTTTTATAAGGAATATTTCAGATCTTAGATCTTTAGAAAAGGTTTCGAAAGAGTAAAGAATAAACATGAGAATCAAAAAAATTGTAATTAATTTTAATAAATTTATAAAGCTACAAACTCCATTTTCGCTATATTTCTACAGTTATTAGCTGACTTTTTCTTTAAATGTTTAGCTGGCAGCAGCCGCATAATTAGATTCATCGAACTCTGGGCAGGCGGCCAACTGATTTGTTTGTAGCACACGCTAACAATGCGCCCCCCTCTGTGACCGCTGTCTCATTAGAGACACCAAGAGAAAGAGGGAGCGAGAGAGAAGGGCGCATTCCTGGCGAGTGCCGCAAATTATGGCGGCTGAATGAGTTGTTTCCGTACCAGAAAGCAAGGCGTAGCGAAGTGGAGCTGCTGTTTTCTTAGAGCTGCGCGCCATAAATCAATAGACTCACTGACAGCTTTGTCAATGAATGCAGAACAGAGAATGAGCGAGCGCTGAAGCGGACACACAGACAGCTAGAGCTGGGAGCGCAGGCAGGCAGGCAGTCATAAGGCGGCTATGCCACATCACGTATACGCCGCATTGCCCGCCGATACGCTTCAATTGCGAGCCGCCTTTTTGGAGGTCATCAATAAGTGGCTGCGACCCTTAGAGAATTTGTTGTTGCATTAGCTGATGCTGCTGCTATTGCTGTCAAAATGAAAAGCATTTTCCGCGCTGCCACTTTCCGTTATATTCCCACAAAGAATTGTATATATATATATATATATATATATGTGTGTATGTGCGCGCGTGGGTGGCAATTTGTACAAATTACTTAAGCTTCGATTTGCTTTATTAAAAGCAAATGCGAATGAACAGAAAAATAGCTAACACTTAAGAAAATAAGTAAGAATTTGCTGCTCGGTTGCGCATGACTAGAAAATACCTTATGTGTTAAGCCGAGATCCATTGTTTGGCATATGAATGTGGCAAACACACAGATATATATATATATATATATATATATATATATATATATATATATATATATATATATATATATATATATACACTATAACTCAAAGCTTAACGATAGGCAAGCCATACAAAAAGGAAATTATTTCCATTTTATGTAGACTTCACATATTGTAAAACAACAATTTCTAGATCTAAAAATTATGTGCATTACGATAAACATTTATTTTAAATTGTATAAACTTCAACAATTTCTACACTTTATTCAAGTTTCTCCTAGATACAAAGTTGCTCGTAATATCATTAAAAAAATCAATACAAATTTCTAACATTCAATAGCTGCTTCAGACATTTAATTAAGGCAGTCACATATACTTTCTACTAACTTTTAATGAGTACAGGGTATTTTTGAAAACAATGTGCCACGTCCCCGCAAATCCGTGCTCAGCAATTGTCAGTGGCTCATCATTCAGCTAAGCATTTTTGTGCGGGTGGAGAAATAAAAACATTTTCAATTTAATTAAATAGAAAACAAAACACGAAAAAACGCTTTCATTGTTTTGCGCTTTGGGTTTTGGCCAGCCTCCTGCCCTAGTTAGTCTATGCCTCCAACCACCCCTACCCTTACCCTTACTCCACCCCACCAGCAACACTCATCATCATCGTCGTTGTCTACACGAATTGTTAGCTTAGCCAACAAAATTTTGTTGGCCATGTTCAAATAATAATGCAAATTGTTTTGCAAATGAAATTATATAATGAATTTGGCTCGGTCAAAGTTTTTTGATAAGTTAAGGGCAGAGAGAGAGAGAGTGAGAGAGAGTGCGAGAGGCAACAATAGATAAGCATCCAGCACCGAAGCTGTGGCGTTTTTATCAATTAATGATAAAAGCCCCCTAAAAACCCCGATAAAAACTCTTTCTCAGCATATTTCATGAAGTTGCGAAGCCAACGAGCGATTGCAGTCATCAAAATTATGAAAATTAAATTATATTTTAGCTAATTAATGAAGATGGGGCAAGTATTGCAGTCAAAGAGCGTTAAAGCAGATGTTAAGCCAGTGATTGCGTCGAAAACTGATTGCGAATTATAATTTGTAAAAGCAGAAAGAGGAAGCAGTTGACATAAATAAATGAAATGAGCTCTTCAAATTAAGTGTTTTCATTTGCAGTTAAGTATTATTGTTGGAGAGGCTTATGGATACGCTGTCAAGTTGAGCCCTTAGCGGGTATGCGCAACTGGGATACTTTAAGATGGGGAATTTTATTCAAACTGATTCGAATTCTAAGCCGATAATACAAAGCTTAGACTTAAATTTCAAATCAGTTTCATGTTCTTTTTTTTCTAAGGAAAACGTGTAGTTTCATTTGGTTTTGTGCAGTGCAGCGCAACTATTTTCATGAACACAACTGTATATATATATATGCATATATCATTATCATATATATATAGTATCCTCTGCCAGCTCGCATTCACATCTACATAAAACATTCCAATTTTTTTCTGTCCCATTTCAAATGTTTTGCTCCGTCAAGTATCAGCGATAAATAACGCGCTTTCAGCTCTGCCAGCGACAACCCTCAGAGTGTGTATGGCAACCCTACGCTACCCTACTCAAGGCAATCTAGTAAATTATCATTTTGCGGTTGCGTTTTTGTCACAAACATGGCTAATGCGCCGCATAAACTATATCTCTGTAGTTGGCCAGTTGGCAATGGCTATCACGCGACTCGCCCCCTTTTCTCTCGCCCTCCTGCTCCCCTGTTGCTGCTTTACAGTTCCATTAGCAGGCAGTAAAATATGTAAATGCTGGCAAATAAATCGCAGACGACAATTTGACAAGTTGGGCAGCAGCCGCAGCCGCAGCCACAGCAGCAGCAGCAGCAACAGCAACGTAAAGCTAAAAGAGCGCGACATTCGCTTAATGCGAAAAGGTAAGAGCCAAATCCATCAGCGAATACCCCCTCTCTCTCACTCTCACTCTCACTCTCACTCTCTCTTTCCTTATCCCTCTCCCCTTCGAATGATGAGTTGCGTTTACACACATAAATACGCAATTCGCTTAAGTACTCGACGCTGCTGCGTTTCGTTTTCGTTTTCGATTTTCGCGGTCGCCGCTCATAGTGTTGTTGTTGTTGTTGTTGCTCTTCCGCCACAGACAGACCACGCCCCTACGCTCCTCATACACGCACGTACCCACCTCACCTCACATCAGCAGCTGCGCCCACATTTGCAATTCAATGTGGAGCCTCCTCACACATACACAACAATGGCAACAATAATGCGAATTGATGAAGCGTGAAGGATTTCAGGCAATTGCCGGTTCAGAATTGCGTTGCATATTCGTATATCGCACACACACACACACACACTCATATTTGGTGTAGCAGGAAGAGCTTTTTAGGCCGGAGATATATAAGCATTATCATAGGTCGTAACTGTCGCAGGTAAATTGCAGGTCAAATGTGAATTTCGCCTAAGTAGGAAGAAGCGAAGGAATGAGCGGGGTGAGCCTTTTGGGTCAGAAGTGCGGCAACTGTGTAATTTTAATTGTAAATTGCAATTAAATTAATGCTGACATTGATTTCGAATCTACTAAAGATTATGCAGCTCAAGCTGCGCATATGATGGCCTAGCAATCACCCTGTATTTAGTCAACTTAACCATGCTGGAAGGAAAGGTCAGAAAAAGAAGGCGAACGTAAAAGGCAGAGAGAAACCCTGATCTGGCGCACTAATTGTGGAACTCAATTACGGAGGACAACTGCAGTCGGAGTCGAGATCTTCGATCTTCATTATCTTACATTATTGTCAGAGGCTCTGCGTAAAGAGATTATGCTCAAGTCAGGCAATAGCAGCTGATCAAATGACCATGGCGGGATCACAGAAATGGCCAAGTTTAAACTATCGCAAAATTACGATATCATGCAGGTTATTCTACACTTCTTCATTTCTTTTATAGGGTAAATAAGACAGGCATATTAACAATTTATAAAAAAGCTTTTTGCAGAATTAAAACAATTGCAATTAAATATTATGTTGAAATGATTTTATCTAAAGGACAACATTGCACAGTACAGCACTCGAAAACATATCTATGGTGACTTAGCCTGATGTACTTATAGATACTTATAGATAGACCAAAGCACTGTTAAACATTTTAATAAAAAATAATAGCATATTAATAAAAAACGTTTAAAGCTATTGTAATTAATTATATTATATTTATTCACTGATCAAAATTTCGAATTGAAATGTTTTTTTGATTTAAGAGGAAATTTCAACTGACTTTATAAATAATCCAAGCTAATTCATTTCCTGTGTTCCCATTTCATTTCCAACTGTTTCAAAGCTCAACAATTATTCTTTTTGTGTCCAACGGAATTTTTGGAATTAGAGTAAAACCTGCAATGTTTTCATACCAATCGAGCTGATGAATATATTGATTTTTAATCGAATCAAGAGGCTACAAAAATGCATATCTAAGTTTTTGAAAAAGAAAAAAGTGAAACGAGGTCAAAGAGTTTTCCAATTGCCGAGTTACAGTTACAAATTCGTTAGATTTAGGGTTGCAAAATGCCAAAAAAAAATGGAGATAAAAAACATATAAATAAAAGATAAATAAAAGACAGTATTGTGAAAGGAAAATGGGAGGAAAAAATAAAAATCAAATTCGTATGCAGCAGAGAGAAAACTAAAATTGCGCTGTCAGGGAAAATGAAAATAAATTCCTAAAGCATTTTAAATATTTTACGCGGAGGCTGCATGCATGCGCGTGTGTGGAGGCGTGGCATAAAGCCAAACTCTTTTGTCGCACAACAAAACTTTGATTCTCGCTATGCGGCAAATGGAGCGAACAGATGATCTAAAAATTTGCATAACTGTGCGTGTGTATGTGTGTGTGTTTCTCTGTGTTGCCAAATAAACATATCTTTGGTGGCCCGTTTAAGCAGTTGGCAGGCATATAAATATCTGCAAAGCGCATTTAAGCCGTCTCGCACAAAATAATATAAATAAATAAACACAAAAACCAAAAAAAAGCCAAGAACTGGGCCAAGCACTGAAATTGGGGCGAGCTTTTAAAGGTGGCATGCCTGGGGGCGTGGCTGCAACATAATAATAATAAATATTCAGTTCAGTTTCAGATTCAGTTTTAGTCGACTTTTCTCTTCCTTTATTGTCTTCTTCTTTTTTGCGGAGTGCATGAATGAAGCTGCGATATGAATGAAACTGAATATGAAAACTCGAACAGCCACACACCCACACATCCACACACCTACACATCCACACACACACCATGCACTCCCTGTGTGCGGGTGTAAGCTGCTCGGCAAGTAAGTAAACCAAATGCGAATATGAACAGGGATTTGCATTCATAAAATATATCGCCGTTAAGGCAGATGCCCCCAAGCCATGCCACGCCCCGTTGCTGCCCACAGGTATGCGTTTGTGTGTGTCACTTTCACTTTGTCTGTGTGTGTATGTGTGTTATTTGAATTATGCAAATCGCTAGCATGAAAAACAAATATTAAACTTTTCATAAAAGATTCAAAAATTAAATAAAATTTTACAAAAGACATAAAAACCAAACGGTTGCGTGGCCTCTCTCTATGTCTATCTCCCTCACTCGCTGTTACCCTCTCTTTCATTGTACGTGTGTATGGGCGTGGCAGCAGAAGAGCCAAATATCCTGCTTTTGGCAGCCGCATATAATATTTATATGGCAGGCCGCCTCGCATAATGATTGTACTTACACATGTAAGTACAGGGTAGCCTCTAACTAACCTCCAAGCACGCCCAGCCAGCCACACGCCTCTGGTGACTTCTGTTACCCTGCCTCCTGCCCTTGCCCGTCCTCTGCAAACGGCACATATGGAAAAAGTTGGCAACTCGCTCGCCAAATAAGCAAAATAAATAAACCAAAAACAAAGAGGAAGTTTGAAATGCTCAGCGCGGACAGACAGAAGAAGAAGACTAAGGGATACCCTATAAACTGATTTAAGCTAGACAAAACAGATACAGATACAAATACAGATACTGATACAGATACAGATACAGATACAGATACAGATACAGATACAGATACAGATACAGATACAGATACAGATACAGATACAGATACAGATACAGATACAGATACAGATACAGATACAGATACAGATACAGATACAGATACAGATACATTTACAGATAAAGATACAGATACATATGCCGATACAGATGGGGTATAATCTTATCACACATTCTCTTATAGCAATCAATCTACCCCACTGTGCACACATTCAATGCGTACAGGATATAAAAAACTTATTCTTTTCTGTTGGCACGCGGACAATTGTAACGCTCGGGATTTGGGGTATTGGTGGGCGGTACGGGGGCTCGATTGGGGTGCGTCACATGCCCTCAACACGAACATAAAGTTCGCATTCCCGCTGCGCGCAACTAGTTGTGGCATGTGTTTTATTTCCTTCGTTTTTTCACTTCATACAATATAGACTCAGCCCAAAAACCAAGCGTCGAATTCCTTTCGTGCGTTAAATAAAATCTCGCACGCTTCGTTTGAACGGACGCCAGACAGACGGACGGCAGATACCTCAACCAGCTAGCACACGCACACCAGCACACTCACAGACACACATACACAGTGAGTACACTCTCTCGGAAGTCGAGGTAAAAAAGAAAAACAAATTAAAAAGGACTGTCAACTGTCTGGTATTTTCAGCTTCTTCTTTTTTCCACTTTATTTTTTTCGCTACCAACTTTCAAAATTCAAATTGTGGGCGTTGTGTACGTGCCACGCCTTGATGTGCGGTTGACTTTTAGTTTTTCCAGCCACAATTTCAGTTTCATTTGACCGAAACAAAAAAGAAGAAAACTTTGTTTATAGTTAGCTCTCATTATAATTCACAGCATGTGCTTTTATATTAAATTCTTTTTTGGCTTTTACCTTGATTTTTTATGGAACCAATTTTCAATTGAGTCTGCGAAAAAGCAAGTCAAAAGCCTAAAAAAGAGAAAAGCTTGGGGCACAAAAAGTTTGGGCGAAATTGAAGTAATTAGGCTTAATTAAGCTGTCAAAGACTTGAAAAACTTGTCAAAAAATATTTGAAAAATATTTAGGTTTAACTTTTACTCAAGAACTCGCTCCAGTTGCATATATTTCTATATACAAAAGAATATGTATTGTTTTACAAAGTTTCTATTTACTGTGCAAAGCAATAAAGCTTAAAATTCAAATTTCACACGAAAAAAGAGAAGAGGAGTAAAATTTCGCATGTAGATCAACTGTTAAAAATGAATCAAAAGAAATGTTAATGAGAGATGGGACAAGCGAAATACACCGGATATTCCAATGTCTTTCCCTCTCTCTTTCTCCCTAACTCTGTAAACTTCAGCAGTCGAAAAAAAAGACTGGAAGTTCATTAAACCGTAAGTCAAAAGCTGTGACGTCATAAACATTAACTGATTCTCACGGCTGCAACGGCTGCTTCAGCCAACCAGCCCAACTCAAACGGAGCGTGATGAATGTTTGGGCAACAACAGTGTTACTGACCTCACATTACATGCAGCGAAAAAAAAACAACTAAAAACGTGCAGGTTCATCAATTTTTTTGTTTTATTTTGGGTGGAAATGAATTTGAACGAAATGAAAAAATACAGTGCAGCAAGACGATAGAGGGGGGTGCGAGCAGGATGGCAGCAGATACACGCTGACTTCCAATCAAGTTGTGCTTAAAGTTTGGACGACGCTTCACTTTTCGCACTTTTCGTTTTCGTTGTGACGCCGACTGCGCGGCCCATGCGCTGGAATTTCTAAAAGCAACAACGCCAAAGTGAACAAAAAACGAGCTGTTCATGAATATGTGTGTGTGTTTTGGGCTTGACATTCCTGTTGCCAGGGCAACGTCAACGGCGCCGTCAACGTCGACGCTCTAATTGGAATGTAGCGTTGGCGCAACGTCGTCGTCGTCGTCACAGGCGCAGCCGCAGCAGCCGCACGACATAAGAAGAAAAACAAAAACTGGCCATGTAGCTTTTTAAAGCTCTGATTGTTGTTGTAGTTGTTGGTGTTGTGGTTGCTCAAAGCGTGGCTTGGAACATGTTTTTGAGCGCTGCTGCGTCGCAGTCGACCGTAGAAGCTGCGTGCGTGCGTTGCGTATGCTTGTACGTGTGTACGTGTGTTTGTATTTGAAATTGTATTTGTTTGTGTGGGTTTTGGGGATGCTTTTGTGGATTGTGGAAGCCAAACCGGAATGTGGCTCATTCAGTGAAAAGACGCTGCCGCCGACGCCGACGCTGGCGACGAAAGCGGAGCCTTAGTCGCTGTTGCTGTAACATGAAGCCACTGGCCGGCAATCTATGCAGCAGCAGAGACGTCGGCAGAGAACTGTAGCTGCTTTGTTGTTGTTGCTTGTTTTTCTGGTTTGGCATTCGCGCTCAATTGCGCCAGATTTGCGTTTTTCTTGTTGCTGTTGTGTGGCTGATCGCAGCGACTGCGCCACGCTTCATTTCTTGCGCTATTGAGGCTTGGCTTCCACTCTTGGAAGCTGTATAGCTGTGTAGTTGAAGCAGCCCAAAAATATATTTTTTTTGTTGTACAGTTGCAGCGCCAATTGGCGACATGCGCATCGACTTGTTGTTGTAGTAGTTGCCCACTGCAGCAATCGCAACAAAAATTCACACACAAATGTAAGTGGAAGGGGGAGTAGAAGAGATGCAGAGAGAGGGAGATGGGCAAATTATGGCGATGGCGTGCGGAAAGAGAATCACGTTTATACCGTTTTGTAAACTGATTTTTTTCTTCTATGCTTGCCTGCCTGGCTGTCTGTTGCTGGTGCTTCTACCTACTTCGCTTCTTGTTTTTTTCCTTCTTTCTTTTTTCAAGTGCAATTTCATTGTAGTTGTTTCCAGGCATTTCTTTCACACACACACACACATAGACAGACAGCGACGGGCCACGCTCATTAAATATTTTCGCTGTCGAATTTTTGTATTTGTGTGCGTGTGCGCGTGTGTGTGTGTTGCTATCAAGTGCGACGCTCAACTTTTGCTTACCTTGTCTGCACCTTGCGCTGCGCTTGTGGGCTCCGTTTCTGCTGCTGCCGCTGCGACTGTTGTATTTTGTTGCTTTTATTATTTTTGTTGCACTTTTTCACTTATGCTTTATCACGCAGCTATTTGCATTCTTTTGCTCACTTTTTGCTTTTGTAATTAATTGAATATTTATATACACTCACACACACATACACATACTCGCGCGCGCTGCCTCACACTTATATAGAGTGAATGAGAGAGAGATGGAGACAGGCAATTGCGACAGTTTGTTCTACGCTGGTGAAAACACGTCCGCAAACAGGTAAATACGCTGAACAACTGACGCTCGCCTCGTCTCAATATCAATTCCATTCAGCATTGGCTTGACTTTACGGCCGCGCTCTCGCTGCCGCTCCCGCTCTCTTTGAACTCCAGCTTCAGTCATCGTGTCGCCTCTGTCGCTGTTAGGCAACGCGTCTCGCTTGCACTTGCTCAACTCATGCCCAGAGCGGCGATCGTCAAAAGTTCGTTACAGCGAGACAACTTTTGAATTTTACCTGTGACGCGCGTCGCACTGCTTGCAAAAGAGCGTAAGTCGCGAACGTCGCTCTCACAAGTGCTCTCTCTGTTTCTCTCTCTGGTTGCTGTTGCCCCTCGTTGCCTGCTGTGCGCTCTTGTCTACCTGTCGTTATCTTGCCGTGGCTTTGAGTGCCTGGAAATTAACTGAGTGCTCTCTGGCAAATATGAGCGAGTGTGTGTGGGTGTACGTTGTTTGTGTATGTTGAGTACACAACTGTAGTTATGCCAACCGCATTTGCATATTCTGTTATTTAACATAAAGACTGCCAAATAACATTAAAGCTAGGTTTCTATGCCTACAATGCTGTTAAGTAAGGTCTTATATATATAGCTTAATTATATATTTACAATTTAATGGATCAGTTATATATATAACTAATCTAATCCATTAAGTTTAAACTCAAGCTAAAATTGTTTTATTTTATACGCTTTCAAGATTTTAAATTTCAACGGACATTTCACAAATCAGCAGTTTCCATGCAGATCTGCTAGGTGGCGTCAGCTGCTTAGCAAAGTTACGCACCATTTGCTACCGAATTTCACATACCTCCTTCAATGTTAATATATCCAACACCAATAGTTTCAAGCATTCATGCTAGGTGGAACGTTTACATTTTCATAATCATTAATCGACAACCAAAGCCAATGGATGGCGTGCGCTGCTTAGCAAAGTTACAAGCCATTTAATATTTAAGAGCAATTGTGCTATGCTTACATTTGCTGCTCCAGTGACACAAGTTTTGGATGCACTGCCGCTGATAAACCTCGCATTTTAAACGATTTACGTCTTTCCATTAATATTGACAGCGCTATAAAAGTCCAATTATGCATTTTAATTTTCTGCTCTTTTTAGCATGCTCTTGCGCGTGTCGTTAAAAGTGAAGCTCTTAAACCAAAAGCCTTATCCAGTGGCTTTTCAACTGGCTCTCGCCAATGAGCTGCTGCCGAAAGGTGCATAAATCTGTCAAATTATTCACGCACACATGCACACAAACACACACACAGACACACATACGTAATCTATCAACCACAAACAAAAATGTTTTTTCGGTGCTGTGAATACGTCATAAAAACGATTTAACAACCGCAAAGGCAAATGCCACGCCTTCTCGAGCCCCTACTCCCTTAACAGTTACGCCTCTCTCTCTCTCTATCTCACACTCTTCAATCTCGCTCTCTCTATCAGCAGCAAATCCTGGCTAAAGGCAAACGGAAATGAAGCCTTCGCAAGGCATAAAACAAAGGCATTTATGTATGTATATAAAGCATCTATATACATCTATAGTATATATATATATATGTATATAGTAAAATCCAGCTTTGATAGAGCCGCCTGCCTCACGCGTCCTGCAGCCACTGCTCACGTTTTTATGGCCCATCTGCAGACGCCTAATGCCGGCAATTAAAATAAACGCGAGCAAAGATGCCGCTCGACTAGGATCACAGCCAGATGCTGCTGCTGGCTCCAGGCTAGGATCGAAGGCAATTGCCAGGACTTGAGTCGAGTGTCTGTCGCCTGGACTGCTGCTACGACTACTACTCCTACTCCCAAGGCGCAGCAGCTGCTGCTAGGCGCGCTCCCTAACAAATGTTCGTTTAATGAAATTTTTATTCAATCAGCGCAGAGGCATTTCAGAGGCAGAGGCAGAGAGAGAGAGACAGAGTGACAAGGTGACAGGCTCAGAGTGGGAGGGAGCGAGAGTGAGCAACTGAGATAGACAACCTGTTGATGTGTTTTATGTAGCGTTTGCTGTGTGTGTGCCCCAAAACAATAATAATTAAAGAACTAGTAATGCTAAGCTTAAAGCTTAAAGCTTTAAGCGTTAATGCGTGACTTAATTTGACTTAATTTAACTTAATTTATATCAATATTATCTTGAGACTTTCACATAAGCGCTTTAGTCAAGCTCTAATGCTTGCGCTTAAAAGCTTTAATGTGCTTTAAAAGCTTCTAGGAAGCCATGCGCTCTAGTTAGCTTGAAAGTGTTGGCAGACAGAGTGCAGATAATAAAGGCTTCATAGCAGCAAAAAGTATAAATAGAAAAACTAAAATATATATTTTAGGCATGAGCTTTTAATATGAAAAGGATTCAACAAATTTAAAGCTTAATTGTTTGAAAAGCTTTAAGTATAAGCCTTGTACTAAAGCTTTTACTTTGCAGCTAAGCGCTGTAAAAGCTTTTAGTAGCTTAAGAAGCTGCCTATTAGCTAAGATTTTTGACAATTATTCTGTCATTATCAGTCATGCCTCTCCCTAAGCAGCTTTAAAGATTCAAAGCTTCTTTTTATAAAGAAATTACATATGCTTGGCTTCAGCTCTGCCTTTCTGCGTAATCAAAGGAGTTTTCTTTGATATTGGCAACATATGTATGAGCCTCAGGTGCAGATACAGGTATCTGTGGTTGGCCTCAAAAGTTTTGTTTTGTTCATGATGTCACCTGGCGTCGGCTCCTCAAATATTTTCCTGTCTAATGCATAATTTCCTCAATTTTCCCTTTAATTTTCGTCATTATATTTGCTCTTGGAATGCCCGCAGTCTGCCTTGCGGCTTGCAATTAGATGCTGAGCTTGAGTAGGGGGAGAGCGGGAGTGGGAGACAGGCAGATACAGGTAGCTACAACAAAGGTAACCGCCACGTGAAAAGTGAAAAACAGTTGCTTGCGACTTGGCCACATTTTCGCTCTTCCTTTTGGCTCCTCCCCGCCCCCTCCGCGAGAGAACACATTTCTCATTAAAGTTCTTCCTCGAGTTGGCTTTCAATTAGAGAGTTTCTGGCGCGCTCTCAGCGAGTTCGCTGAATTGGCCGTAATGCCAACAGGTGCGCATTAAATTAGCATAGATTAGGCCTCAATTTTTGGAATATTTGGCCAACTTGTTTGTCTGCACTCGAGCCTAATTAAAAAGTTTATCAAAATAAAAGAAAATTTGCATAAATTTAATTAAAGCTTTACTTCTGGCCAACGAATTGTGCCAAGAGCCCAACTGAAGTGGCAACAATTAAACAGTCCATCCAACGAGCTCAACACCTGCACAACTTTTTACCTTTGCCGATGTCTTCCACTCACCTTGTGGGTCAACGAAATCAATTGACAGCTTTTCCAAGCGACTTTTTCCCGAAGACCCCAGAAAAAGGCGAACAAGAAATGGCAACAAAAGCGGGCCACAGCAGTTCACCAACTTGTGCCCTATAAATAAATCATGGCCTATGATTATACGCCACACACACACGGACTGTATTGATAAGATATGCTCACACCTGTCCGGGCACCTTCTGACAGCATTTGACTTATTGTCAAGAGCTGTGCTTGGCCCTGTGCTGACTTGGCTTTGGTTTGTTTACATGCCACAAGCTGTGGCACGCTCAATCATAATACAATTTGACATATTGTTGCATGTTTGCAAACGGCCCTCCACCACGTGGCGTATACGTAACGCAAAACGAGTGAGAGAGAAAAAACCTTTTTGCAGCGATTAATCAAAGCTGACATTGGGTTCCAAGAGACGTCGGCTGCACTTGCCAAATGATTTTTTTGGGTTTTTCTTCTATTTAAACTACAATTTGTTGGCAGCCACAAAGAGTTTGACTCAGGCGCTATAAATAAAAGCACAGACAGTGAAAAGAAAGGAAAGATTGCAATAAAAAAGGAATATAAAAAATATAAATGTTAAAAAATAAAAAATATAAAATATAAATAATAAAACATTAATAAAAAAAATATATTTATTTATATATATATATATATATATATATACATACAAAATATACATAATAAATCTGCTTTAGGTACATATTAACACGATTATAATCATAAGCTATATAATTTGTCGCCCAGCCCGGCGTATGAGTAATGCTTACAGGTACAAAGAGCAAATGCTGACACTATTGTAGCCTAAATCTAAATATATAACTGACGCACATACACGTACACACACACAAAAATGTCAGAGCTATCAAAAGGAATGAAACGATATGAGCAACGGTTAATCCCAGCGACGGAGCAGCTGCAGAGCCGCAAGGCAGCAGCTAATAAAATGTAAAAAGAATGCGAACACAAATATATAAATAAATAAATAATAAATGCCTGTCAGCATTTTTTTCTTTTTGACTCATAAACAGGCCAACAAAAAGGAAATAGAAACAAAGCTGCACATAAAACGGTAAAAGTGCTCGCAGCGACCGAAAAAAGACAAATGTAACAGCAGCTGCAAGGCTGACAAAAGTAACAACAACAACAGAGATTCCAATAATAGCAGCATAAGCAGTAGCAGCAGCACTGTTAGCAGCAGTCACAGTGACCACAACTGCAGCAGCAATATAAAACAGCGACGTCAGCAGCTATATAAACTATATGAATTGCAACAACAATGATAGGGTAAGGAAAGGCAAAAGCAGCAACAATGGCTGCGCTAGCTGCAACGTCAGCGTCAGCGCTAAAAAAGTAATACCCAAACAGCAGCGCATGTAACTGCAAAAACAGCAACAATAACAACATTGGCGCTAGCAGCTGGCAGCGGCGTCAACGTCAGCGCCAGCAGTAACAAAGCAATAATCAAACAGCAACAACAACAATCGTGCAAGCAACAGCAACAGCGGCGTCAACGTCAGCGCCAGCGCTAACAAAGAAATAACCAAACAGTAGCAGCAACAACAAAAACAGTCGCTAGCAGCGACGTTAGCGTCAACTGCGGCAGCAAAACAAACAGACAGTAAAAACAACAATGGCAAAGCGCAAAGACAAACATAGGAAAAAAAGCTCTAGCTTTTAACGATGACGTGCTGAAGCGGCAAATGCAAAGAAAGCTATTTTTTTATTTTGATTGTATTGGTGTCGTCATCAAGTAAATTGGTTCGATGCGAACATGTTGGATAGCACAGCGCAGAGCAGAACAGACCAATAAGCAACAGCGACTCGCACAGCTCAAACATACGACGGCGCTTGAACGAAACGGACGCGAACGCGCAAATCGGAACGCAAAACTAACGGCATATCAAAAACACACATTTTCGCGCCAAACGGCACGAAAAATTCAAAAATATTCTCCAAATTTATTGTGTATCTAAAAAATTGTGTGTGTACGTGCGTGAGTTATAAATTCTAAAAAAATTTGCTTTAAATTTTACTTTCATTTTTATTTCGCTCTTTTTTTTCGAAATTATTCGAGCGTAAGAAATTTGCTAAAAATAAATAAAAAAATAGAAAAAAGAATACAACAAGTGCATAAATATATATGTATATGTGTTCAAGTGGGTGTGTGTGTGTGTGTGTGTGTTAATACAAATTATCGACCAAATATATAGAGCGGTCGAGCCCCGCGGGCTAAATTAACTTCCCTTTTTGCTGCTGCTGTTTTTGTTGTTGTTGTTGCTGTTATCAATTGGCCTGGATATTTTGACCAAGAAGTTCATTAACCGTAGCTGTCGCCCACATGCCACGCCCACTCTAAACAGGTTGGTTAACTATATTGAATGAATAATTTCTCATTTTTTTTAGTTTTTGTTTTCCCTTTGTTCTGTGATTTGTTTGGCTTTCGCCCGTTTCACGCTTTTCTCATAGTTTTCCCGGCGCTTAAGCATTTCTACGGCCAAATTCATTTGCTCATTCGGCATATAATCGGGAAAAGTCCCTAAATATATTACAAACTCGTAAAAAAAAGGGAGCGGACCAAATACAACACAAATTCAAGCGTTAAATGAAGGAAACCCGGAATAAAAAATCGCTCATACGCAACGTTGACCGCGCACCCTTAGGGAGAAATTTGGGCTTGGGCTTGTGCTGGGACTGAGGCAGGGGCTGTGGCTGGCTGCATTAAATATGCCGAACCATTTGCCAGCCAGTTTATGGCAACATGTCGACTTGCGACTCGCAATGCTAAATAAATACATTTCGCAATGATTATTTCGGCTGTAAAGCATTTTGGCCATCCTTGGGGGTGCCGTAAACCACTTGATGTAAGCCAACTGCCTGCGATTGCAATCAATTTTAATTCCAAAGAGAAACAGTCTCATGCTGGGACTAGCCCAGCATTCCAAAGTGTCGAAGCGCGAGAGAATTTCGACGTTTCAAGTGGATTCTCAGATTAGGCCTAAGGCGGAATACGATTGCCCTCGCACTTTGTTCTTTAGCATTTGACATTTAAATTGCAATTGGTTTGAATTATGCTAAGAACATCTTGCATATGCCTGACAGAATGTAATTTAACAGCTGTTGAACTAAATCTACTTTGTTACCACTGTTAAGTAATAGCATGTTAAATAACATAATTTAGGTAGGATAACAGAAAATGTTAAGGATATAAATGTGCTTCAGAGTCCCAGAAATATTAAATATATTTTAAAAATTAATAATATATGAGTTTGTAAATGTAACATAATGTTATTAACATCAGTTATAGCTGTTACTTAACATAAATTAAATTAAAATGTTTATATTAAACCTAATCGACTATATTTAAATATGAATATATTGTAGAAAACAGCATGTGAAAGTTAAAATGGAATTCTGCACTGTTAACTAACATAAGTATCCTTTTTCAATGTTACACCATTCAATGTTAAGTGCTCCAATCGCAATGTAAGCAATATTTGATTTAACTAGCTTATCGAATACAATTCAATTAGCTAATTCAATGATGTCGACTATATAAACTACGTCTAGAATCGCTTCATCCACTGATTTGCACTATAAAAAAGTGAATGAAGAAGAAGCGGAAAAACACTTGCATAGCTAATGAAACGAATGGCAAACAAATCCCTCGGGCCCAAAGCGCTCGGGCATAATCAAAGTCTGTCTGGCTCGTCCGTTCCGTCGGTGCCGTCTGTCTGTCGCTCGGGTTTCCGCACGTTGACACCACAATTACAAAATCCAATCACAACAACAACAACAGCAATGTGGCACGAACCGCTGCTGCTGCCGCTGCACTGCGTCACATTTGGGGCACATTCGCTTTGGCAATTGGTTTGCGGCCAACGTTGTGTCAATTAGAGTGCAAATGCCAATTGGCACGCGACAGCACGACCACGACCACGCCCCCACATAACCAATATCTACCTACACCCCAGTGTAAGCAGTGGGCAGTGGGCAGTGGGCGTGGCAGTTGCATAGCTTTTATGTCTTATATCAAATTTGGCACAAATAATTCCATTTGCTTTCCCACTGAGCCACTATTAATTGTCTCTCTGTCTCGCTCCAACTCCCCCTCTCCCTCTCTGTTTCTATGTGTTTCACTCAAATTTCATTTGGGCCTTTGGGGTTCCAAAAATTGTAAATTCAATTAAAAGCAGCCACAAAACAGCAGCAGCAACAGCAGCAGCAGACGTTGCACGCTGAACAGGTACAACACACTTAAGCTCGTTGCATGCAACAGCAGCAGCAGCAGACGAGGCAGCTGCAGTTGCTGTTAAGGGGCTACTAAAAGTAGCTGTTGCCAGCGAGTGAGAGAGGCAGAGAGAAGCGTTAGAGCGAGACAGCAAGAGAGGTTAGAGCTGGCTTTGGACTTTTGGTTAGCTCTGAAGAGCTGCAAAGCTGAAGAGCTGAAGAGCCGAAGAGCTGAATAGCTGAAGGGCTGCCGCTGCTGTTAGCTATTTCGCGGCATTGTATTTTGGCCAAAATGCAGCAACAGCCAACTAAAGTGCTCACTGACATACACTGTTTTTTTGCCTAGCAAAAAGGGCATATGAACTAAGCAAGTGCTGAAGTAGCGCTACGAGAAGGACTTTACTTGACTTTCTCTATTAAAGGAGCTCCTAGTAAAGGAGTTCAAATTGTGTTTTATAATAAAATGTGTAGAACATTTTTTAAATATTTCAATATTTAATTTGTTAAAAGAACTTATAAGATTTTAAATAAATAAAAATAAATAAAATACATATAAAATAAATTTCTTTCATCATTCAGAAACATTCTGCTTAAAGGTCTCAAAAAATTGTAAATTTTTTTTGACTTTTCAATTGAAGTTTTTTTCTGCTCTATTTAAAAATATTTTATATTCCTATTTATATATATTTTTTTACTATTTGTAGCTAAAGTTCAATGCATAGTTTATATATAATATATTTTGAAAAATATTTAAAAACTTCAGTTTCAATGAAATTTTATTTCTATATTGATTTTTTATTTCTAAATTGATATTCAGTTGAAAACCTCTACAAAACAATTTCGAAATAAAAGTTTTCTTTGCTAAATTTACTCCTGGACGTCTTTTCATGTCGACTCATCTCAAACCTCTGTCTCTCACTTCACTTTCCATAGTCGCTTACAGTTTGAGAGTCACTAGCTGCAGCAATCACAAAAAGTGGCATACTCTGTATTTATAGAGTATTCTGCACTTGTTTAGACTTTTTCCAGCCTCTCTTCCGTTCACTCTCCTCTTGTTGTTGTCTATTGTAGTTGACACTGCCTGCCAGATGCCAGCATAAACTATGCCCCCCATTCAGCTGCCACTATCTCGCGCTCTGCTCCCACCTCTACAGCCTCCCACCGCCTGCTCTCTTCATGTCGGCATGCCCCAACTTCGCCGCCACCTGCCTAGGCGTGGCCACAACTTCCGTGTGCGACAAGTTCCGTTGCTTTACTTTGAACTATGTTTGCCGTCAGTGTGTGCCAGTCTGATGTGTTGTGTTGTGAGAGTGTGTGTGTGTGTTTGATGTGTGTTGCGTGTGTGTGCATGTGTGCTTCAAGTAGTACGCTCGACGTGGCTAGAAACGTGACTGTGGCTAAGACTTACAGCGAATTTCCGCATCGAAAAAAAAAATTGCCAAATGTTTAGATAAGCGCAAGCAGCAAGGATGCGACAGGACACTTGCCAGAGCACTTTAGTCGCAACTGTGTAGAAGACCATTGCAAACATGCAAAGTCGTACACACACACACACACACACACGCATACATATTAGCAATTGCTGCAGTTTCTCAGGCAAAAAGGGCCAAAAAAATACATTTTTGTATAAAAGCAAAAATAAATAAATTTATAATATATATATATATAATATATGTGAATTATGTAGATATGTAATATATATATAATATATCTGCACGCAGCTCTACATTCTGGCCATTTGCCATATAACGATCTATATATTTAAAGTATTATTTTAGCAGGCGCCCAAAGGACGCCTTCGGTTTGTTGCCAATTTGTTCGGCAACTGCATTAAATGATTGGAACTGGAACTGGCACTGGCACTGGAACTGGCACTTAGTTCCCGCGAGGCTTGGACCACAACTAATCCATTTAATCGATAAGCCAACTTCAACTTTCTACCCAATGACAGCTTCGTCCTGCTTCGTCCAGGGACTGCAGTTGGTAAACATATGTGAAAAGGGGAAAACACAATCGAAAAGCAGGCGGAGGCCATTTTTATGTATAATCAAAAGTGGGACGAGAGCAGTCGACTCAGGGCGCAAAATAGAAAACAGAATGGAGTTTGTGCTCGGTGCATGGAAAGAGCTTACCAAGCACAAATATCCCTCCAGCTCCAGCTCAATAGTACAATGTGAGAGGACTCACCATCCCAGAGCAGAGTAGCTTCCACTCTGATTAATTTCAGCTACAGGCTTGCTAGCTTTGTGGTTGGTAATAAAAACTTGTCGAGAATAGTTGGAAATTTTCCGTAAAGTTAAAATTTTGAATAGTTTTTGCTGTTTGGCTATAAAAGAGAAATTCTTGAAAATCGCATAGAAAGGCACTAGCTTAGCATATAAGCTATGTATATTAGTAAGGCTGTTATCTAGGCATAAATATATATAGTATATATGGTATTTATGGAATATATATCTAATATCTGTAATAAAAATAATTGAAGCTTTGAGTGAAAATGACTTTTTAGCTCAATTAAATCTAAAGTAAATGGAACAAAAAATAAAAATAATAATTGAAGTTGCCAAGAAGCGAGCACAAAGCAAACAAATACAAGACAAGTGTGTGTACACACACACAGAGGGTGGAGTGAGTGTGTGTGTGTCTGCCAAGTGTGTGAAATCAAACGCAGCAAAGGACTCTCAACATATGCGGCACAAAGCGAAGGCACAAAGCTTATATATATATCTTTATATATATGAGGTAGTTAGATAAACACACTCAGCCTGTCAGGCACACACACACCCTCGCACACACACAATTTGGGGCAATAAACTGGCTTTGCAGCAAATGATCCAAAAAAATAAAGAAGGAACCGAAGAATTTTCCAATTTATTTTGCGCTCAAGTTAATTATGACATACGCACATTAACACAGATTTTACAAAGGATAAGCGACGTAGCGTCTTATAGAGTGCGAGGGGCTTAGGGGTGGGTGGGAGCTGTCAAAAAAACTAAATGAAGTGAATTTTTGTGTAAACAGCTGCGCCAAATTGAAAATAAAACAAGAGACTCAAAGCGAGAGCGAGGGAGACAGAGGAGATATTGTTGAGAGCGCCTTCGAGTAGGCTTCATGAAATATGCACGACAATATAGTGCAAGAGGGAGAGCGAGTGTGTGGGTGTATGTGAGAGAGTGAGCCAGCCATACAGCTACATGTGTCATAATCAACATAAAAGACGTTAACTTTAAGCTAAGCAGACGCCAATTTGTGCCAGCAGTCGACGTCGCTGTCGTTGTTGTTGTTGTTGTTGTTGCCTCGTCGATTTGTGCAACGTTTTGGAAAATCTTTGACAAAAATAACATTTAGCCGCATTAATTTGCTTTGGCTCCTTTGGCCACATCGATTTATTGAACTGTATAAAGCTGAATACCTCTGGAACACAATTTAAAATTGAGTTTTCTCATTCAAATGGAAATCTGTTTGGAAAATATATGATTGAATTCCTTTAGCTATTTCATATTTGTTTTTAATTGTAGCTTAAATCTGGCTATGAAAATATCTGTGAAGTCAGCTCGCTCTGGTGTTAAGTGCTCCATGAATTTTGCTTAATAAGTTTATAGAAGTTCTTCTTTTTGTTTGCATTGCTAAATCTTCAGTTTGTTAGCATCAGAGTTTCAGAACTTCAATAGAATTTCTTTTATTTTTTTGGCTTCTGATTTCAGTTCAGTTTTGTCTGTTAAGTTTCGCCATCTAAAACCGTTTTCATTGCTTTGCATTTAGTATTTGATTTTCATGATATTTTCAGGATTTTCTGAGGACTATTCACACTTGAATCTATAAGTAGTTGTTTACCTGTTTAATTACAACTAGTTGCCTTAGGTTTTTTGTTTAGCTTAACTTTTCAGCTTCAATTTGAATTGATGAAATTTTGTTGAACTTGAAGCAGCTGCAAAACTGTAGAAGATATAACTTGTTGGGTTGTATCAAGCTCTCAGTGAACGTAGTTATATTTGCTTGATATGTATATGTAAAGCTGCTATATATATAAATATATGTGTATATATATATGTATTATAAATTCCATCTGCAATTTGCCTTGCTATCTCTAGGATGATACACAAAAAATACCCATATTTTATGAGACGAGTTCTCTCTTTGTACCCACTTTTTATCATCTGGAATGGAAGAGCAGATGGTTATTGTCTACAATTTACAGCAAACTAATATACTCTCTTTTGACTTAACCCGCAAGTATACTCAATGGCTAAGATTGTTTGTTTAACCTGCCGCTTTTTCGACTCCTGGATGGACTCTTTATCTTGCTACTCTTTGAAAACTATAAACATTTGAGAATTATACGCTTAAAGCGTTTGTAAGCATAACCAAACCGTTTACTTATTGTATATATGTATATATATATATAAGTATATATAACAGCAAATTGATGTAGATTCGTATACCTTACATAAGCTACATCTTCTCGTATACAACTTTTTGATAGAAATTTCTATAAAACACTCAAAAGACACAAATCAAGTTACTGTCCCATTAAATGTCTGGTATTTCCCTGTTATCAGAATGACTCATTGTCTACCCACGTACAGCAATTAGACGACAGTCAAAAATTTCCCAAAAAATTGCTACGCATTTCCAGCATTTTATGTCGTGCTCTCTTTGACCGCTGAGACGGCAAGAAATCAGCTCTTGAGGACTTAAATGTGATGTGATTATGTCACAGAAGCGATCAAAGTATAATCGAGATGTATAGCAAGTATATATCACTGTGTGTATATATAGATTTTTATATGCACGCGTGCCAATGGCTTCAGCTTTCGATATTTTTCCAACATTTCTCGAAATATTTTCGGCTTGTCACAAATAAATGCATGGAAATTTATTTGGGCAGCAACAAAATCATGTCTTTTTATTGACAAACAAAGAAAAAGAAAAACAACAAGTTGCTGACAAAAAAAAAAGAGACAGAATAATTTGTGGCGCTGGCGCACGCGGCGTATGAGTAATAAAATTTGTTTTTCGCTTGCCGCAGCAGCAGCATTGAACAAGCCGCGAAGAACCTCAAATGTTAATGCTGATGTTAATGCGAATAAACATGTTCGAATAGGAAAATATCATAGATAAAGAGAAGAAGAAGAGGCAGCACTGACAGCGAGAGAGAGTGAGGAAGAGGCAGGGTCAACTGAGGCTGGTGTTCCGGCAAAGGCATCCGGACAGCGTGCTGACCTTTGTCAAAATGGCACATGTTGCCTGCTCTCTATATCATATATACATATACATATATATGTAGGTTCCCAGCCTGTTGGCTGTGCCTGTTGCCTGAGTCTGTTGCCTGAGCAACAGTGCCTGTGGGTGTGTCTTAGTTGTACCCCATTGAAATTAATTTTATCGCCTGCATGCAACAGGTGTGTGTGAGTGCGTGTAGTTATGTGTGTGTGTGTGCGACCATGGCCATGAAAACAAACGACAAGCGACAAACGCCCTTCAACAACAGGCAACAGGCAACAGTTGAGGCATAAGAAGACAGAACAGTGAACATAACATGAAGCAACTTGTTACCTAATGCACACGCAACAGTTGAGTCCAGGACTCACATAGCAACACTTCAACTAAGGCTGTATATATATATATATTACATATTTATATATCTATTTAAGATGTTAACATGCTCATGCTTAGCATATTGCTAAAAGAACATGAACATTCAGTTGATCAAAAGTTGCTTTGCTGCTTGGGGTCGATGCTAAGGTTCTAACAGCTTTAGTTAATCTGTTCAGTGTACAATATATAATATACAATTTAAAAGTATTCTTAGATTTGTTTCATCTTAACATAAATATTTGAGTTAGTGAATAAAGTCCCTAAGCTGTTTGCTCTATGGCTGGGCTTAGCATTTTTCTAATGCAAAGTGGCTTTAAAGCAAATGATGTTAAGAAAAGGTGTTAATGTTCTTATTGGACTAAATAAATATATCTATATATATATATATCTATTTATATATATTTACTATGTACTGGACTATATATAATATCCTTAAGTTATTTTTTGTTACAGCAGTGGCTGTTGCTTAGAGTTTAGAGCTCACGCCTCAAGCTTGTTTATTTATTTATAATTTTATACAAGTTCTTTTACCAACTTCAAGTCGGCTGTTTGAGTTTTTAGTCAAAATCAATTTCATTGTTAATTATTAATGATAATGCCTTAAGTGAATCTTTTCATTTATGAAGTTCTCTTCTGAAGGTCAACAAAATTTTATGAAATTTAATTTTCTGAAGCTGGGTTCGACTTGTTGAACACGCATATGCAGCCATATATATATATTTATATATTTATATATATATATCTCACATATATGAAGTCTTTAAATTTATAGACAATGCCTGCTGGAGCTTGGTAGGCCTTTGTTTTCAGCTTACTTATATTTCCTTTTCCTTGCATCAAGTTATCTTGCTTTGGACCCAGGCTTATGGCCATTACTGTTTGGATTGATTGAAGCTCATAGCCTTATCTGATTTGCAACTGCTTCTAAACTGTTAAATATCTCAAATATAAGCCGCTTTGTTTCATTAGAAACAGTTTGCCCTGATAATAATACTGATAAAGCTAATAGCTACTCAAATCTAAAATTCCTCTTGAGTCCTTGAGCTTTAAGTAATAGTAAATTGCAAAAGAATTCAGAACATTTATATAAACTCTTATATATACTATATTTTATATATACTATATTTTATGTATCCACTTGGCAAAGTTGAAGCTGAGAATCTCAGATGTAAGATAAGTCTAGGCATGTAGGAAATGTCAAACTTTGCAGTTCAGAGTAGCTGACAGTCAGACAAACTGGGCTCACGCTCACATATTCGCTTAAAGTTTCATAAAATTGTTGAAGGCTGCCAGGCGGCATAGATTTGAAGCTTGCAACTTGTGGCCCACTTGGCGACAAACGTTGACAGGTGTCACTAGGCTCAGCTCAGCTGGCGCTCAGCTCGTACATTGATTGACTGGAGCACGCGTCATAGTTGGCATGGCCAGACCGTACGATATCATGCGGCACTTATCGCCTTTAGTCAACTTTATCTCAATGATAAAGAGAGAAACAAAAAACCCCCCACGCACAACTCGAGTGTGTGTGTGTGACTGATAGCTTCGAGTTGCTGGGAATCGGGCGCAGCTGTCAGCGCCTGAATGTGCAGCGATATGTGTGGGCGGTGCTGGCAGCAGCTGCTGCTTTAATGAACTCCCACATGAAGCCGCCCCTTCACCTAAAAGGTGAGCTGATTAACCAATATGTGGGGCCAAATATTTGAGTTGGCATCAAATTTATGTTAATAGACCGCTACAATGTTTATTTTTGTGTTTTCTTTTGTTTCATTTCGTTTTTTTTTCGCTAGATAAAAAATGTTTCCGAAAACGCACCATGTGGCATCCACAAAAAAAGCCCCAAAAATGTTAGCAACAAGCCGACAATCAGCTATAAAAGGACAACACACACACACACAAACACACACATACATGCTTTGGTCTTGCCTTCTTGTTTGGGTCTCCGGCCAATCAAGGCTATTCAGCGGACATTGTCGGGCAATTAGAGGCGTAACAGCCGCCCCAGTTTATCTAGTTGTCGCTTTGGCCCTTCTTTTTTGCTCCTGATGTGAATGCAAACAAGCCAAGCCCAAGTCCAAGCCCAAAGCCCATCTGCAACACAGCTTTATGCACGAGCGACTGGCTTCGGCTTCGGCTTCGGCTTCAGCTTCTCTACCTCTGCCGCAGCATCTGGGCATCTATTGTATTCCTTTTTGCTGCTTTAAATGCATCGTTGGGTTTTCTCGTAGCAAATCAAGCGTAAAGTCACATTGACAATGCTTGTAAAGAGAGCGAGAGGGAAACCTTTTTCAACTGCTTACCAAGTTTAAAGGGTTCGCTTTGTATTATATTAAGCATACGCCGCGTACGCAAAGCATAAACTTTTTCTGCATTATTTACCCACTTGCCCTTTGTGCGTGTGTGTGTATGCGTGGGTGCTGTGCTTTGCATTGGCTTCTCAGCGTCACTTGACAAGTGCCGCCAGCTGGCAGCAAGTCAACGCAAATAAACGTGCGCTTTTAATTATTTACGTTTTAATCATTCCCCTAACAAAAAGTTAATTACTATAAAATGTTGCAAGGAAGCAGCCAAAGCAAAAAACAAAGAAACCAGAAACAAGAACGCAGTGAGATCCTTGACTTTGTCTCGCAAAGAAGTTAAGAAGGTTACGCTAAAAGTTTGTTGTCCAGGAGGCGTGTAAAGGTGGGAATCCATCCACATCTGTGTGGGCTCAGTGGGCTTAAGGATATATCTATAGTATTCTCTATATATGAAAGACAAACAAAGCAGCTTTATCAGCCTGATTAAGTTCGTCTTTGTCAGTCTCTTTGCCTGCATAAGTCGAGCTCATTTATTGCTAAGTTTGCTCGCTAATCAATGGCACAAAATTAATAAGTTTGAGCACAATCGATAAATATCGATTTAACATATATTTATAGCTTTAGCTTTTGCTGACTATCTCGAGTTTGTTAAAAGCTTTAGATAACATATGTTCGTTTTATTTACACACCATATGTAGCCAAAAATCATCCAAATCTATTGCAAAATTTCATAAAACGAAGACTTATATATGAAGTGAGTGATATGATATCGAAAATACACAATGATTATAATAATTATCAACACAAAATGCTTAGACAGGTCAGAGTAAGACCTGGACCCAAGGCTGAGTGCATAGCTGGAACTAGAGTAGCGCTATCATATGATAACTGCCTGACTTGGAGAAAGAGAGGCAGAAGGGAGAGTGAGAGAGAAGGAGAAGAGAGGAGAAGGGGCCGTTTCGTATTTCAAGTCAATAAACAATTTCAGAAGAATAAATAAAAATTTAAAAAAAATTTTAAAAATTTTTGGAGGAGAGAAATAAGACTTTTAAAAGTAACAGATTTTAAAGGACTTTCAGTTTAGAATTCAGCACATCAAATACCTTTAAAAACCAGTGCGATTGTTGTTAAACTTTGATCAGAACTAGTTTCAGGTGCGAGCTTCAAAGTCTGCTTGGCCTGCTTTACCTAAGCTACTGCAATATCATAAAGAAAGAAAGTTATAAACTTAAAACTATAAAAGAAACTAGAACTCTATATGCGTCCTCTCTCTCTCTGGCTCCCTCTGTCCATCTGCCTCTACGTCTAGCTCTATTCCTTCTCACGTTCCCTATCCCCCTCTCACTCAAAGGAGCAGTAGCTTTTGCAGCTGACAGCTCGTTAAACTGTTTGCCAGCGACTGCTTCTGTTGGCAGCTGCAAGTCTTGGGGGCCATAGCGACTTTGATGCGTAATTCGATTATGCAGTGACCAGGTTAGCTCGATTCTTGGAAGCTCGACGAGATTCAAACGAATTGCCAGCAGCTTATGCTGCATAGCTAAGCAAGCGTGCCAGCCTAAATAGATTACAAATATATTTTGATTGCCAATGCCCAAGACTCTTGCCGCAACATCAGCCGAAATCCGCAGTGTGTTTCTTTTTAAATCTCCTCTGGGCCTACTAATAAATTCAATTTGTATCTTAGTTTTGGTGCACGCCCCCGAGCCCCTGGGGCAATTGGCTTAAAGCTGGCCAAGAAATGGATTTCATTTCATTTAGTTGCTGCAGCAAGCACTTTGGGCCTCGCAAATGGCAATTAGTGTCAATTAAGCTCTGCAGGACTCAGCTCGGTGCTCAGGACTTTGCAGCACTCGCTGCCTATGCTCCTTGACTTTGCTGCCTGCAACAAGCGGCGCCTTCACTAGTTGCAACACTTCGCCGCCTGCCACTTGCGGCATTCCACTTAGATCAACGCGCCCTCGATAAAAAGGCAATCTTTTGTTGTTTTTTTTTCTATTTATTTACATAATAAATTGTGAAATGTTTAAAGAAGCGAGAAACGAGAAAGTTCCGTTTAGGATGATGCAAGAAAAATAGCACAGAGCCAAAAGAAAGCAAAACATATCCAAAGAAACATTTATTTATAGCAGAAAAAACTACGTGATTAAACAACAGACACACTTAAGCACTCGCCGCGTACCACCCGAGAGCGCACACACACACATATCAGCTGTGTGTGTTCTGTTTCTTTAGCTTTGAGAGTTTCGACTACAGCACGGAAATTCGATTAGTAAATCGATAGAGTTGGCACTACTAAGAAAGGAAAAGCCAGCACATAGAAGCGGGGCGGTGCCTCTTTAATGAGGGCTAGTATAGACAAAAATAGAGCATTTTACTATATACAATATATACACAGATATTTTATAAATAAATGAAGAGAATTTCTTAATACAAGATTTTTTTGATGTGGCGAAAAGATAAATTTATTAGCCCAAATTTTTACTTTTTTATGATAGCCCTTACTCAGCATAATTAAATTATATATTTTACATATTTCTATAACCCTTCAGGTCAAACAAACATTTGATTACAATTGCAAACAACAATCGCAATTTCAATTGTAGCTCACATAATTTATTAATTAAATAAAATATTTTTGTTGGGAAAACATGTTTCAAATATGCACATGATCCTCCCATCGGCCGCCCCGCACTTGAGTGCGTGCATTTTTACGCCGGATTGTGACCCAGTTTATGTGAAATGTTTTAAAAATAAATGCGAAAGGGGCAGTGGGGGAATGCGACAAGCGGCAAATGCGACGTAACTGAAACTATGTTTAATGGCGTACGAAAACGAGAAAATTAAAAAAAAGTGAAATGAAAAATCACAGAGCAAATTATGCTGCATGTTGCTTTACACATTTTCGCGACGACAACACAAATTTTTGCTTTCATTTTCGGATTTTTTATTTTTGAAAACATGGCCAAGCAGATGTATAAATATATATATTTGTATTTATAAACATTTATCAAATAGATTTTCTTTTTGAACATTTTCCTTTTTGTTTTGTCTGACATTCTTTGCTTGCTCTTCTTTTTGTTTATTTGCAGTTAATGCGAATTATGCACTCGCAGCAAGTGGCAGCAGCAACCGCAGCAAGAGCACCCAAATAGCTTTTAGCAGTTGTTAAACAAAACGAAACACCACAACAAGTACAGCAACCACAGTAGTAACCACTGCACCACAGTCAAAACAAACCACATACAGTCGAGTCGAGTCGAGTCGAGTCGAGTCGAGTCGCATCATGGTGGATGACATTTCGCCCATGCATCATCGCATGCAAAAGAAGACGCGCAGCGCCTCGATCTGTGCCACCGGCGCCAGCATCGAGACGGTCATTCAGAACATGCCCTCGGGCAGTGCCACGCCCGAGGGCGGCACGCCCGGCTACAGACGCCGCCGGCCCGCCACACGCTCCCAGAGCGCTCGCATCACATCGGGTGCCAGATCGGTAAGTACTATATATATGAGATGTGGAACATCTGGCTGATTGATCATCGAGAGCTTAGTTAGCTTGCTTTGATTTGTTTAAATATTTATTTGCCTCAAATCAATTGTTTTAGCCGTAGCACTTATTTTCTTGTAGTACATAGAGATGTGAGCGTTACTCGTGTCACGATCTAGCAACATGCACTTAGAACTTAGCTGGCATATAATATACTCAATGAGCCACCAATTGATATTAGAGTCCAATCTAGAACGTAGTTAGAGTTGCGAAACTTATTGAAG
Source organism: Drosophila hydei (assembly GCF_003285905.1). NCBI lineage: Eukaryota > Metazoa > Arthropoda > Insecta > Diptera > Drosophilidae > Drosophila > Drosophila hydei. The sequence goes on along the minus strand of NW_022045843.1, from coordinate 2,903,910 downwards.
GTATTCCTAACGAGTTAATAGTTATAAGAGATAATCAATATATCAAATGCAAAAATCAAAAAAAATTAAATAACAATGAAAATGAAAATTGAAAATGAAAAATGAATAACAATGAATAATATAACACAACTTCAATTTCTGAATAAATAATATTAGTAATAATAATAATAATAATAATAATAATAATAATAATAATAATAATAATAATAATAATAATAATAATAATAATAAATAATTTACAATTATAGATAAATTACCTTTGAAAGAATTTATGACCTCAACTTCGCAATTAGATTTTCAATAAATCATTGAATACCAAATACTGCAAATTTAATTTAGCTAGAGCTAAGAAAATCAATTGGATAAACATAATAGGCCTACAGGCACGCGATGTGTAACCAACTTCAGGTCGTTATCAGCAACTATTTTTGGTCAGCTAACTATACATTAATATGCTCAGCGAAACACTGCTGAGTATTGTTAACAAACGTTAAACAGCATTTGGCCAAAAGTGAATAAAAAAAGTTTGAAATCCATAGAATATAATTTTCCAAAGAGAATTTATAATATAAAAAAACTTTGAAGTGTTTTAAATTTAATAAAAATGCTTAAAAAATTATTTGTTTCAAGTTTTGTTTCTAGATAAACATAAGTAAAAATATATATTTAATAAATCAGCAAAGAAAAAGAGCTTAGTTGGCTAAGTGTTGCAGTCACAAAGTTTTGTCTTAGCCAAAACTTGGCAAATTCACTTTAAGAATAGTTTCCAAACATAGTTTCCATATATATAAAACTAATAACAGCATAATTCGTTTTCCTGACAAGTACTTAAAAGTCCATTCACACCAACAGCCAAACAGAAAAGTTTTTATACGAGCGCAAAATGCGTTTCCTTTGACGCCTGCCACATTTTATGAACAAATTATGATATATTGCGCTTGCAATGTGAACCCATTATACAAATTTATCACGCGATCAACAACTTGGGAAATTTGATAAACTCGAGCAGCGCTGCCAGCCCACTTAAAGAGCAAATAGCACTTGGAGCGACTTCATTCGTGCAGTTGGCTGGCCAAAGTCGATGCTCTGGCCAATTGCAGCTTGCAGCTTGCGTGTCGGAATGGAAATGGCAAAAACAAGCTCATTGCATTTGCATGGAAATTTGTTTCGGGCCGTGTTTATTTGCGAACTGCATATTTTAAGCAGTTCGACTATAATTTACAATTTCTAGTCTGTAGCGCCAACAACCAGAAGAAAGTAACGATATGAAGTAATAAAACACAATTATAGAGGGTCGTGTTCGGTGGGTACATAATTGCTAGGCATCAGAGATGGGCTGAGTGCGTAGATCATGCGCTGGACGAGACTGCGCTCCTGTCCCAGTGTTCGCAACGAATTGCATTCACGCAGTTGGGCTAGCCGTGAGCTCAGGTGATTTATACGCATATCATGATCCAGCTCCAATGTATCAATTCTCAGTGATTGTAACGATTGCGAATCTTCTTTTTCCTTTGACATCTTGAGCACGCGATGGTGACAACGATTAAGCTTAGCGCGCCGCTTGGTGTCAGGCAGTGTATCGTCATTGACCTTCGGCTGAGGTTTTACATATTCCGGGCACTGGAGAGCCGGACGCAAACATTGACAGTAGTTCAGATTGTGTAGTAGATAATCGTCGAACTCTTCTCGCGGCTGCAGCATTTTCTGATAGGTAACCAATGAGTCTATATCACCTGGATCCAAGTGACGCGAGTAGCACTCCAGCTTCAAGGAATGGCTGTAGAAATAGTTGAACAACTCCTCGGCCAGTTGCATAAAGAACTTGATTGGCTTGTGGAACGCGTCTCCCAGTATGAACGGCGTCTCTTCGCTTTGATCCAGTCTATTGTACTCTCGTCGCAGCCCCAACAGATTCATGCGTATGGTTGCGAGGCCCCGACTTAGGGTCAGATTCGAGCCCAAGATGATCTGATAGTGCAATTGATATTTGGTGATTAACACCTCCTCGGCATCGACGTTGCGCGGCTGCGGCTCGCGGCAAAAGGAATCCCATTGGTCACGCAAATCCTGCGATATGGGCCACAACTTTTCGGAGGCCAAGCGCTGCAGGTCAAGCTCGCGATGCCAATCCTTGAAGTAATTCCTGTACGCCTCTTCCAACGACATAAGCTCGTTCATTATCTTGAATTCGATGCCGTCGTGCTCTCGATGCACCACCTGCATGACCGCCGAGCTTTGAGGTTTCCATCGTAGAGCAATTGAGCTGGCTTGCAAATTACATTTTTTTCCATGACGATCGTCCATATTTGCTTTATATATATTTGAAATAATCTGAGCAATACTCTGCTATTAAAGAATTTTAACTAGTCTCTGACAAATTCTCTCATTCTCTATCCCTCCCGCTGCCTCTTTATCTCCCTCCCTGTCTCTTTCGATTTGTTTTTGACAATTTATAATTTGTATTATCGAGCACAGTGGACATTGCTTTAAAGGTTCATAGCCTGCTTTGAAAACTTTTTAGAAATGATCTGAAATAACTTTAATCTCTCTTAAATGATTTTTTGTTTTTTAGATATTGCCTTTTCTTGCTTCGCTTGCTCTTCTTATTTCGTCATCTATATTTGTCTTCATATTCTTTAATTTTTCCTTTCTTTCATTAACTGATTTTCCTTTTTCGCTCTGTCTTTTACTTTTGCATTCTCACCTAATACTTTGCTTTTCTTTAACATATCCTTAGGTCTTCAAGTGTATACCTAATTATTTACCCTTGCATAGTTTCCGCTACCTAAGAGATTTCTTTTATGCTAAGAAACTGTGTTCCTATCCTCTATAAGCCCAGCTTTACTCTAACATCCTTTACAATACTTTCGAGGCTCCATATAAAAACAGAAATTGTTCTTGTGCAACTTTTCTATTCTCAGATTCCTATTTGCACTGCTTTCCCTTACAAGCTCTTTAGACGATCTGATTATATCCTCTTTACTCTACACACACACACTCACATCCACACAGATTTGCTCTCATATCATTTCACAATGTTTATCGATTTGTGAAACTGGAATAGAGTCCAAGGGGGAATATGGCCGAACAGGACAACAGTTTGACAGCCAGGCTCTGGCTGGCATTCAGGCATTCAGGCAGGCACTCAGGCAGTCAGGCATTGAGTTTCACATCATAACAAACCCGATACGTTAGCCAAATCGAAACGCAGGACAGCAGCGCTGACAATCTACTAAAGCGCGCCACGTGCCATTTAAGATCTTTGCTTGTCCCCAAATGGGACACTTTTGTGCCGTTTAAGCAGCGAGTCGTCCCTCCATTATCAGCTACATCTGCATTTTGATTGAGTGTGTGTGTGCGAGTGTGTGTGTGTGTGCATATGAGTGTGAATTGAATTATGTGCTGGGGCGAAATTCAATTTTTGCACAAAAGCAACATCACGTGTCACATATGTAGCTGCTGCATACATATATGTGTCACACGTTGCGTATGCGTAATGTCAGCGAACGAGCATGCGAAAACTGAAGTCTGCGCGAGCCAGCGCTGTCCTTGTCATACGTCCTGCTGCGTTCTGGCCTCATTAGCACCCAGCTACACAGCAATGTGCACTGCGCGCTTAAAGCTGCAAATGCCAAACGTTAAATTTATGAGTCTGCGGCAAAAACTCGCACAAACTCTGCAACATTTTGTGTGCAAACAGGGACAGACACACACCCACACACTTTGGTAACATGTGAGCACTGCGGGTGCTTCGCCTGCAAATGGAATGTAATGGGACACTTTTTAGTGCGCTCTACCCTTTGGAAATGTTTGAAGAAAGAGGTATACGCAGGCTTTTGTGAAAGTATGCAACAGTTAGACGGCAGCAGCGCTGATATATGATATATATATATATATATGCCTCTCTGTAAATCAGAAAATCTCTCTAGCTGTGTATTGCTCTGTCTGTATGTGTATCTGTCTGTCTGCCTGTGTGTCTTTATGTCTTTAAGTCTGCATGTCTCCCTGTATGCCTGATGCCCGCTCTATCTGCTTTCACATTTCACTAATCCCTTAACATAATTAAGAATTTTATTATAATTATCCTAAGCTAGGATATTCCCCTAGTCGAGCACAATCAACTTAAGCATCCTTATTCGTTTTAGTTTATTTTTTTTTGTTTTTGCTGCTCGCACAAAACTTCTCACGATGTCATAATAAGTTCACAATAAACGAAGCAGACAGCAAAGTTTAATGAGAATGTTGGATAAGCAGGCAGGCATTCAGATAAAGAGACAAAGCCACCGACAGCGAAGCTGAGGCGGAGACAAAGAGAGCGTAATGACAAGTTAAAATACGCAGCCACCACATAGATTGGCATTTCAGGATAAGCGGAACTACAAATTCAGTACACCAACTGCAACAACAACAACGAACAACAGCAGCAAAAAAAACTCGTTTCATCTGCAACGGAAACAACAACAACTGAATCCTTTTAGATGCAATTTATTTGCATACGTCCCTAAAGGGAAAACTTTGTGTGGGAAATGGAAAAATAGATATCCGCATTAGATATTGTTGTAGTAGAGTGAAATGAATTTGTTATTTTAAAAGGATTTTCAAATAGATATTAGATAATCATATAAATGTGCTATCGATAATGCTACTATCAATATAAATTTTAAGTCTTAAAGTATTAGGAATAATTGCTAAAATAGTTTTGGATAAAGTTCTATTAGAAACAAAGCTTGCAAACAATTTGTATGAAATATTTTTTCTAAGCTTGCCAAAAAGAGTTTTTTAATATACAGAAACACAATAAAAAAGATTATTTGTTAGACGTTAAATCATATGTGAATTAGAATTTATAAGCACAATCAAAAGCATGGCGCTTTACTCTTTGCCAGTCGACAAAGTCTATAAATATTAAGCTGGACAAATAAAATAAATTAACAGCCGGCAGCTATATACCCCAAGGACTAATTGGGTATTAAGCAGATACAAATTGGTAGACAAGTCAAAAGGACATGGGCGAAGCGAACCGAACCGAACCGAAATGATGAACAGCAGATGGAGAGTTGGCCCGGATCAAACGCACCAAAGGCCGGATATAATTAATTTTGGCCTTAGCAAGTTCAGCTAAGTGAGAACATGCTGCATCCGGCAGTGACACTAAAGTATAAGCTAAGTCAAATATATATATATATATATAAATATCTTTATATAGCTGCGCCCGTGCAACATTATTTGATTAATTCGGAAAAAAGCAAAATGGATGAAACAGCCAAAATATGGCACAAGAGCCGCAATTACGGGTCACGCGATAAATTGTTAGAGTCGGGCGGCCATAAAAAGGCGCTTGGCATTGGCCACTAAATAAACACGAGAGAACTTGGCTAATGGCAGCCAGCCAGCTCTCAGCATGGCCCAAATCCACAGACACTTGACGGCTGATGCCAGCACGTAAGCAACGCATCCGGCTAGCACAGCGTGTGAAAGCCACAAACTGAGCCAAGCTAAGAGAGCCTCGTCCAACTATTAGCAACGGCGAAGGCGAGCGAGGCGTGGCACAGACAACAAAGTTCTAAGCGGACAACATTCACACTCACATGTTAGTTAAAGTTTTTGAACGCTGCTAAATGAACCCTGCGCCTGGCAGCGTCAGGTGGGGTTGGCGGTGCATAGAGTGTTGCATAGACAGGTGGCTAAATGAGTTTTCGTTGCCGTTGCCGCTGTCAACACACTGCAGCTGCTACAAACTGGGATTAAGTTAGCCACAGGACGTGCATTTGAAACAAACGCAATGTTGATTGCCAATGCGAAAGAAAACAAAACCAACAACAAGCAACCACTGAATGAATGAGTGGTGCAACACCCTTGACACTTGGCCAACCACCCAACCGCTTCAAATTGTGCTTGGCGTTAATCAGTCAGAGCTGTCGCCTTGATGCTGTGCCAAGTCTTGAAACGGTCCATAAATTCCGGGTAGCGGGCGGCCGGGGGTGTTGGGCGTGGCCTCCTCGTGTGACAAACAAACAAATGCACTTTGATTTGTGTTCGACATTTTGCAATTTAATTTCTTTTGCTTCTGCTGCGCCAGTGCATAAATCAAAGATAGCCTTCGATGTAGCCATTGCCTTGTGTTTCGCACGCTCCTTTGTGCAGCTGCCGTTGCAGCTGATTGATTGATTGCACCGGATGATGGGCTAAAAACGTAAGATTAAGTATACGCCACTTTGGCCTTAAGCTGAGCTAGTTACGAGCCTTGCTGAAGAGCATGAGATGTCCGTAATTGCATGAGTGTGTGAACAGGTTGAGATGTTGCCCTGACTGTGTCTACACCTAGCAAACTAGCTCTTTCCACCGCATCCACCGATTAAGTATACGTCAATTTGTCCTTAAGCTCAGCTAGTTAAGAGATGAACAGAAGAAGATGGCTGTGATGCCATAAAAGAAGATACCAAGTGGTCTTTGTTTTGTGGTCTACGCAGCTTAAGTATATGCCACTTAAGCTTTAAGCTTAGCTGCTTACAAAGCTTATAGAATAGAATGAGATATCTTCAATTTCAAGATGTGTATATATATTTTATTCATCAGTGTGAACAGCTTGAGACTGTGTCTAAGCCTAGCCTTGGTATCTACAGATAAATTGGCTTTAAGCTTTACTAGTTAAGAGTAGAATAGAATAAAAATTAGTTTTAAAGTAGACACCCAGCCGGCACATATTAAGTATACGCCACTTTAGCTTAACTAGTTGTATAGCTTGTGGAAAGAGTTGAAAGAAACTATATATATATATATGTTTATACACATACATATATACATATACATATATACATATATTATGCTAATTGTGTTCAATGCCTAGAAATCTTCATGGTACAAATTACGCATACGCCGCTTGAGCCTACAGCTTAACTTGTTGCGTAGTGTCGAGTGGAATAACACATTTCTCAATTAAGAATATATAAACAGAAAATTGATATGGATTTTTAGCATTCAGAGGCTGACAGTTTCTATAAGAGAGAGTTTTATTCTGCTACTATACATAAATCATATTAAAGTATCAAATATAAATTATATATTTATGACTATATGAAGTACATTTATATTTATACAGTATACATACGTCTGCCTATAGAACAGATAATTTTACTTTATGGGCAAGTTAATTGCAATATAGCATATGTCAAAGTAGTCATTAACTTTAGTCTATATACTAAACATTAAGTTATGAACTAAGCTGAACTTCATTATAATTGAAATACTTTCACGTATTAGCCCTCCTTTGGCAATGAAGTTTTCATATAGGTAAACATACGTTCACTTATTTATAGCTATGATTTGTGGAACTCAGTTGCTCTTGTTTTGCCTTCTATTAAAGCTCGCTCTCTCCCTCTCTCTTCTGCAACAGGTACGTCGACGCACTCAGGCGCAGCAGCAGCAACAGCAACAAAATACGCTGCAGGATACGCGCTCCTATTGCACCAGCGAGCCGCGTCTTAGCGAAACGGAGACGCCACCGCAGCGTCGCAAACTCTCACAGCGACGACCGCAGCCACACGGTAAGTGTAAGTGGCTTGGGGGGATGGCCGCGGAGGACTACCCTTAATGACCCGTAGGGGCTATCATAAAGTGCGGCATAGCCAACAGCAAATTAGACAAGTTGTTAAATGCAGCTCAGCGTATTAGCCAAATAGACCAAACTAAATGTTGGTCATAAAAATGCTTTACAGCCAGCAGGCAGCAGGAGCAGCAGAAGCAGCAGGAGCTGACGGCAAACAAGTTTCGGTTGTTTATTTGTACAGCTGAGCGCACTTAAGTCCGTACAACATTTGATTTGCTTTAAAGAGCATTCAGCTGCTATAGCGGTCTATAATAGATGCTCATTCATATAAAGTTGATTTAATTAACGCCCTGTCGAGGCATTCAGACTGGACGATCGTTGAACTTAACCATTGACCCACTTTCTGCAGTCCATCCAATTGTATAAAACACAAAATGTACTTATGTTAACGCCCCCTTTACGCCTCCCCTGCTGCTGCTGCCTTTATAGAAATCTGTGTCAGGCAGCAAACAAGAAGCAAGGGTGAAGGAAAAAATAACAGAGAAACTTGACATTTCCGGACTATGGAAAAAGAAAAGTCGAACGAGTGGGCAAGAAAATCATTATTTTTGGCTTCTGCTCCTAAATACGCTTCAGAAATAAATATAATTGGTATAAAGGGGGACTTGAGAAAATAGATAACTTCTCTAAGAGCTGTGTGAAGAGATAGAAAAAACTGAAGGGGAAATATGATCAAGCATGTAGTATTTATAGTATATAATATATAAATATATAAAAAATATGTACACAAATATTAAATTCCTATCAATATTTAACAAAGTTTAAAATTCTTAATAAGAAAACGTAGCTCTATTCGAGCTTCAATTCCACATTAAGAAATCGCAACGCTGGCTTCTCCAACACAAATTGCGCAATCGTTGACTATAATGCAATTTAAAGAGCTAGACAGAGCGACAGAGAGAGAGAAATTAAATTAATATCATGATTTTTTTGCAGGGCATAGAAAATCGAACGCCTTCCTGGACGTGCCCACAATGAACATGCATCACCTGAGAGTGAACGACGACGACGAGGATGTGGACCGCCTGCGCACATTTAGTGCATCCAAAGGAGGTAAGCGACAAAGCCAGCTGCCATCGAGAAAGCTGAAAGCCAGTGAGACAGCTACAAAAGGCTTCTGAGCCGCATTTATTAATTTCGAAATTGAAAATCAACGGAAGCGCCGCCAGCACTGAAAGCCATGGATTAGATTTTAGAATGGGGCTACCGGCCAAGCGTGGCACACACAATTCAAATGCCATGCGTGTACAGCTGGAGGGCAAGAGGCGGGCCTACAAATGGATGGCCCCAAGATGTTGTAGTAAAATCTTAAAAGTTGCCTCTGGCCTAAAAGGCTATCAGTGTCATTTAATGCCACTTAAGATGGCCACGATGGCTGCCTATCTAGTCTATATAGCTTCGACAGATGCTATTTCTATATTTGTGTCACGTTATTGTTACGCATACGCAACGTGGCCCAAGCGAAAACCGAAACAATAACCAAAACTGAAACCTTAACGAGGTGGGCGTCTGTGTGTGTGTCTCTTTTTATGCATATATGCATGTTGCCTTTAAGCACGTGTTTAAGGCGCACACACAAGCACACACACTTAACTAGAATTGACACCAAGCATTTATTTGCGCACTCTAATAGCGGGTATTATGAGTTCTCCTGGCAACAGTCAGGGTTTTAGGTTTTAATTGTTAGTTTTCGTTATTGTCCTCCTGGGTGGACTTTAGGGCTCCGCTGTGACTACTGAGTAGTTGTAGACGGATAAGCTATATAGTATTTATACATAATTATGTTGATGCTTTTTATTGCATTTGGCATCAGCATGACATACATATTTGAGTAGAGTGGGATAATTATAATTTATATTTTATATCATATATATATTTTTTATATTTATTTAAGCTATAAAACAACGACAAAATTGCTTATTTTTTATAATATTTTTTTAAGAGAGATTAAAGTATATTTTTTCAAATATTTTATTAAATATTATATTAAATTCTCACTTAACGAACTCTCAATCTTCTCCCTCACAAAGCTGCATTATTTGTTAGGGTATTCAACGAGCAATCAGAAGATTTCACATGAGATTTTGTAACCGACTGTGTCTGTCGCCTTGCATACATTTACATGTATATATTATATACTATAAATTTGAGTTGAGTGCGTTAAATTGTCAGTCTGGTGAAAGAAAATGCCGACTGCGAGAGGCGGAGGAGGAAGAGAAGATAGACGTGAGATGTTACAAATGGCATATGAAACACGCTGCATATTAAAATTCAATGAAGTTGCCAGCATTTCTCAGCTAAATTGCTTTCAAATACATGAACATGTTTGCATTGCAAGAGAGAGTCACAGACTGTGTGTGTGCGGAGTCTTTGCGGTTGTGCTGGATGCGTCATGTGCACAAATTTAATTAAACTTAATACGCACTCGACTTGGGCACGATTCACCAAACCGTAAAGCAAGCAAAACCCCTCCATCAATTATGTTTACAGTTTGAATTTAAACGAGAAAAAAAGAAGACCAAAATGCAAAGGGAAATAAAGAAAATTTACAGAACACACACACACACACATACACACACATGATTGGGCAGTGCGTGAGGGGCCAGAACGGGTTGTTGGTAGCTGATTAATTGAAATGCTGGCGTGTGTCAGTTGTCCGTCGTCTGTCGTTCGTAGTCAGCCAATGAAGCGCCAACCAGTGGAAAATTCAATGAAAAGCTGTCCAAAAGTGCCCACAATGTGATTGCATGTGTCTGTGTGTATGTGTGTGTGTGTATGTGTTTATTACGCTCAAGATTGAAATGGCATGTGAAGTGGGGCTTGGAGCCTTACGGACTTTTTGCGCCTGGTTATGATGACGCTCGCTGTGTAAATTGAATTATAATTGAATGATGTCCACGCACGTTCCGTTCCCGCAGAAATCTGGACATTCAGTGGGCGCCAATGTGGGTGGGCGTGGTCATATGTGAGTACATATAGTGTGTATGAACGCATCGCGAGCATATGACTTAGATGAGTTGCTATTCACACAGCTGGCACAGTTTACAATTGCCCGTAAGCTGAGCTAACTGAATTAAATTTGTAATAAGGAATAGAACCTGAAGTTGGATCATAATGATCAACTAGTAGATATACAGTAAAGAGCTTTGATACAGAGTGGATGCTAGCAGTAAAGATGCAATAAAGTCAAAGGAAAACTTAAGCGGAATGATGCATGACGTTTTCCATACATTTATTTTATATTTATATCATATATAACGAGAGTTATCTTTTACTATGTACAACTGTATCTCTAGCCCACTGTCTCTGTATACAAATTTATCTGTATTCATCATTAACCATTTGTATCTTTATTCAACAGTATTTACACTAAGAAATTGCTGTTTACAAAGACATTAAGATCTCAGCTTAAATGTTTATTATGTTTAACTGCAGCTATATCCAAGTGGGCCTATATATCACTGTATCTGTATCTTTAACCCACTGTATCCGCAGGCAATTGTATATCTTCATATCCAGCTGTGTCTACTTCCTCTTCTATATATATCCAAACGGCAGTCCTACTTGCTATGCCACTCATATTACAGGGTATACAATTAGTATGGTATTGTATACTTAACTAAGCGCAACCTTGAAAGCGTCCAATGGAACTCAACTGATAAAGTCATTTGGTAAACAATTGCAAAACATGTGCAAAATCTCGTGCAACACTCATCGAGCTCTAAATCAATCGGCGTATAAAAATTTATATTTATTTTCTCAAATAGTTATTCATCAATAAAAAATGCGCAATTTGGAATATCGAAAAAATAGCTAAAATAATAATTTAAAGACACATCAAAAAGCGATCGAGCCACGAGCTAAACAAAATTTGCGCCGCCGATTGAAATGGACAAAAAATCCATAAAAAAAACCAAACAAAAAAAAACGAAAAGAAATTCATTTTCAGCATCTTCTTGAGAGAAAAGTTTGCTTATTTTATTAGTTAGCAAGAATTGAACTATTTTTGATTACATTTCCAAGTTCATCTAGGTGGATCTCAAACATAAATAACTTTGGGTATAGCTTCACACTCGATGATTGGCTCAGCTAAATTTAAACATTCGCCATTTGTACAAATATTTATTGTAACAAAACACAAAGCATTCGCATCAAAGCCAAACATTTTATTGCCAGCAGTTTTCACCTTTTGTTTTCTGTATGGAAATGCAAATGAAATGTTTGCCAAATCGCGCAATTCTTTTTCGTTTCTTTGCCATTTTGGTGTTTCGATTGCCACCCAGCCAGGCACTTTTATGGTTTTCCAATGATAAACCAGCAAGAACTTTGTGTTCGACTTCCTAATACTCGTTTATTTGATCAGAAATAGTAGTAGTGGTATATTGTTGGTGTTGGTATCAAGTGAAAGTGACTTAGAAGTCTATCTAAGGAGGAGGTAGATAGTAGTTATATATAGATTTTTAATATCTTTAAAAAGTATTACGTATACAAAATCTTTTCGAAAGCCAATGCAAAACCCTCTGCAAGCCTTATTAATTGAGCATTTAGTTTTCGCTGCTTGCCACAAACTTTGCCAAGGCATCTACTTCTCTATAGATCGATAAAAAATGAAAGATCTATAGAGAAGCTGAGCAGTAGTACCGTTGTTAAAGTCTGTGGTTCTAGCTGTGCTAGTAGATATTTGGAAATCAGAGATAATTAAATTCTATACAAATTTTCATGATTATTATAATTTTAAATTAATTTTAAATTTTCAATTTTAAATTATAAATTTATGAATTGGCGCTCAAAATGAAATTAGTCTGAATAGAACACATTCACATACCTAAGTGAGGATGTTCTCTACGATTATATATTACAAACTTTAAGCCTTCAAATCTACAAATGCAGATGGAGTTATCCAGCAATGCCAATATGCCCTTTTCAGTTCGTGAACGCGTATATGTAGCTGTGTTTTTGCAAATTTTTATTGCCATTTTGGCAATTAATTCAATTTACACAATTAATGACCGCCGCAGCGTTCGCTTGAGTCAAAATCTGTTTCACTCTTTCGTCTAAATACAGAAATAACTGAATGCAATAAAGCGGGCAATAAATCTATTTATGACATTTAAATGTACACAAAACAATCGCCGTAAACAAATGTAAATATTTTGTTGTGGCTTTGGAACAAATATATATATAAGTATTTATTATAGGTATATATATCATTGATTGGAATACGCGACATTGAAGGAATATACAGAAGGAATATACAGATAGACAAACATATATCTACATCCATCAAGAGAGACTATTCAATTTTCAGCTGTAATAGATGGATGAATACATTTCATTTAAATGTCATTTGCTCAGAAATTTATGGAAATGAGAAACATAAACAAGATTTGCTGAAAAACCACGAATTATTTTTGAAATTTTGTTTGTGCACTGCAACAAGAGTGAAAAGTATTATGCACTTCATTGAATCCAACGCTAATATTTGCTAATTAACCAAATTATATGGAAATCCCCTTTGAATACCCTGTATAAGGCTAGTTGAAGCGGGGCTTAATGAGCTGATGAGCAGAGTTTAAGAGCTAAGATATGTATATATATGCAAAATAAACAAAATATTAATAGATTTATATTAAATGTTATCGATAGCATTTATATATAATATATATATATTTATATATATACATATGTATGTATGTATGTATCTGGCATCTCAATCTGAATCTGAATAAACCTTATAAATTTAAGATATGCCAAGCTAAAGACCAGAAATTTAATTAAGTTTCCGCAACATCGACTCAATTAAGGTTCAATTACAATATATAAAAGTTTCATCTTTTTTCCTCAAGAGACTTCAAATTAAAAAAAAAAAAAACTATTTGTAACCAAAGATCTCGTCTGCCAAGCAGCAGCCCCGCATAACTTATCCAGTTACCTGTTTCTCCCTCACGCAGCCAGTCTCCTTTAGCTCTCTGCGAGTGCTTCATGATTTTCCTGGCTTGCTTAATTTATTCAATATTTATATTTATGCATGCAGCAGTTCTCGGCAAATTGATTGTTAGCTGAGTAGCATAAATCCAGCTGCAACGTCCAGTCTAGTTACCTCAGTTACCCCAACGCCCCAACGGCCCAATATTGTATAACAATATTAATTAATACGTGCACTGTTATGTGTGTCTATTATGAGACTTGAGAGTAGCCCAGTGGAGCAATCTGAATTTAATTATTTATGTAAGCAAGCAAACATTTAGTATTTGACATTTAAGCATGCAGTTGGCTGTGTTTGCAGCCGCAAATTGAAATGTATATAAATTTGGCATACGATTTTCCTACCTCAATGTGCTTGACTAAAATGCTATAGATAAGAGCGAATGCCAAAAACGTTTCAGCTAATGAATTTTTAAATTTAAAGCCTCTATTCAATCTAGCTGTCAGCTAGCTGAACAGCTGCACAGTTGCACAGCTGCATACAAAAACCATTTCAAATAAACCACGACAAGAACACAAAATATATATAAAGGGGCGCAAGGGCCACGCCGACTGGCTGCAACATTTAGAGAGGCGCAAAAAGTGGCAACATGTTAGCCAGTATTAGAGGCAGAGAGAGAGGAGAGGGAAGAGGGGAGGCAGAGCAGTACACAAAGGATAGATTAAGCTTGGTTGTTGTTATTTTAGTTGGCCTGCGGCTGGCAACTGTAATTTTAGCCCGGCACAACGTGGCGTATGAGCTGCATATGGCAACACGTTGCGCATACGCCGCACATGCCTAAGCCACACGCTACTGTTAAAGCTGTTCGTTTTTTGTTGTTTCTGTTGTTTTTGGTAACATGGCTTACATTTGTCCGCAGGCATCATCAATCGCGGCGACTCCTTTCGCAGACGCCGCTCGCGCAGCAACAGCCTTGCGCCGATTAGCCCCATGCATACGCGCAATGCCATGGCCGGCTTGAATGGCGGCGGCGGTGGCGGCAGCAGCCTTGGCTTGGGCACCAATTACAATGGCGGCGGCGGTGGCGGAGGCGGCAGCAGCAGCAATGGCTTCGCCAATGACAATGCCGGCCAGGACAATCATCAGCCGGTGGAATTCTATCGCGTCGAGATGCTCGGCTCAGCGGGTGTGGGCAAACAGGCGTTAGTCTCACAATTTCGCACCTCCGATTGCATTAATGCTTACGACGGACCAGGTAAGTGCCACAGAGACAGAGCAGCAGACACTGCTCTTGCACTTGACAAATAAAGACAGTCTAAGATTTTGTCACCTTTCCACAGAGTGCGATGAAGCCGAGCAGAACATTTCAATTATTTTGAATGGCATCGAGTCGGAGCTAAAGTTGCTTACTGGCAATCCAGACAGCAAGGTAAGTCAGGCAATCGACCATTTGTCAAATTGCAGAACACACACATATATATACACACACACACAAACACATACACACACTTAATCACACACACTTAGCCCAACATTAGCTTGTGGCCAGTTGTCCTGTCAAGCAATTTGTCTCCTTTGTGTGTTGTTTGTTGTGTGTGTGTGTGTGTATAGCAGCCTGTTATAATTGTTGTTAAATATTTCATCATTAAACTGAAGACTGTCCACACAATTGGACTTACATTCTAAATCCCTGTACATCAGGTCGCAACAAGAGAAATGTTTGCAAACAGTTTTCTGCTTTGATTATTCAACATTTTGTCTTTGCCTCAATTCAATTAATTACGTATGCTTAGCCAAGTTAATGCAATTTGAATAGCGGGCGGGGCGCAACATCTGCTGACCTCTTCAAACATTTAACAACCTTTAATTAAGCCACAGGAAATTTAGGAATTGCCCAAAAAGTTTACGGAAACTTCAACTTGCATGAAAAACAGAGCAAGAGCAAGGAGTTCTTTGTTGTTGCTGTGGCATGCAGCATGTGGCTACAGTGGTTGCATACACAAGTGGCAAGTATTATGAACGAGACTTCTGGGCCTTCAAAATAAAAGGGCAAACGTGGGTGAAAGGACGCTTTATGCTGAGCCTTGACATTCCGTGCGGTTTGCTCGAGCGCCCGTTAAGCTGGGCAGGTGCATGAAAAAGACAATGGAAACAATATAACAATATAAGATTGGTGCTATGGGTCGACTATGAGATACCCACACTGAGTCTTGAGAGCAGTTTCAAGTGATAAAACTCGCATATTTAGAAAGAAGGAAATATTAAACCTTAAATCAATAATTTATACTATACATCAACGCCATCAATCAAACATATAATTAATGATCAAATTTGTAATTTTAAAATAAAACAAATATTTATAAAAATAAGTATGCTTAACAACAAATGCTTATAACATATAGTTGCCCACAAATATTTATTAAATAAATACAATTTATTTAATATATAAACAAACAGAAATTTCAAAAAGCAATTAGAACTGACCATGGAGGACCGGCGCGTTGCGAATCAAGCAGATCATTTGAAAGAAAAAAGAAAGAAATGTTACGCCTCAGCTATATGACAGACAGCAATATGCTCTAATGAAATATATAGAAGAAGAGCAGAAGCTGCTGCCGCTGCTGGGCCATATGAAACGTTCATATTTGTGAAAGCGGGGTTTGCGGGTTATGGCCAAATGGCAAGAATAACAAATGCTGAACAATTTTTGCAATAACAACAACAACAAGAACAAGAACAAGAACAAGCAGAGCAGAGCGATAAACATGCTATCGAAATGCCAAATTGCTGGCCAAATGCCAAATGACCAGCAAGAAGCCCAACGGGCAATACGACGACAAAGACGTATAGTTATAGATATAGAGAACGGAGGGAATGGAGAGTGATCCTGAGGCAAAAAAAATATACAAATATATATATAAAAATATATATATATATATATATATATATATATAGCGGATTGAGTTGAGGGCAACGCAGTTTGGCGCGAGCAATAATGGCGATGATTAAGGCAACGATTGCGGGGGGCCGACAGACAGACAGAGCCAAGGCACAAGAGAGCGGAACGGCGGTGGAGAGAGTGTGTGCACAGGCGTATTGCAGCGTTGACAAACAAAAGGAAATGGCTACAATTTATCCATTCTGGACACACAAAGCACAAAGCATATTAAAGCAAAAGTTGAAAGTTGAAAGAACAAATAATCAACAGCAAATTTGTTGCCTCAACGCAAAAGGCAAATGCACACAAGCGTGTCCGTCAATCATAAACACCTTGGCACACCCACACCCACACACACACACAAGCGCGCAATTCCAGTCATTTTTAACAACTTGTGCTGTGTGCATTTGGCAACCGTAAATTCCTGCCAAAATGCCGGACGTGCCTGGCGTTGCTTTATGGTTGCCTTTTCCCCACCGCAAACAGCAAGGAAAACGGGAAGAAGAAAAAGAGGAAAAGTGGGAAAAACTTAAAAAAATGCAATGTCACATCCGCCATTTGCGCACCTTGCAACGCTTGTTTGGTAGTTGCTTCCCTGCTAAACTAGAAATAACAATGACGATATGTGCTTTAAGTATGCTTGGAATACATATAGTATCGATAAGTTATCGATTCAGTAATGAGCCAAGTGTTATTAATATGATAATGAATAAGAAATTTCTGTAATGTCTCTTTATTGTAGTAGCCCCAGATACAAGATCTGATTCTGCTCAACTAGAGCTCAGGTAAATACATTTGCTATGCCCCAATTTAAAAATTGCAGGCTGCCCCAGGACTGCTGCTACGACTGGAATCGCTGTCAAGTGCAGCAAGCAACCGCTATATGGCCGTAACTTATAAAATATTCAAAACATCTGTTAATTTAGACGCTACTAAAAGGGCAGCAAGTCGCATTTAGAGTATCATAAAAAGTCTTGCAAACTTTTTACATTCGCTGCGGCAAACGTGGATGCGGATGCAACAGAAAGAAACAAGCCGAGGTGCAGCCAGAGCTTGGTCTCTCTCCGTCGCTCTCTGTTAACTATGGTCCTCGTTATTGGAGCAAAGTGGCCATAATTTTAATTTTTATGAGCGTTAAGCAAAAAAGAGGCAGGAAACACGAATGCAGGCAGCAGGACATGGCTGTGGCCTGGCATTTTATGGCATTGCATGCAGCGCTAGGGCTGCCTCTGTCAGCTGTAGTTCTTAGTTGAGCTTTACTAACTTTTAATTTTGCCTTTTAAATTACACACAGACACACACACACATTGGCTTAAGCCCTTTAATAGTTTCGAGTTGAGTTTGTAAAACTTGTTGAATGATTTTTTTTCTGTGTCTCGTTTTGTTTCAGGATGAATTGGAGCAAGCGGATGCATTTCTGGTTGTCTATTCCTGCATTGATAAGGAGTCGTTTACGCGTGCCAAGCAAATATTATCGCGGCTGCAGGACATGGATTTGCTGCGCCATCGACCCACCATTTTGGTGGCTAACAAAATTGATTTGGCCAGATCACGCGCCGTCTCAGCGCAGGGCAAGTTGTCCAGCCCGTGCGTGACTAACGCTCATTAACTAACTCTACACCCCTCTCTCTCTCTCTGTCTCTTTCACTTGTATAGATGGTAAATGTGTTGCCTGCACATTTGGCGCCAAATTCATAGAGGTTTCGGTGGGCATTAACCATAATTGTGATGAACTGCTCGCTGGCACTTTGACCCAAATACGTTTGAAGAAGGATCAAAATCTATTGCACGTAAGTTGATAGAGAGCAACGGCATTCAATGATAAAGACCTTGATGATGGTAGAGTAACTAGCTGTAAGGAAATCTCGAAACTTTTTGTTTAACAATTATTTGTTATTCATCATCATCGCTTTTCACACTCTTATCTCTCTATCGCGCGCTCTCTCTCTCTTAATCTATCTCTTTCATTGATTTGTGTAATTTTGTTTATTTTCGATGTATGTGTAATGTGTAATCGATCGCTTTCGCAGCTGAATCCAAAAAAGACTAAAGACAAAACTAAATTTAAAGATAGCAAAGACAAGCACGTAGAGACTGTAGAAACTGATAAATGTCTGACTCTGACTGATCTTAAGGCCGACGATGCGGTAAGTAACGCAGCCAACAAAATCAACAACAACAACTGCAGTTCAGTTCTATATGTTACCCCTATCCACACTAGACCCCCACTGGCCCCAAATTCAGTTGATTTCCTGTCTGAACTACAAATGTTAACTAATTCGCATGCTGAACCTAACCCAGAACTGGGATAAATTATAGTTAATACGGATACATACTGAAATACCTATAACCTGATCAAATAAATATAGAAATGTATTATATTAAAACATTAATCGATATGTGAATAAACTACATTATAATATTCAGAACTATACAAAATCAGCTAGAAAACATTTATCGATATTTTTATAACAAATTCTTTCAGAAAATCACTTATCGATAACATTTTCATTGTTTATCTAGATACTCAAGATGCAAAAATTGTGTGTCTAACATATTTTCTGATTCAGCAGTTCATTTCTTTCTAGACATGCTCTAAACATATGATAATATTTCAAATCTTATTAAAATATATACCAATTTATCGATAACCAGTTTTTATCATATTGGTTCTTTTTTGTCTAAATATGATCCAAATTTTTTATAGAAATATATTTTAAATCTGTTCTAATCAACTTTCTTAACTACCCTTAAAAAATTTGTGGTTTAAATTATTTTTGGTTAATAAACTGAAAGGCCCTCTATGTGCTCATTTAGTTCAAATTTCCCATTGCCCCTTTTATATATGTCCTCTTTGATCTCTTAATTTTACCCCTCAGCCATGCCTCCAACACCTTAGCTATGCATATTATAATGCACATAGTTCGTAGGTTTGCCAAAAATGAAAATGATGTCAAATGTAGAAAACTTGTTTCGAATTTACCTCATGCATTTGTTTGTTTTGTTCTTGTTTGTTATTCCTTTGCTACATTTTGTTGCTATTTACACACCAAATTTTCCGACTAAACCAAACACACGTCCACCTGACATTGTGGGACATTAAACTAAGTTTGTTTAACCAGTAAATATATTCCAAATTTATATATATGAAAAACAGTGTCCATAAATTATTTAAGTATTCTAACTTACCCTCGTTTTTAGGGTCCGCGCGATGGCAGCTCGCCGGCTCATTGGTACAAGAGTCGCAGCGTAATGCTGGCCAGCATGAAGGCACGACAGATGCTCACCTGGATACTGGGCAAGGAGGATTCCAAGTTCAAGCATTGCGAGAACTTGCAGGTGCTCTAAATAAGAAGAAGAAGAGAAATAAAGCTCAAGAACAAGTTAAAAAAGAAAGAAAGTAAAAACACCAAATAAAAACAAATGCTTCAAGTTATACGAGAGTATATATATACAAATATATATATATGTAATTGTAATATTTATTAGATAATATGTAATTTGTAATTCTATATAATTATGATATGTGAATATTTCTATACCAAAGCAAAACAAAAGTTAAAAGAACCAGTAAACCTAACCTTACAAATGCAAACAGGTTTCGATATATCGATAACCATAACGATAAACAAACACACACATTCACATACATTAGAGTGCAGCCACAAGTGTGTCTCTCAAGCCTGATAATCAAAAATTAAATCAAATTTAATGTAAAACAAAAAAAGTAACAAAAACAATTTAAGGAACGCGAGCAACTTTATGGAACCAAGCAAATGCAACATTTATATATAACTATAAACTAAACGTAAATCAAGTTTCCTCAATGTGGAACAACGTTTTCTAAGCTTTGAGCTCTAAAAATCAACAATAAATATTTTATTTTGCCAGACGCTGTTTAGCAGAGTTTAATAACTATATACAACCAACTCTTCTTCTTCAGTTTCATATAAGATTTATATATATATATATATATATATATATATATATATATATATATATATGAAATATATGTGTGAATGTGTAGCGTAGTTAAGAACTGAAAAACTTTAGAAATTGTTAAAAGTAGCATATTTTGTCCTTTTTTCTTTTGTCTTTGTCTTCCGAACTTATTTTATTTATATTCTTATTATTTATTATTTATTTCTTTGTATATAAATATATATTTATAGAAATATATATTCAGTATGAAAATCCATCGCAATGTAAGGAATTTGAGTGTTATCCATAAAGCACAAAAAACAATAATATTTGTAAATTAAAACAGAAAATAAATAAATAATTAACTAACTAGAATTGTTTATAGATGTGTGTGTATATAAGCTTAATCACATGTGAATATTTTTCAACAAATAAATAATAATTATAAAATCCAATAAAAGTTTTACCATATAATATATATATAAAAACTTTAATAAACTATATATATATTTAAATGTTAAATAATCAAATGTAATTGTTTTTTAATTGACTATAAACTAAGCTTTTGGTATAAAACGTGTTGATGTGACGTATGCTTTGTGAACTGATGTAGCTGATGAGTATACTAAAAGACTAGCCTATATTATTACAGGGTATATGCAAATTTGTTAACCAAATTGTTGTTGCTTGGGATTTTTCACCTGTCTGGCAACCTCGGCCCGATAACGAAATAGCGGACGGAATACATTTATCTCAGCCAACTCCATATCATCAGCGGCTTCCTCATAGGACAGATCGACCACGGCGCGTCGCAGCCTGCTTAAGGTGCGCTCTAATCTGTAGAGTTGTTCAATTTTTGTATACTCTGCATCTGTTTGCACAGCATCTGTCGTCAGTCTTTGTTCAATGGAACTGGGATATGCACAAATCATTTGTAGGGTAACTAGGCACGCGAGTATTTGGCAGATTTGCTATTTAATAATGAGAAAGATATCTATGAAGACTCAATTCACCTGTATATTTACACGGCTTACTCACCTTAGTGGACAACATTCTGTTTGATTTTGTTGTTAACTGTTTCTACTGTAAGTGATGCACAATAGAGCTGTTATCTTCTTGAAGACGGAATTCGAAGTGTAACTAAGTTGAGTCTCAACAAAGCTTTTTATACAATTGAGCTAAATGATATTTTACTAAGCGGCGGTTGGCTCTAATTAGCACCTTGAATTGTTCTAATTACACACCTTGTTTTTCACATGTAAAAATCGATTGCAATAAGTCTGTGAAATTAGCATATTGCGTTTGTTTTGTACAGTCAAGAAAATCAGAAATATATAGAGCAGTCTGTTGTCGAGGCTAGGGAAGCCGAATCATGTGAATTGGATTTGTACTTCACTTCTGATTTGAATTACACGGAATTGTCAATGCAAATACAACTGACTAATAGTTAGTACTTGATTATTTTTTATCCGGTCGCGTGTCCGCCACATAATTAGCGCATGATCTCAACAATGGCGAGCACAATAATATATAGCTAAGCTGTCAAAATCAACAAAAGTTCTTAACACGTGCAAATTTTTTTCTATTACAATGTTTAAACAGTGTTTTACAAGTCAATTATTCAACTTAGTACAAGTGTTGGTTTTTAATTTAAAATTTGAATTTAGGCGCGGAAACTTAATGTTAAACGAAAATCATGTCGGAGTCCCTGGCAATTTAAAGACGCTTATCGATTAAAGAGTTAACAGAGCTGGTTCTGTGGTCGATTAACATTCTGTTAGTATTTGGTTGTCGATATATTGGTACAATGCAAATGGCGCGCGCATTGAAAACAGAAAATACATAGCGAACGAATGTACAAATGAAAACGCGAAATGAAGAAATAAGAACTAAACAACGAAAATAAAAAGCAGAGACGTAGAAGTTATAAGTGAAACTAAACAAAAACTACATTTTGTTGCCTTAATTTATATTGCAAACCGGACGACGAAAACAATAATAATGGTGTGTATATGTTCTATTGTTGTTTCATTTAATAATGAAACAACGGTAAGTAACCGCTATGTACGCATAGCCAACTGTAACTATTTCTTTGCTGACTCAGTTTGATTCGTATATCCACTAAATCTATTTCAAATGTCATTTGACACAACTCCAACACTGTACACATTTTTGAGGCTCAATTGTTTTACAATAACACACAAAAACATGGAAAAATAAATTTTACGCGCGCACAAAGTTGCTCCACACAGACAACATAAACTCAATTTGGCACAAACCACCAAACTATCGATAACTTGCATAAATATTTGCATAAAAAGTGCCATAGTGAGCGGTCACAGCTGTTAGCTGTTCAATACAGACAACAGACCGAGCTGAGAAGTTCGCTCATTCAGTTTCTTGAGTCGTTCGATTGAACATATCCCGAACGATTCGATACAACTTTCAATGTGCTACGCTTTTTTGTTTATTTGTTTAATGTTCGTTTAACGGTAAAGTAAACAATAATAATATAATTGATTTCAACTGACAGCTTTTTAGGAGTTGCACTGACAGTTTGCCAAAAGTAAGCAAACAACACCAACAACAACGGCAAACAGACGCAGTTCAACGTCACACAAACAACATAGTGTCTTTTTTCAGATATCATTGAACAAATAAACTACGTTGCAGTATTCATATTTCATATTTGCCACCGTAACAAAATTATTACAACAATTATAACACGTACATATATTACTGCCGGCGATGATTCAATTCCATTTTGGGCATTTTGTTTTCTGCCAAGTCTGACAACATATGTTTATCTGTGTGTGTACATGTGTGTGTGCGTGCGTTTGTGTTTGAATTAATGTGTTTCTGCGCAAAATAAAAAGACAAAAAATGCGATAAGGGCAACTTCATCGGAAACTAAAGCGGTCGCTGTGAAACAATCACAAATGAGCCGCCGACACTATCTCACTCCCGCTCGATCGCGCTTTCCTCCAGCTGCGTCAACGTTACAGTCAACACTACCTGTTGATGTACAGCCTAACTTGACCTGCATTTTTGTCTCGCCATTTATGTTGAGCCCGGGGTTCATGCAGTTTTCTAATGAAATGCAAAATCTACCCGCGGGGGTTATCCAGATATGTGTATGCACAGTTAATCCCATTCAAGTTGAAATTCGTTATAGTCAGTTCCGTCTGTTCATATTTTTGCGTACAATCTCGCAATTATGATACGGTTTGGCATGAATTGATTTTCTTTTCATTCAAGTACCTGCATCGGTATATATATATTTATGCATATAAATATTTAGATAAAATTGAATAAATAATATAATAAAGAAAGAAATTATAGTGTAACAATGCACTTGAACAAAGCGAATAACTACGTAAAAGCTAGTATCGGAACAATAGAGATAAAATACCATTTGTTCCTCAAAGATATTGATATCTTAAAGAAAACTAAGCTAAACCATGAATTCAAATGCATCTGTCTAATACTACAGCATAACCCTTATCCCTAATTCAAACTCGAGTAGCTTCAATGATCTAATCTAAAAGTTTGTAAGATTAAAATTTTAAGAAGTCTATAATACCCAAGGAGTTAGCGTTTTTGTTAATGGGGCGATAGTCAAATTGTGAAGCTAGTGAAGCTTTACTGTATTGATATTTTCTCGGGGTTTCTATGAAACTTTATTTTTATAACATTATATCAATCACTTCTATAGAAAAATTAATTTGTTTCTATACAAAATTATCTAATATCTCTAATGTTATCTATTTTTAAAAATAGTCTTAAATATGTTTACAAAAGCATTTACAATTTGTCTAATTGTTCTTTCTCTTATTCTCTCTCTCTCTCTCTCAAATGCTTTCTCATCTCTCTCTATTTCACTTCATCTTCTTCTTATTCTCCTGTTCACCTCACCTCTGATTCCCCTCTTCTTTTTCTCTCCCCTCACTCTCTTTTTCTCTTCAACCTTCTTGCCTCTCTTACTCTTTTCTTTTTCTCTCCACATATTTTCTCTTCATCTCTGTCTCTCTCTTCCTCTTCAACTCTCTCCCTTTCTCCCTCTTCCAGCTCAATTTAGATAAGTAGCTACACGAACCTGCCCTGCCTGGACGTGTTCAGCTGCTTGATAGCGAGAACGTGCTTTGGCCCAGTCGATGAGATCGTCAGTGACGCGAACGCGCAAAATGAGTAACAGCTATAATGATATACCCATTGGTATACGGGTCCTGCAGAAGCTGTCGCGACATTGCCCACGCTTCCATGCACGCAAGGAGCTGTGGTAAGCCGTTAAACAGATTTAATTGAGCAATTAAACCAAGATTTGTCCTTATATTTGCAGCTATAAGATGTCCATAATTCTGCTGACATTCGTTGCCTATGCCTGCTATCACATGTCCCGCAAACCCATATCTGTGGTCAAATCAGTGCTCCACTACAACTGCTCTGAAACGCAGGCGCAGCTTCATGAGGGCAGCGATTGCGGCTATGCGCCGTTTGGTAAGTTGGTCTAGGTTTCGATCATCCTGATCGTGAAGGGTCTTTCTGGATACATTTGGTTCGTTTAGATTCCTGATTCTAGATTTAGATCCTCCAGCTATGAAACTCGGTTTCTCTTAGGTCTTGAAGCCTTCACGCTTCGACAAGCTTCTTCTGGTTCTTTTCTCCAGGAGTAACCCTGTCAATTCTTTCATTAATCCATTATAATCCAATATATTTCTAGACGGGCCCGACTCGAAGAGACTGTTCGGCATGCTAGACTCCGCCTTTCTCTTCTCCTACGCGATAGCTATGTTTATCTCGGGATTCGTGGCGGAACGTGTTTCTTTGCGTTATTTTCTATCCATGGGCATGATCATGACGGGCGTGTTCACCTACCTGTTTGGCGTCGCACGCACCTCCAATATACATAGCCTCAGCTATTTTATATTTGTGCAGATCTTCGCGGGCATCTTTCAGACAACCGGCTGGCCAGGTGTTGTTACCCTGGTGGGCCGTTGGTTTGGCAAAGAGAAACGCGGTCTGATCTTTGGCATCTGGAATAGTCATACATCTATTGGCAATATATTGGGCACGCTGATCGCCGCGCACTATGTGGAAACGGATTGGGCGCTGTCCTTTGTGGTGCCTGGCATCATAATTGGAGCAGTTGGATTTCTATTGTTTCTCTTTCTGGTCGATCAGCCAGAGATTGTGGGATGTCATCCACAGCATAGCACGCAGGAGCGTCGCATTGTAGCGAACGAATCGGATGCGGACAACGACGATGATGAGGAGAAAGCGCTTCGCGGCGAAGCTGTGAGTATACCTGGCTTTTGTGCTCTTCCAATTTCAGCTATTGCATTTTATGATTTCGCACATCTAATATAATTCGACGTACGCCCAGTTATATGCACAGTCCTTTTTTGCCGTACCACAAACCGTAAGTGCATGCCGTGTCCTATGTCCTTATTAGCTGTTTGTATATGTTCCGCTTCTACACGTGCTTTCTGTATATGCTATATATATATTTATACCTATGTAGATAGGTTAATTGTCTGCTTTGATGAACTCATTAATTGTATATTTTTATTTCGAATGCAGGACCAGGTCAGCTTCCGTTCGCCGCCCACCGAGCGCACGCCCATTTTGGCGCGCCAGAGCTCAAGGGAACGACCTGTAGCGCATGGTCGTCCCATAAGCCTAAAAGATGCACTCCATATACCAGGTGTTGTGGAGTTTTCACTTTGCCTGTTCTTTACCAAGCTGGTTAGCTATACCTTCATGTACTGGCTGCCACTCTATATACAGTCTTCCAGTAAGTTTTTAATCCGTCATAAATATATATATATATATAAATATTCATATATGTTTGTCTACTTTTAGGTACGTTGGGTCCCGAGTTATCCGCTGATCTCTCCACGCTGTTCGATGTAGGTGGCATTTTGGGCGCCATAGCCGCTGGCTATCTATCTGATCTCACAGGCATGTCCGCCACAGTGTGCACAGTCATGTTGTTCTTTGCGTCGCCTATAGTAAGACTTCAAGGTCTCTTCTATTGATCTATTGATACACATGCTTTCTCTCTTGCTTCTAGCTGCTTTTGTATCAACAATATGGCGCATTGTCGGTTACGATTAGCGTGCTGCTGCTCATCATTGTGGGCATCTTTGTGAATGGGCCGTATGCTTTGATTACCACCTCGGTTAGCGCTGAGCTGGGTCAGCATAGCTCATTGGAGGGCAATGCAAATGCTTTGGCCACAGTCACGGCCATAATAGACGGCACAGGTTCCATTGGCGCGGCAGTTGGGCCACTGTTAGCGGGCCTAATTTCCAGCCATGGCTGGAAGAATGTCTTCTATATGCTGATCGTGGCAGATATTATAGCCATGATATTGCTAATGCGTTTGGTCATTAAGGAATGCCTAACACTGCGACGTTCGACGACCCGCATAAGGATCGAATAGCATCGGGTCAATTGATTTTATTTAATCGGAATTTAATATGTCATATGTATATAGTGCACTGTATTGCATGCACACACACACACACACACACACATGCCCACACATGTGGGTGCACATTTGCATTAGCTATTTTAATATTATTCTACTTCTATTTGTATGCCCATACATATATATATATTCGCTTAAGTACCGCGTGCTTGTGTGTGTATTCAGCAGAGAGCATATCACTTGTTTTTCTCAACCTAATTAGTTTTTTTTATCGCTAATAGTTTTTTATATATACATAGCTATAGCTATTTGAAGGCCAAATCTTTACCATATTTGTAATATATGGCACATTCAAAACATTGGCTAACGAGCTATACGAGTTAACAGTTTTATATATATAAAAATATATATTTTATACAGAGTCTCCTCCAATAAGCTATAGTCTAATTGTAAGGCATGTTTACACTGCTATGTAAATATAGTTTATGTACACTTTTCGTACCGTTAAACTAGGACACTACTGTTAACGCGATTTGTCCCAATAAAAACGAGAAACAATTTTTAAGCAACTGTTAACTAAATGGGTTAATGTAAAGTCACCAGGCTGTTAATCTTAACATACTTAACAGTGAGTTTTGATAGTCTGCGCGCTGTTAAGCTTTAAGTCTCTGTTAAAACAAGAGTAAATTAATTTTTTAAAATTCTATTTATTTACGTAAGATTTAAACTAATTGTAGATTTTTTCTTTAGCCTCGTCGAATTAAGAGATTTATCAGTTTGCTACGCTTAACGTTAGCCTCATGATTGCGCTTAAATTAGATACAGTCAGAGCTCTATATTCTATATAACTAGAACTGAAATGGCGTATATCTCAATTGAACTTATCACAATATGAATGAAATGAAATGTAAAGCAAAAGAAATACAACCTTAAGGCTGATATTAATATCAGTAAATATATGTGTATCGTCTACAGTCGCTGCACACAACGGCGCACGATCTTCGCCTTGTGCTGGCAGAGCAAACGTAGCAGAAAGATGACCAGAAGCAGGCTGACACCATAGCCAACCACGAGGACGGCGCGCTTGCGTCGACGCCAACGTTGATAATCGGTCCAGGAGACGTAACGATTTCGAAATTGAGGCGGAAGCTCAAATTTGCTCCGACGTGGGAAAAAGGATAAATAGAAATCCTCTAGAAGATGACGCACTAGCTCATTGTCGTCGCCACGCTTAACATCCAAATTGTCGTTGATGCAGTTAAATTTACGCGGATTACGACGCATGCGATCGAGCGCCTCGACAACCTCTGTCAGATTCGAGGTAAGCATCATAAAGTTGCTATGCGAGGCGCGTTTCGGACTGACATGAAAGCGATATTTGGAGCGAACGCCGAAATTGGCGGTCAGAGCTTCTGCAAGCAAGGGGCAGTGATAGACCAGCTCGCGGGTTATGGTGGGCTGTACGAGCAGAAAGAAATACGTTAATTGTTGCAGAGATTTTATTACTTCATCGTTTACCAAATTCGAATCCTCGTAGCGTTCGTAGACCAAGGTGGAATGCACAATCTTATTGCTGTTCCCATCCTTTTCCATGTTCCTCGTGCAATTCTGCACCACCTCCTCGAAGTAGCGCATCGCCGACCAATCCAACGGTGGCGGATAGATGCGTGTTAGGCACGTGCGCACCTCTCGATCCGACCAGGTGCCCGAACCATCCGTATCGAATTCATCAAAGATTTGCTCGACGCTCAGCGTTTGTGTCTCACTCATCAGAAATGAATAATATGCGAAAGCAAATTGTAAATCTGTCGCCGCTCGAAAGCGTTGTTCAGCCGTCTGCTGCACCTCCTGCTGGAAACGTTGCTGCATATCCTCGACAATGTTACGCTCGATGAGGAAGCCGACATGGGCCAGCACATGGCGTGCCTTGAAGCCATAGACGCGATTGAGCAGCATATTGGTGGCTATTAGTGAATGCGAGTAAATGTCTGTAGAGGATTTGAAGTCTTCCTTGTGCAGCAAATTGCTGGCGCTAGTGCTGCTTACATCGAACTCAGGGTTCAGGGACTTAAGCTTATCCTTATTAAAGCGCTCCACAATCCGACGCAGCTCCAACAAAGTGGAGACATTGCGATGCTTCATCAACTCCTTGAAGTTGGTGGAGCTGCGCTTGAAGAGCTGCTGCAAGCCCATATTGGGAAACTTATGAACAGGCGAATGAGCCACAGGAGCCACTGCTTCAGCTGCATTATGCAGCTCCTCTTGCAGTTGGCCAGCTGCTGCTGCTCCTATGCCACCCTCACTGCAATCACCGCCATCATACTGGCACGCATCTATGTTACAATGCCGATCGCAAGCACCGTCTCCTATATAGGTCCAGGGACAGTCCAATGCGCAGTCGGGCACCATCCAAGCCTGATAGACACGCACGCCATCCGCCTGCGTATACAAATCTTCCGGATAGAGTGGTGCACCCAAAAAGATATCATCATTCAGATATAGAAACCTCTTTGATAGCTTTGGTATACGATGCAAAAATGTTTCAATGGCAGCACTAGAAAATGTGGGTAATAGCTTAGGATTCGGTGCGAGCAGCTCGTGTGGCACCACGCTGACTTTTTCGTAATTCAGATCCAGCCAGCTGGGTATTTGGCCATTGGTAACAATATACACATGCCTTATCCAGCTAGCATGCTTCTCCAATGAGCGCAGCGAATATTTTAGCTCATTTTTGTCATCAAATCGTGAGGGATCGTAGCTGGCGTCATATCTTCGAACCGATTCTATGAAATCGGGATCAGATCCATTTACCCAGGTATAGACGGCGTCTATGGGTGCACAATGAGTTTCGCTATAATATCTACTTTCGTGGCTATCTGAAGCAGTAAAAATTTGTTGCCCTGCTACCCAGAGCAGCAAGCATAACCCTCCAAATAGTGCTAAGAAAATTAGTTTACGTCTCGACTGCATCTTAAGCCGATAGATTTTCTCAATTGTACGCCGCATCCGCCGATGCCAGCGGCGCCGCAGACGCATTTCGTATAGGCTGCTTGGCACTACATTGCCATACACTTTCAGTGCACGCTAAGTAAACAATCTGTCTCTATTATCCACACAATTTACTCAAAACAAAAAAACAAAATTGATTTTAAGTCGGCCTCTTATTAGTGATGGTGGTCTAATGAGGTCGGTGAGCTATCGATAGCAACTATCGCTTTAAAGGCATAAATATTATGGTTAATATTGTACCTATTAATAATTTAAATTGATCATTACAATTATTTATTATATACACAATAATTTTTTATTTACTTTTATATAACAAGTATATCATATGTTTTTTCATTTAAAAACAGAGTCTAGCGCTCACAGCATAATAGCGATAATTCTTCGCTGTGACTGCCAATGTCGAATCGACTACGATATCGACTAAGTGCATTCGTAATCGGTCAGCTGCTTGGCCATCACATGACCTGTCATATGAAAACTTTTTCACTCTTGACAGCGCAAATCGAGAATCGGGCAGTGCAAAACGAAAAACTTTTACCACATTTTTCGTTTGTAGTTTTTGTTCATTTTTGGTTGGTTTTATTTGTTAATTGTGTTCAACTATGTTCGTTTATTGATTATAGTTTTATTTTATTTTAATTTGATTGATTGCAACAGCGAGCCAGGCAACAAAAAATGTTGTGGAAATCGGTGATTGCATTGTGCGTCATTGGAGTCGCCTTGGCCGAGCAGACGCCCGTTTTTCTATGGGGTGCCAACAGGTGGGTGTTTTATTCGTAATGATTAACTTTATATATTTTATTTGCGACTCCCATTCTTAATAACAGTATAACGAAGCCATCGCTGCGCACGGTGCCTCAGTCTGAATTTCAAGAGCAGCTAGCGACTTTGCTCAAAGATCACATGGTTGTGGCCTTCGAGGAAAATGGCGTAAGTGCAAATGCAAATAACTGCGTATTATCATAATATATACGTTTCTCTGTCTCTTTTTAACTCCAGCTAAGCAACAAGGATTTCCTGTGCTCCACCAGCGATGCCCAATCCTGTTATGCACGTCTACAAAGCGTTAGCCCCAAGACTTATTACACAAGCGTTGAGAATCCAGCTGAGGCATTGCGTGCAGCTGCCCAAAAGCGTCAGCACAACAGCGTCGATGCCAATGGTCAGCTGGTGCATCCAGTTGAATGCGAAGCAGGCACCGCACATTTCGTTTCCTTTGAGGATGTGGAAGAGACACGTGCCGCTACACTTCAGTCACATGGTAAGTACTTGCTGATGGCCAACTACCCAAATTGAGCTAATTATGTATTGTTTTTATATACAGACTCCGCCATAGCTGCTATCAGCCAGCAACTGAACTGTAAGGTAGCTTATCTGTATTTCGCGGCACCTGCTACAGCGCCCGTTGTCCAGCGTCGCGTACGTCGTTGGACGGCAGCGGAGACAACTAACAATAGATTTTACGAAGGCAACCAATTTGCCATTAGTTTCATCGATGTTAAGTACTATAACCAGGCAGCGGGTTCAACGACACCAATAAATGTCGTGAGCATCAAAATTACCAATGCCACCAGCACTCAGTTCTCCGTTGCGCTGAAAACCGATACCTCAAACGATATCACCTTTGATGTTTCCTATAGCACCGTGGATGACTATTATACAGTGAGCAATGCAGCCTATGGCACCGATACATTCCGTACACCTGGAGTTAGTGCGCCGCCAACTTTCTCATACACCTGCGGCAATACGACCTGGTATACGCCAGTCAATAAGGAGAATCAAATTAATTCGCTGACATGGACCTCACTCCAGCTGCAGGCGCCATTCAGTGACAAAATGCAGTCCGATTTTCCATTCGGTGATTCTTGGGATTGTGTGGGCTTTGTAACACCCGGCATTTTGATGGGCCTGTTCGTCATTGTCATTTTGCTGGTCATTGTCTTCCTGGGTATGTGCTGGATGATGGATATCAAGACCATGGATCGTTTCGATGATCCCAAGGGCAAGACCATTACGATCAATGCCAGCGCCGATTAGACGCTATCACCTGCTAGCTTCACATTTGTTTTTTCTCCTCTTATTGTTTTCTTTTTGTGCATATATAGTAGAGATATCCGATATCCGATATATTCAATATTCATTCCTACCTTCACATAATAACTATAATCACTACAATACTTAAATAACAAAGAAACAAAAAAAGGCAGGAAATTAGCGCTCACAATTTATAAATCATACAATGTACAAATTTATGCCCGCAAAGTTGAGGAGCAGCCAGGTGGGAGTCACATTCAGCATCAAAATAGAAGAAGAAACCATAACATGTGCACCTGCCACAACTGCCTCTTGGCTTTGCAGCCGTAAATTCAATTATGTTTATATATATATATATATATATATATTTATATAGTTTTGCTTGCAACGATTTGTGCTGCTGCATTTGTTGATCTTTTTATGCAGTATTTTGTTTAAGTTGAAAATGTTAAAAAAACAAATGCACAAAAATTACTTTTAAGGACGCACACTGTGTTCGGTTTGTGTGTGTGTGAGTTATGCGTGTGTGTGTGACTGTGCGTGTGTGAATGTGTGTGAATTTTTGTAAGCTAAGCCCGATTTTTATTTTGTCATTAGGCGAAAATTTATTGTATGCCCTTGTATGATAATATAAATCATTTATGTATGCTCCAACCCGCCCACAATAAAGTTTTTCAATTGTTTTACAAACATACCAACAACAAAAACATATATAAATACATAAAAAAACAACAAAACAACAAATCGTATCGAGTTAATTGAATTCCCACAGTTTCCAGCGCGCCAAAAAACTCATAAATACAAATCAAAAGTTTTATGAAAATTTATTGACTGCGCCTCTTGCCACATTTTGTTGCCGCTGCTGCTGCTGTTACTGCTGTGGCTGCCTCTCGACTTCACATAAGGATTAAAGATATATGGTTTTATGTGTGTGTGTGTGTGTGTGTGTGTTTGTGTTTGTGTTTCTGTATTCGTGTTGATTGTTTGCAAAAACTTTCAAGTCTCAAAAATAGTTTTACGTAATACTTTACGCTTGGCTTCTCTGCTCTTTGGCTCGAGCTCGGGCTCCAGCTCCGTCTCGGCCTGTGTGACCTGCAGCTTTCATTAAGTTGTTTTAGCTGGATGCTCAAAAAGCATTGTTTATGACATTTTAATCTCTTGTTTATCCGCTTGACTTTATCCCAAACGTCAGCAAACTGACCACCCAACCAAGCAAACCCAACTCAGCCACCCACCCGGTCTCTGGTCAAGGCTTCCGCTGCTCTGGCTGTACAGTAAAACACGGTCAGCCATTGCTCGACTGCCAAATGACTTGCTAAGAGCTTTATATGTATATACAAATAACTTTTAAATTTATTGAATAGTTCCTCTATTAACCATCTGCCCCTCCCTCTCTTTTACTCTAAGTCTTGCGTAAGTCTCTCTTGCTTGAACGTTTACTCGGAGACTAGTTAAAATTTTTAGGAAATTAAAAACGTGAGTTGAAGATGAGAAATAGCTCTATTGGATACAATACATTTTTTTTAAATAAAATTTTGTGGGTGTTACAGAAATACAACTCGGAAAGCCACTTCGAAATTGCAGCGAAATGTATAGTCTGACACTAAGTGTAACATTTTGATTAAATTTTTATATTTTGCATAATTATTATTCTGAATAATAATTGTGTCAGTTATATAAATAAAAGTATAAATTATTGTCCTTAGATCTAAAATATATATTTTTTTATAAATTAAAAATATATCAATCAATCTAACATCCAACTATTTATTTATCTGTCGATCTATCTATCTATCTGAATTCTATTTATACATCTATCTATACATTTATCTATCTATCCATCTGTCTATCAATTCATCCAACAATCTATATCTATCCATCTATCATCATCTATCAACTTTATAGCTGATGTAAAAGAAATAGTTAATTTATCTCTAATGTGACTAGAGTGTATCTAAGCTTAGCTAATGCAAAATTTACACGCAATAGAAATGTGAATCAGAATCGATCTATCAATCTATTA
Organism: Drosophila hydei; assembly: GCF_003285905.1. Classification (NCBI taxonomy): domain Eukaryota; kingdom Metazoa; phylum Arthropoda; class Insecta; order Diptera; family Drosophilidae; genus Drosophila; species Drosophila hydei. Next base: position 2,870,020 of record NW_022045843.1, on the reverse strand, counting down.
TATGCTATAAATATTTTCTGACTTTAGCATAATTATGGGAAAACTTAATTTCCGCATATTATAAGTCTCTTCACATATTAGTTGAGACACAAGCAGAGTTCATTAGAAGCTGTTTAAGTACATAAATATTTCTGGTCAAGACGTTACATACTCTGAGTCTTATGCACTTTGCAGTGGGCGCTAAAAAGTATGCTATATAAGCAGCAGACGAAGCAGCGGCAGCAGCAGCAGCAGCAGTTCACTTGCTGCGTCCGGCTGTCCACGCTGCCTAAGAATCCAGTTGACTGCACCAAGTGCCTTTCTCTTGTTTGTTCATTTTCTTCTCCTTCTGCTTTAAAACGTTTTCTTTTTGTTGCATTTGAAACAGGTCAGTGCGTCATGCACACCAAATGAGCATATGAAACGCTGCAGCAAAACCTTTTTGGCCCGCTGCTGCTGCTGCTGCTGCTGCTTAGTTGGCTAAAAGAAAATTTGCGCTGCCCAACAAAGTGCAATATGTCCCACACTTTCTTTGCTTCTTTTGCAGACAATTTGCCTTGGCTTGGAGCTCTGCCCCCAGCCTGATGCCTGTTTGGTGCCTGGCTCTGCTGCTGCCTCTAGCTTGGCAGCTAGCCTTGCCTCTGCCTCTGCCGGCAACTCTATCCCTGGCTTTAAGCCTGCCCCTGCCGCTCGCCCTGCTGCCTCTCCTGGCCAGCGGCTGCTTTGGCTATAGAAAACAGTAATTATGCATAAGTCAACACGCGGCGCAGCGTGGCGGCATTCGTAATGAACTCCACTCAAAAGCCAAACGAGCACTTTGCAACCAAACCGCCACCTACCCCCTCCCTTTGCCACCCCTTGGGCTGCTTCATTACGCGCCAAGTTCAAAAGTTTTTGGCTGCCGAAAATGTCACCAACTGCAGAGTCGCCAGCAAACAAAACGGGGCGCAAATTCAAAAAAAAAATTATATAGTAGAAACGGAAACTTGTCTCAAAGTTTTTGGGAGTAGCCAAGTGCCAACTATGTAGGAGTTTATGTATATATATACACGTATATATGTATATATGTATTGCATAAGATGTAACCAGGGCAACAGTTGAAGCTGTGCCCGCCACGCTGGGCGCCAGCCACAGTTCTGTAATAAACACAGCTTGGCAGCAAATTGCGGCATTAGGAATGGGCAGGGAGGCGTGGCAGGGAGTGGAAATCAAAGTAGTCAACAGTTTGGAACATGTGTTTTATTTGGCTATGGCGCTTAATGCACCTAAATGCAGTTAGCAAAGTTTTTTTTTGTTCTGTTTTGTGGCGAGTCATTAAGTTGACCGCAGAGAGGAGTTGCAGGATACAGAGCAGAGGTTATTGTGTATATATATATCTATGTGTGTGTGTGTGCGCCTGGGATTGCGACACAGTCAAATCATTAGCGCTACGAAAGCCGAAGTCAAACAATGCAAACGCCAGCAGGCAGCTTCAGTTAATGATGGCATTTGTGAAGCAAGCACAACAAGCTGCTGCGCTTCTTTCACTCCTCTCTTTCTCTCACACACTCTCTCTATCTATCTCTCTCTCGCTGTCTTCATCCCGCTCTTCGCTTAATCCCCAGCTGGTTAACTGGTAGCCACTTGCAAAAGCCTCATTGCACGGCAAAGCTGAGCTGCTTATCTGCGCTAAGTGCTGGCGACCTGGTTGCGGGCCATGTTTACACACACACACACACATAGAGCCCCCCTTTTATAGTGGGCGTGGCCCCTAATGAAGTCATTTGTGAACAGCTTTTAAACTGCTTTCGAGTATTGCCATGTCTATCTATGCATTATCAGATTTTCATAAAAACACGTATACGCCCTGCTCTGCCAAGCCAGCTTCGCAATCCTTTTTTAACCAAGAGCCAAGTGCCACACACACACTCACACACAGTTGGTCAACTCAGCCGGACAGAAATTAATTAGTTGTCATTTTTAACAATTGAGCGTGACAAGAGGATATTGTGCCTGGTGCCTGGTGCCTGGTGGCGCCTCCTCCTACATCTACTTTCCTGCCTCTGTCCGCCTCCTGCTTGCTGTGGCTCTGACAAATGATGTTGGCGCTGTCTGACGTGTGACAGATAAGTGCCGAAAAAGGTTTACAACTTCTGCCAAATGCCATTTATTATTGATGTCGTCTACCCCACACTCCGCACGTTTACCCTTGTTTAGCCTGCAGCTAAATGTGTACAAATGAAACTTGTTTCGAAAGTTTTCAGCTGGCCGACAATTAGGCACATTGCGTATACGACACATTGGCCAACAAGATAAAGCCTGGAAGTCAATCAAATTGGGCCTGGCAACTGCATTTCAGTATATACATATATATATATGTAGCATTTATATACTCACAGCAGCAATTATTTTAAATTTAATTTAATTCCACTTTGATTATCTAAAAATAAAAAACAAATAAAACTTCTATAAATTGTTGATGATTTTAATTGCGGTTTTTGGTATAGATAAACATATATATATATATATATATATATATATATATATACATATATATATCAGGGCCCTATCTATTTTGTGGTTACTCTTTCCTCCTCTCTCTTTCTCTTTCTCCTTCCTTTTAATCCCACATAGCACGCATACCTTTACCAGCTGCATTAACTCTAAAGCGTAAAAAAATGCAAATTGGCTTAGCAGAGACTGGAAAATGAAAATAGATAAAACTCTCGATTTAAATTCTCGACGCTTAGTTGAAATTGTTAGCTTTGTTATAAAAACTAGCTGGATTTAATATGCTATTAAACGCAGCTTTGCTTATTATTAGTTTATTTACGGGTTTCTAAGCTTTTATATTACCTTTTCTTTCTTTCTATTGTTTGAAAAGACTTTATAATATAATTCAAATGAAATATTATAAGAAAGAATGATCAAGTCAAAATCATGCATTAGCTAATTAAATAAATATTGGCTAAATTTAATATTTAACTTAAGCAAAACTTTTAAAACATTAATGCAACTAGCTTTTTAGCTGCGTAATTTGCAGCCTAACGCTTCATTTAACCTATTTATAATGTCAGGAGTAGCAAACTAGCCTTTAGCTACTTCCAAGGCTCAACAGTTTACGAATAAGTCGCTTGCACTAAGCCCCAGCCGTTGAGTCAGGCAGTCGAGTCAATTAATATGTATATATATATATATATATATATATATATATATATATATATATATATATATATATATATATATATATATATATATATATATATAGATATATATATATATATATTAAATATATGTGTATATATAGCTAAACTGGTGTCGAAAAGCCTAAGTTAAGCTGCGGGTCAAGTGAATGTGAATACCTCAGCTGCAGCTGAGTGGCACGAGGGTGATGCGGGGCAGCTTTTTCATATAGCATATTTGCCACAGAGTGCATTAGGCTAAGATCCAAAAAAAGAAAAACCATGTAAGCATGTTTCCGTCGGGCATAACTGACTGCTTAATACTTGTTTATAAATCAAATATAACAACATTTTGCATATTATTTCATTATTTTATAAATTTTTTGTTCTATATAAATTTATGTTCTATTTCATTTTTGAACTCTCAAATATATAGTTACTCAGTTTCCAGTAGGCGCGGCTATATTTTTTGGGAGCTCTAAAAGAGGTGATCAATTGTAGAAGTTAGTATAGGATAAAATATTTTTCCGCATATTTTTTATCACTTGTAAAGGTTGCTTTTAGAGATATGTGTATAGCTTAGGAGATATAGCAGCTTAAGATATATTTTAAAAAAATCTGTAAAATTTGTGAGCTTAAAATTAGCAATCAAAAGTCGCCGTAAGTCGAATAATAAGAAATAAATATTGTTTATTTAGCATAGATCTTGTCTTTAAGCACACAAAAACCAATATACTCCATTTTCATTGATGAACGAGCATAAAAATAGCATGGGAAAAAGTCAGACAAAAGCTGGCAAAAATTAAAGTCAAAGTCAAAGCCGATTAGACGCTTAGCATGTTAGACATGAAGCAAGACACAGAGAAGAGCAAGAGAGGAGTATGACAGGCAACATTGTCAGGCCAAATGTGCGAATAAGTAGCAGAGATGTGTGGGTGTGCGTGTGTGTGTGTGTGTGAAATGTAAATATATATATTTATATTGACACACATGTGGGCAAAGGCAGATCGAGTGCATTTTTATGTAAATATAGGAAGTATATCAGAGGCACAGAAACACGCATACATACGTATACGAATTTGGTTAGCTATGTATGTGAAAGTAACGTGTGTAGGTGCGTAAAAAGGCGACAACCAAGGCAGATATTTGCATAGCCTGCTTTACTGTGTGGCGGGGTGGCTGCCTTTCGATTTGCTTGTTTTCGCTTTTCATTTTCTATTTACGGCCAGTGAGACGCGCAAGATGGAGACATCAAGTCACGTAGCCATAAAGACCAGCTCATCAAAACAACGTGTGTGTGTGCGTTGTATTGAGCCAACACAGTCATGTGTTATTGATTGGGAGTTGCGAGGCTTAAACAGCGACTGAAGCCGTGCCGCGCGCACATGTGTTTGCAAATCATATTCAATATTTTGTTTGCTTTTAGATTCAACTACACAGCCAACTGCCACATGCCACCTGCCACTTGCCACCAGCTATGCTCTCTTGCTGTGCCAGCTTAAAACCTTGTTGCAGTTGTTGTACTTACATTTGATTGCATTTGCCCTACACAACTTGAACTTTTGCTTGTTTTTTTGCGAGGGGCGACTCCGCGTTGTTTGCCAAAAATGTTGGCCTCCTTTTGCCCTGCCCAAACTTTTCCAACTTAATCATCGAAAGAGAGAGAGAGAGAGAGAGAAGCAGAAGGAGAGGGGTGAGCTGTAAAAGAGACTTCTAGGAAGCAAGCACAACCTGGCCAGCGACATCTGTTGTCGGGCAGCGGCAACAATATGTTGTTCAAGGCGTTGTAGCAAAGTTTTCACATTAAAAGCATTTCAAGCCAACAAATTGGGAACTGTGTTTACCGGCATACGCATATTCTTACAACCTGTGCACATTTCTTGCCTTTTTTGTTTATCATTTAATTGAAAGTCAAAAGCGAAAGTTCGCAATGCACGGGGCGTAACCTTTTGAAAAAGTTGTTTTCGAGCTTTTTTTACTAGCAACGAAAATTGAAATGAAATATAAAAATTTATTTTTCCTCTAAATAAGTTTTGAGCTGCGCTCTAAAAATAAGTTCTAATAGTTTTTTACAGCTCTATAGTTTTAACCATTTGAAAAGTGAAACTCAACTCAAAAGCCAAACAAGCGTCGGTCAAATTGTGCATTTAGCTGTCGAAAGAAGCTCATAGAAAACTTGTAGAGCTCTTTTGTGGATGCTACAGAAGGTTTAGCTAGCGGAAAATATTATTATATAATACAGTTAAAAGTTGTAGTATTGAAACTTTTAAATATAAAAAAGAGTACTTAAATCTGGATTGAAGAATTGGGTTTATGTAGTCATAATATAGAATTTAGATATTTTTAGGGGCATCAGAATGAGCTGAGTTTCTAATATAGCAGCGATTCAAGTACATTAATGTAAGCTATAGATTTACTTGATAATATGTGTGACTCTGATTGCTATATAATGGCCATGTAAGCATATCATCTATGTAAGTCTTAGCAGTATTATGATTCAGGCATGAACAAGAACATAGAAATCATTGAGTTATCGAGACTTTTTGTGTTGTCTTAGATCAATTCTGATATATTTAGAATACGACATTGTCATTAATATTTCACTTGTATTAGTTTTTCACTTGCTGTTTCTACTTTATACATGTATTAAAGCCAAGAACTTGGAATCTACTTTCAAATCTAAATCTATGGGAGCGCTCTTAAAGTATACTTCTATATATGTCTGCCTTCGAGCTTTGACTCCCTAGAGATACATTTCAATAAAAGTCGCTTCAGTTACACATTTAACGTTTATTTTCAAATATTTTTGTTTCAACTGCTAAAATGTTCAACATTTTTTATACAATTTTACTCAATATGTCGCACAAATTAATTAAATAAAATTACTTTGCAAAAAGCATGTTTCATTTGCAGCTAAAACCTTTGATAGAATTTATGTTTTACCATATTTGTTAGCTGTTGGCTTTTCAGACACAAAAATGCGAATTTTCAGTTTTATTTTGTTTTCTTTTTGTATAAATAGAAAACTAAACAACAACAACAACTGGAGAAATCGCAGCTCAGCTGCTTTGTTGACTTTGAATGGGTTTTGCCTTTAGCTGCTGTTGTTGTTGTTATCGTTTTTCTTATAGTTGCTGTTGTTGTTTGTTATTTGTTATTTGTTGTAATGCTGTGTGCTATTATATAGCTCTTGGCTGATAAAGCTACATGCCGTGTGCATTTTGTACTCGAATGCAGTTTGCTCCTATGCGATATATACATGTAGATAGAGCGAGAGAGAGATAGAGAGAGAGACAGAGAGGGCGTCACAGCTGCTTCACTTTTGTCGCATTTTCCACTTGCTTGCAAACACAAAACACACACACATTGATCCATGTAGAGAGCTGTATAAAGGGCCAACGCCATTGTCAATTTTTATATGAAAATGACCAAGCTTCATATGTATGTATATGTGTGTGAGTGTCTCTCTGTGTGTGTGTGTAAGTGCCAAAGTGTATGTGAGTGTGTGTGTGAGTGAGTGTAGAGTTGTTGTTGCTTATGCTTTTGTGTTGCAGCCACAGTAACTGCTGCTGCCGCCATTGCTGCTGCTGCTGCTGCTGCCTTTGCTGCTGCTGCTGCTTGTTCATGCTGCTCAATTCCAGTTAAGAGATAAAATTTTTATGACATCACTTTTCTTTTTCATTATTTATTTGACCGAGCAACAACATCGACGCTGCACAGCTACTGCCGCCGCTGCTGCTGCTGCTGCTGCTGCTGTTGTTACTCCTGACAATCCGCTGCAAATGATGAGCAACGGCGCCTTGGGAGTTTATGAACTTTATGTTTATTGAAGCCATAAATTGGTAGTGCATATGGCTGCTGCTTGCTGTGTGCCCGGGCGTATACGTAACATCACGTATACGCCGCATGACACGAATGATTGAAGCAGCCAAAGAGCCCAGTTTTAACAAATTCGCAATTAGCTGCAATTTGCACAAATTAAACGTTTAATCAGCTGCAATCAGATTGCGGAGCTGCATGACAACTATTTTAATTAATAGCCACATAAAAGGCGGAGCAGCAGCTGAAATGTGCACAAAATGAAGTTGTTTGTTGGGCTACTGCTCTATTTGCTGCAGCTGCAAGTTCAGTTGTCTAGCTGCTGGGTAAGATTAGAGCAAAATATTTGAACTAGAGCCAAGTACAACACTATTCATTGCAAAGGGCTTCTACAAGTACACAGCATCAATTCTGCAAATAGACGTCTTGCCGCATGAAGAGGAATTGGTTATTGATTTCAGCGACTTGCACATTATTGGACGGCAGCGCGCACTCAATGGCACGATTCGCATACTCGAAGATATGGATTCGAAGACGCATCAAATGTCTGTGGATCTGCTCAACGATCCGAACCTTAACGGCCAATGGAAGACAATGATATTCGCCATGCCACTCATCAATGTCTGCTATGCAATGCGCTTCTTCGTTGGCAGCTACGGCAAGTCGACAATGCAATTGGGCGTGAATACGAATGTCCCATTCGATGGCACACAGTGTCCGCTGCCAAAGGGCACATACTTCACAAACAATCTGCTGCTCAACAGCGAATCGTGGCCCGATGTCGTGCCCTACGGCGGCCTGAGAGTCAATTTGCGTTTCTTCAAGCACAATAAGCCAGCAGGTGGCCTAAGTCTGACCATTGATGTTCAGAAGAAGCAATAATTTTGGACAGCGAAAATGTCTTTGACTCTGTTTTGCAAATATATGTGAAAGCTTTACTTAAATACAATAATAAATAACAGCAAATGGTTTAATTAAAATTAAATTAATTTAAATGAAATATGCTTAGATATTGCCTTGATTGCAATTCTAGTTAAATTAAAAAAAACTTTATTCATTTGTAGGTTTTTTTTATACACTAAGCATGTTATTTAACATTTATGATGCTTATGGAAAGTATATTCCATTTTAGCTTCTGTTTAATAAGTTTATTTACACCTCTCTCTCTCTCTTTCTTTCTCTACCTCTCCCACCTAAAATACTCTTTAAATACTCTCTCTCGCTGCACTCGTCGCAGCAGAGATCGCTCGGCAGATGAAGGCAGCTTGGAGTTAGCGAATCAGCAGCTCGATGCCTCTAGCTTTTCTCGTTTGTATGTCTGCCTATGCCTCTGTGCATATGTATAGACCCAAAATGACTTAAAATATTTATTTTACATTTATTTTACCTCACAACATGCGCAGAATAAATAATTGTTTTATGAATTTAAATATCCAGAATGTTAAAAATATATAAAATATATGTCGAGCACTACCTAGTGGAGATACTCTTATTTGTTGTTGAGTAGAAACTCAAAAAACTTGCTTTGCTAACTATGTTAATGGCATAACACCAGACAATGTTAAGTTTACATAAACATTGCACACTCTGAATGCATTACTGTTAAGCATAACAGCAGCTGTAATGCACTGATAACATAGCTACGATAACAAACAATTATATTTTTGTATATACAATTTTAATTAAACGTAATAGCTAGATAGGCCAGTCTCAATTACAGCTGTGACAGATGTGGAAAATGATAAATTAGCAGCGCTTAAATAATTAAAAATTTAAAAAGCAACAGCAAAAAACAATTGATTTTTGAAATATTTTAATAAGGGCTAATCGGGCAGCATTTAGGCATCAGCATTTAGCAATTAGTAGTAAATTGCAATTAAATCACACATTAAATTGATGCGAATCTGCGCTCCGATTGCACAAACATGTTCGACATTTTAATGAAGCGCTATATATATATATCGTGGGCCAGAGCCAACGAATCAATTAACAAAATTCGAAATGAAGTTGTCTGCGGTGCTGCTGCTGCAATTGCTGCTACTAAGAGCCAGGCTCTCAGCTGGTTGGGTAAGTCCTAGAGAGCAGGGAGAGAGCATGAAATTGTATAAAATTTGAATCCTTTACAGGGCTTTTATATGTTCACTGCAAAGATAATGAAATTTGAGCCTCTGGATGGCGTCGAGCAGAATTTAATTGATTTTCGCAATGTTAGCATTGAGGGCGGGGATCGTGCGCTCAATGGCACTGTTCACATAGTGGAGGACATGGAGCCGCAACAATTTCAAATGTCCATTGACTTGCAACACGATCCCAAGCTGAACGATCAATGGCACGGGATGCTCCTGTCTGTGCCCATTATGGACATTTGCTCGGCAATGCGCTTGTTTGTGGGCACCTATGGCAAGACGACGCTGCGCCAGGGCGAAAATACGAATCTGCCCTTCACGGGCAAAGAGTGTCCATTGACCCAGGGCGTATACTATGTGAAAAATCTGCTGATTAACACCGATACCTGGCCGGACCTGACGCCCTTCGGTGGCTTGCGGCTCAATATGCGTTTCTATAAGCTTGGCAGCTTCGTGGGCGGCTTTCGACTGACCCTCCACGTGGAGCGTAAGCCTGTGTAATGACAGCGCCAAGGCCAGGGCCCTATTGTTGAACTTAATATGAATTGGGCTATTATTCACATAGAATGTGCACGAAATCGGAAAACATTCATCCAAATTTCATATTGCAAAGAAATACATATAAATTTGAAGCAATCAAATGAATTTGTTGTAAATGCTCGAAAATCTGCAAATTTCCACAAATGGATCACATTAAAATACACAAAAAACCCATTAAATTCGCATAAAATCCCATTTTTGTGCATTTAATGTCATAAATCACAAAATTTCACAGCACATGCATTAGAGGACCACACACACACACGCACACATAGCCAGACAGGCAACAAAACATACACACATGAAGTTGGGGCTTAGTTGTTGCTCACAAAAGCCAAACAATGCGAATTGTGCGTTGTTTGTCGCCAGCTTTTGGGCCTGTATCCTTGCAACAACAACAACAACAACAATAAGAACAACAACAGCAATGTGAACAAAATGTATCTGCTTAGGTCCTGGCTCCAATTTCTGACCCAAACGTTCTCCAATACCCCAACCAGTTGCCAAACAGGGCGTATTAGGCGAATACTTAGATACAATTTTAAATGTGCTTAAAATTTATTTTTTGTAATAAACACAATTATTATTTTTTATTAATATAACAAAAAATATAAATATAATCGGATATTAAATAAATTAAATACATTTAAGGCAGATAACGAGCAAATTAGTTTACATAATGAATGGAGTTTTTAACATTGACTTAACAGAGTGGCTTCAGTCTGTAAATGTTATGGCAATGTTGCTGTTTCTCACTCCTAAGAATGTATATTTAGACACAATTTATATTTAAACACCTCGTCGTAGCTCATGTAACTGAGGTAATATTGGCCCACATGTTAAGCATCGCTTTTCTAGCTGTAAATTCAACCTTTTACCAGGCAATGCATGGTCGTAGCTATATCACTCTAATATTTATATTTTGTATACCAAATTGAATATATACAAATCCAGGTTTTTAGCTTATACAGCAGCTATTAGACATAGATACAAAAATGATAAGATTTCAAGCCAAGAGCTTTAATAGACAAGCAGTTGTAGAACAAGATGGACATTATATGAAAACTATATAGTATACTACATAGTTCACCTTATGAGCGAGTATAAAAGTAACATGAAAACTAATATAAAAAGTAATTGTAACCAAAAGCACAAGAGAAACAAGGCAAGTTCTAATAAGTGTAAGTATATGTTAGTCGAGTTAGCCCACAGATTGCCCTATGTGGGCGTATACTACGTAGGTGGTGTGGTCTATGTCTGTGTGTGTGATTTTTCATGCAAATGCAGAATGTCCCTTTTTTGGCTTTGGCTTTGGCTATTGCTTGGTGTTGTGTTTTGTGGTCGCAAAGCATTTAAATGCCGCACATTAATGCAATCCAGGCTGGATTTGCAAATGGCATTGCTGCTGCTGTTGCCCCTCCTTCTGGTGCTGCTGCTGCTGCTGCTGCTCGACCAGCTCTATTCATTGAGCAATAAAATCGAAAAATATCCAGTCAACATATATGTAGACATGTGTACACAAATGTTTTGTGGTCAGAGCAAACTAAATTTGTCAGAGGCAAATTTCGTTGGCATTTGATTTTATTTCTTCCCTTTTTACTGTTTTATTTTTATTCCTGGCAAGCCTACAAATGTAAGGCAATGGCTCATAATTAATTGATTTGACAGCAGCTGGCAGCACACAGCAGGCGCCCGCACACAGGAGGCAAATCCTCTAAGCCAGAAACAAGCTGCACACAATTCGAGTGTTGCTCGGGCAGAGAAAACAGATGCTGTGTAACCCGGCACTCACAAGGAAGCAAGCTGTCATGAAAACTTAAAAACAAACTAAAAAGAAGCAAACTCGAGGCAAAAACTCTGTGAAAACTCAGTTAACCAAAGCGCATAAATGCAAGAAGCAGCTGCAGCTGTTGCCTGCTGCAGCTCATGTTTGCCAGCGCCCAGACACGTATATATATATATGTATATATATATAAATACATATCTATGTAGTCTAGGCAACAAAACACTTTGCCAACAAGCAGGTAACAGCAACAGCAGCAGCAACAATAAAAGTGAAAAGTGCATTGGCAAATACTATAAACGTGTCCGTCTGCACGTCTGCCTGTCTGCCTGTCTGCCTTACCCCACAAACTTGATATCTGGCTGCATGCTACAGCAGTAAAGCTTGCCATATTTTTGTGCCCACTCCTTTAGCTAGATTCCTATATATATGTGACTGTGCTGTACCTGCTCAGACATATGTTTCGGTTGCCGTGCTCTGTCCAAACTTTAACCACCTGCACAGCGCTTATTGGGCTGCTCTATGAATAATGGCAATGGCATTGCCTGCGAGCCTTCGAGCTTATTGTGTGAATTATTAGCGCTGTGTGTATTAAAATGCAGCTCAAGCTAATGCACACAAATACACACACATACTCAGAGAGAATGGCAGATAACAGTTCAAGTTTGGCGCTTGGCCCACGCTGCGTATGTGTGATGTGATTTACAAGCCAAACTACTCGACGGCGCATTTAATGTGTGCGGCTTTATGGCCACAAGAGTGTTTAACAGTTAACTACAAACAGCTCGAGCAGCTGGCAGCAAAAGCACACAAAAGCCCATAAATAGATCCAAATACATATACATGCTATATGGGATACACAAAGACAAATATATATACATACATATGTACATATATCCATGTCTGTGTATGCCCTGGACAATTCACAGAATCTTGAGCGTCTCATTTGATTATATTCCTTTGGCTGCATATAATCTGCACTTGGTCTGGCCCTAATGGCAATTGGCTAAACGTATTTGAATTATTTAATGATGTTTACTAAATATCTGCAAATTCGTAAGCTGCATTTAATTAAATTTGAAGCATTTGCCAAGCTAAATCTAATAATTGTAAATTGAGGGAGCTAAGGCAAATAGTGATATTAAGCATATGCAGCTTAGTATTTTATTTTTTTAATAAGAATCAAGAATGCATTTTTAGTAATTTTTTAGATCAAATTTAATATTTAAAACAATAACAAAAATCTGTTTAAAAGCTTAAAATTTTGTCCATTTTCTTTATACAGCAAAGTCAATTCAATCTCTCCATCGCTCTCCTCATGTCTCTATATCTTTTAAGCTTTATTTCTAATTTTCGAATTTATACTGACTTTAAGCACTAACACAGTATTAGTTCAACAGCATTGTTGAATAAAAACTTTGCAACTTAAAGTTTTTGTTATGCTTTAATTCGAAGCTGTGAACGGAAATGTTTGCGTATTGCATATGAAATTTATTAATTCATAGTCAGGAGTTGTTTAACTCTTTTATAGTGGAGCAGAGTTTATTTTTAATTTGGTTTATGCAGTTTTATGCAGCAACATCAAATTGAATAATCCAGATATATATACATATATATATATATATAAAGTAGCAGCAACAGAAATTGTCTTTTATATCAGTTCCATTAGCATATTGTATATGGAAATAAACGTTATAAGTATATATTTTATACTTATTTATATATATGTGTATATTTGCATTAATTTAAGCATTCAATAAGCGTATTATTCGCTTTTAATTACAATGTCTAAAGCTCCAGCCGCATGGGGCGTGGCCCATTTTAATGAGACGCAGACTCAGCTGCTGCCAGCTCCTTGTTGCTGTTGTTTGTATTTATTGTTGCTGCTTGATCGACTTTAATTAAATTCTGCATTATTGGGCTCTGTTCTATGCGCACTCCTATATAACAGAGTAAATTACACGGACTTGTCTATGCTGATAAGAAATCAACATCTTTAGTCTGCTTACGTTGCGTATGCGTAATGTAATTGATGAGTGTACGCAGTGAGGTTGCTAATGTGAGTATTGGTATGTGTGTGTGTGTGTGTTGCTTGTGTTTGTGTGCAGTGACCTGCATTGCTGTCAGTCTGCTTGGGCAGGCGCCACTTCAGCTTTCCCAGCCAAAAAGGAAACGGATGCAAAACTGTGACACAGGAAACGCAGTTGTCGGCGTTGTTGCAACTGCAACGGCAACAGCTACAACGAACTGCAACTGCAACAATTAAAGCGATAAAAGCGCAAAATGGTCACATTTCAGCAGCGTTAATCAGCACCAGACGACAGCCGCATGGATGCGGATATGAGCAGCAGCAACAGCAGCAATAGCAGCTGAGAGAGGCGACTCGTGGGCCAGCAGAGAGGCCAGACGAGGCGGGGCGAGGCGAAGAGGGGAGCAGAGTGGCGATGCAGTGGGAACGGACATTTGGAATGGCAATTTAAAGCCACTTGGCAAAGCCTCAGGCTCATGTAATGAGCGCACTTGGAACGCAGTGCAGCCAGCGGGCACTGGCCTGGCCACATGATGACATACATTTACGGTCTGGCGTTAACGCTTAATGGCCGCCACGAGCAGCAATGCACGGAGAGAAATTATTAAGTATATTATATATCAATCAACAAGTGAGTAGCAGAGCTGCTAGCTTAACGTGTTCCGTGTAATTAAATAATCTGAAAAAGTTTTCCAGTTCTTTGTGATCATCTTAAAACTTATTAAAAGTAAATTCTATTTTAAGACTCTTCATTTAGTTTGTAATATTTTAAAAGTATTTTGTGCCCTTTAAAGCGTTCAAAGTTTTTAGAATATTTATGTTTTGATAACATTTAAATTAAATTTTATTTTAAACATATTTTATTTATTTATAAACATTTTTTTAATTATTTTTTTTTTAATTATTTATTTTTTTTTATTTTTAGTAAATCAAATCGTATTAAAAGAATTTCCTACGTAAGATAAAAAATAATAACAAAATTATTTTTCCTTGTGTAAATTTCGCCTTATTAAAATTTTTCTATTCAATCTAATTTCAAGTAAAAAAATCTTTTTAAAATTAATTAATTAAGATTTATTTTCACATTTTTTAAGCACTTTATGTACATTTCATAAAATTCAATAAGATTAAGTTAAATTAAAAAATTTAAAAAATAAGCTCGCCCATTTTCGCTGAGTGTACTCGCATAGCTAAAGCTCCGACCATAAAATGCAGCTTTAACTTTGGGTAAATTAAGGCATTTAATTGATTGGCCAGCTTGATACCGGGTTGCCTGATTGAGCTAATGGACGAGCATTTTACAGAGCACAGCATAGAGTGTGCCGGCGACAGAGTGTAGTCGGGCTTCTACAGCATAGACTCGCATGTGAATGTCGCCAGGCTCTTTGTCTTGCACGCCAGTCAGCCACTCAATTAAGTGCATTTGGCTTTGATGTACGGCCAGTGCAATGGGCGGCAAACAAGGCGACGAACAGGTAGGCTATGGAAGAGGCAGCAACAACTACTCCAGCCACGTAATTCAATTTTATGGAGACTATCAAAATAGATTGCTCAATGCGAGGCACACGGAAGAGGGTCTATACAGCTGACAGCGCCGAAACCAAATCTTCTGCTGGAAGGTAATATATTAGAGTCGTCTACTCTTTAATTAGAGCTAATTGAACTTGAAGCACCGCTATATATGAGCTCAGAGAGTTGATTTAAATTCCTGAAAATCGTATAGAGAGGCGATATGCACGAAAAAGCAGTTAAATAGAGAGACTATCAAAAAATTTAGTATTTTATTTAGGTATTTAAAAATTACTAAAATAAAATATTTATTCAGTTGAAAATCGCAAAGAGAGGCGAGTGCCTAAAGGCAAAGATACTTCAAAACTCATCTATAAATGCCACAAATATAGAGCAAAACTTTCGCTTTAAGCCGCTGAGTCATAGAAGTTCCCAAATGTCAGTCGAAATTGATTGAACAAATTTCAGCTTGCGACAACTCAAGCATTAACAGAAATCTGTGCATGAGTTTCGCCACAGTGAATTGTTTTTGATGCCAATATTTGCCAACTGACGTGTTCTATGGAGCATAACGTATACGACGCATTGGTTTTGCGTGTTTTCATAGCACACATTTGGGCGCCTAATGCAATCAAATGCCATTTGAGGCGCCACAGCAGTTGCAATGCGAACTCCAAAATGCAAATTCAGTTAACCAAATGCGGAGACTCAACAGATTCGCCAGCTCTCTAATCCATTAGGTGCTTTTAGCCTGATAAACAGCCAAGAGATGGCGACAAAGGGGATGAAGAGGCGCACAGAGTGAGATAGAGAGAACCGCACTGCCAACAGCAGACGAGGCCACAAAAGCCAAACGGCATTCACAGCATTTCGCAACATACTCCAATTTTTATTACCCAACAGCGGGTATACCAAATGTGCACTGTAGAGCGAGGGATAAGAGCAAAAGTTGAGCAACTTGATAAAGCTTTATATAGTATAAAATCAGAATTTGTGTAAAGAGTCGAGCCATGCTTCGCCTGCTCTTTGTCGTTTCTGGCTTAAGTTGTAAAAATGGTTAAGTGTGTGGCTGATTTTTTGCTGAAAATTGTAGTATTCTCTGGGAAATGTACTCTGAGGATTACATTCGACTTTGGTGTAGTTTTTTGATTTTTCATGTCTCTTAATTACATTGGCAAGTTCATTCAGAGCTCAGTTAGTTTTAAAAATTTGTTTTGCTTGGACGCATTTTGACTCCTCTTCTTTTGATTCCTCTTCGAATCTGTATTAAATGTTAAGCCACAACAAAACACTAATGATGCCAGAGCCTGCCTTATACCAGACCTGACCACTGCGACTTTCCTGAAACTGAAGAGGCACATGAAAGAGCGACAATAAAGCTATAATAAAGAGGCGATAAAGATGGCATCGCAGGAAGAGCTGTACAGGATTTTAAAAAAATTATTTTTATAAGTTTGTTGAGGATTGGAAAAAACGTTTGCATCAGGTAGAATATCTTAAAGGGAATTTATAGCAAATATATATATATTTTTATTCCTTCTATATAGTATATATATATAGTATCACATATCTACTTCGAACACAAAGTTTTATTGCTTGGGCATCCGAATTACATGACAATATTTCCAAGTTTCATATGAAAAGCTACTGAGATTTTAAAGATATTAAAAGCAAACTTAGCTAAACTTCAGTCTGCTATAGTCGAACTATTGCAATACAACAAAAGTTTACAATTCGCTTTGGAAACACAAGAGCTATTTATGCATAACATTTCCGTGTCAGATTTTCCACCAATTAAAAACTTCAAGTCATCTGTAGCTAACTCTGATTGCCATGGCATGTGAGCTCTATAGGAATAATCAGGCATTTATTTATGTTATATATACCCTTTCAACTTGCATGCCTGCTGGGTTTCATTCTTGACTCTTTTTCTATGAGGCTTTTCGCGTTTCGCCACACATTAGCGCTGGCTGGAGTTGAACAAAAGCAGCCGCTGCCAGAGCTACTGCTGCAGCTGACCAAATGCTGTCTGAGTTTTGTGGAATTGGGTCAAGCGGCGGCCGCAAACTGAGTGAGTGAGGCGGGATGGCAAGCGGCAAACGGCAAACGGCAAACGGCGAATGGCAAATGGCAACGCCTGACCACCGAGGCATGCATTTTAATTGCAAATTTCAGGCCAAACAGTGGTAAGAAATGCAAAAGAGAGTGGGGGCGATCGAGGGACTGCGAATAATTTATTTGAGGCGCTTAGCACGAGATTAACGGTAAATGTAACCCAACCAACGAACCGGAAATGGATTACGTAACAGCGGAAGTAGAAAGTCACACGTAATTTAATATCACGCTGGCAATTTACGAGCGTGCAACACACACACACACGATGGGAGGGCAAAGAGAACGAGAGAGAGAGAGGTAGAGAGGGACAGGGCAAGAGCTGCCGTGGCTGTAGATATTGACTGAATGTGGTTGGTATGCGAACAGTAGGCGGGAGTTTGGTTGCTTGGTAATTGCATCTGTCGTAAGCGGCTGCAATTGGCAATAGAATTTAAGTTAACAGCAAGCGCTAACAGCCAAGCCAAGCCAAGCCAAGCACTTTAAACTCTGGCCAAAATTGACAGCTCATGTTGCCACGGGCAGCCAGTGGGCGTAGCAGGTGGAGCGGCGAATCGCATATGCTCTGTCATATTTACACACACAGCTGTAGCACGCGTCGCGTGTGCCCCCTGATATGGCGTTGCCATGCGCTTTCATCACTCAACTTTCAACTTTCCCTCGTTGATCAAACCTTTTTATTTTTGTATTTTTTTTTCTGGCTGCCCCAGGCAACCTTAATTGGCTTTCGAGGCAAATGTGTTTCAAATCTGATTACACATATGTAAGCATTCGCCAAAACAAGCTCATAGCCAAAAGTCTGACACGGTCGTCCCGTCGTCCGTCCGTTTTCCTGTTGAATATTCACGCGTTTTCACTTTGCACGTTTAGCACGCCCAAACGCCCCGTTCAGCTGGCAATTCCTTTCATTCCATCATTAGCAGCACGACAAACCGTTTGCTGACAGCTTCAATGCAACTCATGTTAATGCTATGAACAGCTGAAAATGTTAGCCAAGTTAATTCCGATGACCTTTGCCCTATCGTCATTTGCTGACCTTTGCCACGTCGGCGGCAAACTAACAACAACAACAACAACAACAAGAGTTGTTAACAATTATGTACAGATTTCAGCCGCCATTGTTTGTACAACTTATTCTCAGACACACACAAACACTCTCACACACACATATGCAAATACACAGCCACTTCCTGTTCCTGTTACGCTTGTCAGAACTTCACGCTATGCGATTTGTTTTGGGTTTTCAATACTCTAGTTGCAGAGAGTTTCGAACAGGCTATGCCTGCTTAGAGAGTAAATATAACATAGATGTTATTTAAGTTATGTTATCTTTAAGTTAATTTAATGATTTGCATAGTTTATTATGGGTTTCAGATAAAATATAACAAAGATAACAGAATACTTGAAAAGCATTTAAAACGAGGCCCAAAATTTTATTTAACAGCGATAATTTCTTAAGTTTAATTAGCATATATGTTATAGGAAGAGGTAAGGTATAAAATATATAATAAATTATAAAAGTGTTGTTTAGTAGAAAAGTTGTTATAACTAAAGGTTTCCTATAGGAGCTGAAAGAGATTGAGTTTTTTATTGAAAGTCACTTAGAGCTTAAGCCAAGAGGTAAACTTATTTATAGCTGAGTTATATAAATAATATATAATAATAATAATAATAATATGTATAAAAATATATAATAATAATAAATACTATAATAATAAAAATAAAAATATATAATAATAATAAGTATATAAAATAGTTAATTTAAGCTTATTTATATTAGAGTTAATATTAAAAAAAAGGATGATATGATATTAAAAGGATAAAGGATATTAAAAAAAGGATGACATGCTGGCTGATTCATAAGCAAAGACAGTAAGCCTAAAACATTTTTTTTTTAATTGCTGTTTTTATTTGCAATTTGTCTTATACTAGACAATATTTATTTGAGGCAAAAGACTTCGCGCTCTTAGAGTCAACTACTTCAAACTTGATTAGCTTTAAAAGCAATGAAAACTAGATAACAGTTTCCAACAGTTAATGCCAATTATATAAAAATATCAATCAATCAATTATATAACAATATCAAACTTACAATGATAAGTTCATTAGGAGTCCAGTCACATACAGAGACCTCAACATACCAAGCAGTTCTCGAAGAAGTCTTTGCTATGGACACTTGAAGAGACTACAAAATGAGCTCAAATACTTAACTATCAATTTAACCAAAAGACAGATATTATAACTTTACTTTAGGGCAATCTAAGCTTGAGTTATGCATGCTAAAACTTACATAAAAGACTCAAATGCTTGATGTCTTATAAGTCAGTTGCTAGTAAAGACAAGAAAACGATGTCCTAGTTCTTGCTCTCCATCCTGATCTATAGCCAAACAACTCGTCCAAAATCCTGCTGTCAACTTACCACACGCAGTTATATAGCAGCTACCTTCTAGTCGTGCACTGCCTGCATTACCTTAGCATTTTGAGCTGTTTTGGTTCATGTAAACAACATAATTTTGATGCCGTTTTATGGGTGAAAACCAGTTGTGATATATATATATATATAGATATATATGTTCATATATATATATATGTGTGTGTGTGTGTGTGAAGGAGTGCAAAAAGTTTTGCGTTTTTTTGCGAAGCAGTGAACCGAAATTTGAAATCCACAATCGAAATTTCGCAATCCCCAAATGGACAATTGCAGTTGCAGTCAGGCGTAACCCGCTGGCAGCGATAATTGTTTTTTGAAGTGTCCGCTGGCTAGACTTTATTTATTGTTTGTGCAACACACACATCTGACAGTGACAGAGCAGAGAGGGAACTTTTTTCCGGCTGCAGCTGACCGCGAGTTCATCATCATGTGACCCAGCCCACGTCCTGTCCATGTTTATCAAGCGTGTTTGTTTGCCTTGCTTTGTTTGTTTTACATTTTCGGCAATTTGATAGACTTTTTGGCTTTGAATTGATTCAAAGCGTAATTAATGCATATTTTTTGCTTTGGGCATAAATTGAACAGTTCTTGGCCGCTTTCTTGGCCCGTGGCAAAACCAAAATTGAGAGCCGTTTTGCCTGAACAGCTGGCAAGTTATGAGCGAAACTTGTTTGCCAAACAACAATAAAATAAATTGCGCCAAGTGCGAAACAAAAGTTGCCCCACCGCCGGCTGCAAGCAGCTGGCAACTTGTGTCAATTGTCATATGCTGCGTTGCCCAGCCAGCCAGTCAGTTAGCCAGAGACTTTGCCTCCTTTGTCTCTTTGTCTTCGGGCAGTCGCCAGCTTGTGGGCCTTGCAGTTGCTCAGTTCTTGTTTTATTGCCTGCTGTTATGCTTATTATTTATATTACGTGGGCACAGCGGGCTCCCTTGCTGCTAGGTGTAAAGTTATTTGATTTGCCACCCAGCCGCCCACATTTTATGGAGTGCTCGCAGCGGGCTTTACAATTTGTTTGCACTTCTTTCTAATGTAAAAGTGAAAAGTAAGAAGAGCAAATTCAGTGAGCCGTAAACGACAAACGGAAGTTGAATTTCTGACAACAGAAAAGAGCATAATATAGATATGAGCAGCAAACAAAAACATGAGCTGCAATTTTGTAAATTAAATTTGCCCTGCCATATGAAAAAATATAAAAATAAAATATAAAAAATAAATAGACTGTGGGCGTTTGGCACTTGGCTGGTTGGCTTTAAGCCTTAAATAGGCACGCACAATTTGCATATCAATGAGCCCGAGGATTATATATGTATACGTACACATACGTATCTATATATTGTTTTGCATTCATATATTCAAGAGCATATATTACGATGTGCCACATGGCATTCAGTATCGTCGCTTTGTTTTCTTTTCCCCATTTATATTTGCATTCATTTTCAGCAATATTTGTAATATAATTATCTAGAAAAGCAGCTTCACAACTTAGTTAAATACTGTTCCAGGCATAATACAGCATATAAGAAATATTCAAATGTAAATTAACATATGTTAATTAACATGCAGTTGACTCATTAATGTCTTACATTATAAGGCAGTCTCTACTCTACTCTATTTTACTCTACTCTACTCTAATGATCTGCTGTATATATAGCACATATATAGCTACCATTAAGTATAAGTTGAATAGACCCTCGCAATGTGACTTTCTGTTAAAATTGTTTACCATATTTAACTCGATTCTATAGAAAATTTACCATGTTACTACAGCTTGCAAGCTTTGCATCATATAGAAGCTTTTTTTTTATAAAATTATGGCAAATAAATATAGTTCAGTTAACAATAATTTGCTATGCATATTTGTTCATGCATAAGGGGGAGCTCGTAATGTTTGATAATAGAAAATTTACCAAAATTCTCCTAATTGCGTTACGCTCTCAAGGCTCTTACACTTGCAGCTCTTAAGAATACAGCTGATGGCTGCCATTGGCATTGGCATTGCCATTGCAATTTCTATTAAATTCTCTGTTATTCGTGCATATTGATATCAATAATAACATTGTGTTCCACCCAGCTGCTACTCTTTGCTTACATTTCCCCAGCTGCCACTCTCCTATTTGATTAAAAGTAGTTAAATAGGGTATTTCGGTTATGTGTGTCGCTAAGTGCATATGAATGCTGTTGAATAAGAGGACTTAGTTCGCTCTACTCTAGGATATCAGTCAGCCTGTCTATATATCTTAAATTCCAACTCAAAGTTCTACTCAACTCTAACTGCTTTCACTCAATACTCAATAAGGTTTTCCTTTTCATGTCTCTCAGGTGTTTAGGGTATATGCTAGTCATGCACTCCCTTGCCTAAAGTCGTCTTACTTGCATTATATTTCGATTGTCCGCTTACCAGACGCCCACTTGCTGCTGCTGCTGCTTCTATTTATGCGCCCGCTGCTGTTGTTAGCTTTCATCTCTTATTACATTGTGCACAAATGCAAAGTACTTGGACTGGACTGGCGCTCTAGCTGGAGGTCTCACCATGCTGCTGGGCACAAGCGAACACAAGAAGTTAGATTGCTGCAACTGAAACTGTTGCCAAAGTCGCCAAGTTATTCGCTTTCAATAAATATTTATGAAAATTATATATAATATATACATATATATTTATTTATTTATATATATATATTTGCTTGCTGTTTTTTTGTGTTTTGCATTTTGGTGTTGCGTTTTAATCTAAATGTTAATTCGATTCAAATGAATCAGTTAAGCAACGCTGCGTATGCTTAATGCCAAATTCAATTTCTTTGCGCCCTTTGTCTATCTGTGTGTGTGTGTGTGTGTTGGCGTGGGTGTGCGTGAATTAATTGAAGTGCGGCGCATAACAAATTGCTCCTTGGGGAGCAATTGGCGCCTTGGAGGAGTTCAAGAGCTGCTGCCATTCCTTTGACTGCAAGCAAGCAACAAAAGACCCCGTCGAGGTGTTGGATTTCAGTTAAGTCTACAATGTAGCGGTTAATTGCGTGATAGGTTAAAGCAGTTGAACTTTGGCTTAAATGTCAAAGTAGAGCGGCAACTGCACTTCAATTGGTCGCTAGCAAAAACAAATTTGATGGAAGTAACTGCAATGCTGCTGATGACTGTGTCCACACACTTGATTTATGGCTCATGAGTCGTAATTAAGGCCATCATTGGCAATACGTTGGCTCTTTGAGCCCGTCCTTTGACGCAGCAAATTGAAATAAATTGCCAAAAGCTCGCTTCGAATTTCATATGCAACGGCGCTAACGAACTGACTGGCAGCAGCTCTGGCCAGGACGTCGCTGTTCCATGTGCAACCGCCAACATGTTGCATACACGTTTATTTTTGGCTCCGCTTTCGGGCCATGTCAGCTGCGGCATGTCAAACAAGGCGAACGAAGAATTGGAGAGTCGAACAGGCCGAATTGGCCGGAAAACATTGGCAACATTTATCAAATTTGGAATGCCAGTTGGCATCATTAATAATTGCACTCTGTCTGTCATGTTATTTGAGCTCAGCCCTAAACTATTGATAGAACATCGACAATTCGCCAAGGTTCGGCAATTGGGGATATACATCTGTTGTTTGCAGCATCTAAGCTGATTGATGATACAAACTGACCGAGTATCGAGCGTGCATTCCAAACAAATCATTAACCACCTGTCAAATGGCCGAACATTTGCATTGAGTAATTGTTTCTACAATATTCTCATACAACAAACAGTTACACGCATCAATAATTTTGTATAATAATATAAGTAAAAAGTATGGGTATATATAGATTTATTTGTAATTCAAGACAATTTATAACTAAGAGATAAGAAATAAATATTAAAGCAATGCCTCTTTAAGCGTTTGGTAAAAGAATAAACTTACTCTTGGTAAGAGCATAGGAAATATAACCTTATATATATATAAATATATATTATATCACAATTTATACATGCGCAAGGAATTGCAGCCGGTCAAACGCATTAGCGCGGAAACACAATCTAACAAGAGGGCAGACGCGCACAGACTAAGTTGCCTAATTGCACTCACGCTCGCCGCTACGCTCACTACTACTAAGCCCGTATTCAGCTATAAGGAACTGCACTCACATACTCTCTTCATTCAGCAGCGCCCTAACGGGATCCTAAGCTCAATGGCGTGAATGACTTCTCACGCTCTTCAGTGTCTGCGCAAACATTTAAGGGGATCAAAAGCAACAACAATAATGACGTGTCAACAGGACTAGCATAAATTATTGCCCACAAGTATAACATACACGGTGTGCAGGCAGCGCACTCTCTCTCTTCCTTGGTCTATATCTAAAGGCAGATGGTACATTTCCACCTTAGGCAAAAAAAATCGCTAATCTTTTGACTGATTGTTTTTATGACAGAGATATATTTAGCTGCTTATAAAAAAAGGTTAAATTAAAGCTTAAAAAATATTAAAATCTGCATAAATGAATAAATAAGTCATATTTAAAATGTAATATTTATATATGATATTTAATAGCTTTCAGTGCAGTCCCTAGTTTGAATCCCTTTGAGGCAGTACAACATTTTCTTTCATAAAATATTAAAATCCATTTTTAAATTTAACCCATTTCGCGCTGACTGCATAAACATAAATTGCAAATTAGAGCAAATAAAGTTTATGCTTTAACAGTTTTTTACATTTTATGCAATTTGTTTGACGACGGCGACGGGACCCAATCATAAAATCGCTCGTTCGTCACATCATTTCTGAACAGGACCTCGGGCTCAATGCTTTTAATTTGAGTTTCATCTAGTCATGTAGCCATAAACGTGGCCATATGCTGTGCGAATAGAAATGGGGATTTATGTACATATATAAATATATATATATATGATATATATATTTATGTCCAATAAGGTTGCCTGAGGAAAATTTGTCAACTATGCGGCTGGAATAATGTGCGCAACTTTAAAACAAGCGAATTGTGCGAATAAATGGCATAGATAACTTTATGGCCAACAGTGCACTTTGTCTAACCCATCAGCCACACACACACCCGCACAAACACATACAGTGAGAGAGCGACACATAGTTGATAAAGTAGAGGTCGTTGCGGGGGCCAAATGTAGTTAGCCTTCGGCTTTGGCATGCATTTAACATGGAAAAGGAGAGGAAGGAGGGGCAGAGCAAAGAGAAGCAGACAAAGAGAGCGGGCAGCTGGGTGAAGCTCGTGATGCCATTGCAGTGTGCGCTCTCTTTCTTTTTTTTTTTTGTCATATGCATGTGTGTGTGAGAGTGTGTGTGCGGCATTCGCTGCTACGTGACATGCATAGCTCATTGCTCCTGGCCAGAGCATTGGGCAGAAAATATTGCAGTTGTGATATGCTTAAGCTGCCAGCAGCAGAGAGCGAGAGAGGGTTAGAAAGAGAGAGAAGGAGAGAGGAAGAGTGGGATAGCGATCCGTTATCCTGCTGCTTCTTAGCACAGTTGCTAAAGCAAAGTTTTTGAGGTGCTAATGAAAATTGCGCAACTTTTGCGCAAATCACGCAACGCAACTTTTCAGCGGCAGCCGCACAAATGGAAATTCAGCTGCTAATTGTGCGCTGCGTGGGCGTGGCATATATTGCCGCCGCCCCTCCTCCTCTTTGGGGTGTATACTAACAAAAGCGCGAGCTAATTAGGTAGCGAGCCTAAAATAATTTGTTGCTCTTTAAAACAATTAAAGCGTGCGTCTGCTGAAGCTCTTAAAGCTAAATGTTCGAGCTAAATGTATTTTCGTGTAGCATAGAAGCTTTTTGGGAATTAATTCGAGCTGGTTTTGAATGCAGTAGTTTCGGGCGGACAGAGAAACTATCGAAAACGCTAAGCTGGAATGGAGATGTGTGAACTAAATTGAGAAGAATTTTAAAAATGTTATCTAATATAATGTAATAATAAAGTAATGCACGATAAAGTAAATATATATAAATTATGTTAGCCTCTAAATTAGTTATTATTTATTTTATTTGAGTAAATTAAATTAAATTCAAATTTTATTTAATATTATTCTCAGATAAATAAAATATATTCTTTATCTTACTCTCTTCCATCCACTTTTTAACAATTCTATTGAATTAAAATAGAATTTCTCTGCGCATTTAATAGATAGATATAGATAATAGATGTACAATAAGCAAATCAGAAAGTGATATGTCTTATATAAGAACTTTTGTATAAAATGAGCAATGGTTTTTATATTCTTGCATCGCGTATACGCGCTGTTGTCTCTGGCGTGTCACGCACAAGCAAGATACACGCAGCACACGCAACTCTAGCATTACAATTTGCTACTGTTTTTCTTTTTTTTGGCTAACAAGCAAAACCAATTTGCAGTAGCAGCAACAGCAGCAGAAACAGCAGCAGCTACGGCAGTTAATTTTAATTACGCACATGGCAGTTAATGTTGCGACACGGCGTCTCAATTTAGACACCTTTTTGCGAGGCACACACACATACACACACAGATCTCATACTAATGCACAGCTGCCAAAGCACAACATAACACACGCTCACACACAGACACACACAGACACACACTTGTGCACAAATTGCCATTAAATGCGCAGAAGGGCGGCGTTGCCAAAATGAATAAACGACAATGGCTTTTGCGGCCAACTGTGTGTGTGTGTGTGTGTGTACTCTTTGTATATGTGTGACCATATATGAGCTGACTGCCTGGCTGGCAGCGTCAATCGTTTTATTTAAAGCGCAGCGCTTCAGGCAACCAAAGGTAAAAGAACAAAACAAATTAATTTTGTTCAGGTGTGCGGCCAGGTTGCCAGCTATAACTTTGTTCATATATGCGTGTGCGTGTGTGGGTGTGGGTGTGTTGAGTGGGTGTGCGTGTGTTTATGACTATGTAGCAAAAGCCTGAAGCACAACTGTTACGCACTCAACACACACACAGAAGCTTCAGCAAAGTGCACAGATGCGTGTAAGCAAATGGTTTATTGTAGCCCTCCAGGGTTTATTTCAGTTTTGTCATAAAGACTGCAAATGCATTAATGTATATACATATATATATACACATATAGATACACAGACTTACAGCAAGCGTGGCTGTTAATGTCTTCCTATAAGCATCAAAATTTGTATATACTTACTGCATGATCTATAAACGCATAAGTAAGAGCCATCTTTATGCCTTGATATAAGCTTATGGCATAAAGTACTTATGTATATGATATATTATATTCGAAAAGAAGATAATTTTTGTAAGTGCATTGCCAGCTGCTATAAAAAGCTTATAGCTTGCATAGTCGTCTTTTCTCAAACTATGTTTTGGTGCCTGAAGCTTAAGCTGAGATTGACTTTAAAGTAGTTTGCTTTTAAGATGTTTTCAATTTCGAATTTTTATAATTATTAAGTTTCAAATAAGATTTTAAATTTAAATATGATATTTAATAGGGAAGAGCTTTATAAGTGAATTTAATAATAGTATTCATTGTGTCTAGCTGCCTACTTTCTTCTGAGAGATCGCTGCACAGCTGCACAATTGGCTAGGATGGCCACTGCGAGTGCTCAGCTGGCCTTGCCTTGGTAATCGCCTCCTCTGATGATAACAATGATAATGAAAGTAATAATAGTTCTTATTATGTAAAGTCAGACGGATCGTCACTGTGTTGGATTGCCTTTGCTGCTGCTGACTTCTCTTTCGTGAGCTGCCTCGCTCGTTCTCTCACCTTCATCTTCTTCTAACACCTTTCTTACAGAGTATCTGCATGTCATTACTTACACAGCTCCTTCACTTTACCCAAGTGTTCAGGCTGTTGGCTTTGCGCAAAAGTGAAATAGGGTTTCCTTGGCACACATTACGCGCATTAAAGCCAAGTTAGAGCCGCTGAGCGTAGGCTGGAATCAATTATAAACGCATTCGGCATTGCAATTTATACATATATAATTTATATGATTTTTATTTAAAAGTTAGTTTCCTCACTTTGCAATTGCTTACAGACTCGCACAATACAGATCTTCCTATATATATAGACTATATATAAGACGTATTACATATGACTTCTTTGTTTACTGCTTCGTTTCCAATACGGGGCAAGTGAATGCGCCTAACTAACTAACCAATCGATCAACTTTACATCGGTTTACATATATATATAGATATATATATATATATCTGCTCTATATGTATATATAGTTAAATGTGTTTATAAGAAGATTAACTTTGTATTCCGTTCTTAAATTTGGAACATCTTTAATTAACTGTGGATTATAGATATTATATCTTTTTTTTATTTTTCTTTTTGTTTTTTTCGATAATATAAAATTGAAGCATAAAATTTTGGAATATTATTTTAAAAGTTTTCGTTAGCAAATAAAGAATTAATTTGATAAGTTTTTCATTTAACATTTAACGTTCATATTTATGTTACATATTTCATATAGTTGTGTTGCTCAGGTTTCTCTTTCTTCTGCCACTTCTTGTCGTTAATATCATGGGAATCTTTGAGAATTTAGTTAAGTGGGCCTATGGTAAAACATAATTCAGATAGCGAGTGATGTCAAAGTCAAAAAGTTCAATTCAATTGCAGCCAATGAAAAGGAAAATTATTTCATAATTATGTTAATTAATTTTGATACCTTGCACTAACTTTAATCTAAATATCACTCGGGTTTATTTCATTTCATTTTTTTGTTATGAATTTTTGCTTTTTTCTTGTTTTTTTTTTGGTTTTTGGTTTTTCAGTTTCGACCATAGATTCTACAGACTAAAATTTGTAGCTCGCCTTGCCCGGGCGCCGTCCAGCAGCTGGTGTTCGATGGAGCTACACTTCCTCGTAGCTGCGGCACTTAGGCAACGGGCCGGACCACTTGCCGTCGGGCTGGCATTTTGGCCGCTCGGGCGGCCCCGTGGTGTGATCCTCGTTCGTCTGTATCTGTATGAAGCCGGGCCGGCACTGGACGCTCAGATAGTCGCCCGCATCATAGTTGAATTTGAGTGGTGCAATCAGGCCGTTGGGCGGATCGCCCGGATAGGGGCACTGTGATTTGCCTGAGCGAGATCGGATCGGAGCGGAGCGTATTGGATGCATGGATGATGATCGATTTTGGGCATGCAAGGCGCATTATTTGTATTGGGATGATGGTTCGTACATGGAATGAATCGTGATGGTATATCGGTGTCGGTTCACGTGATATCGGTTTAGCGGTTAACGGTTAACGGTGATCGTGGTACCGATTGGTATCGTTATACAGCGGAAATACAACACAAGTAACATTAATTCATTTGATTTGTGAGTGGTGGCCCACTTTTTGGAAGAGTACGCAAGGAATCGCAGCGTATCTGTGCATTTAATTGGCATTTATCAGTTGTCTACTTACAAAATGGTGGCGAGTGCGACCAGAACCCGTTCTCCGTGCATATGATGCTCGACTCGCCGACCAGAGTGTGGCCATCGTTGCAGCTAAATGTGACCAAAGCGCCAACGGTCAAACGCCTCTGGCTCAAGCTGGTGCCCCCAATACGTCCATTAAGCGGCGCCACTGGCATCACGCACTGAATGACTACAAAAAAGAAACAAGCGACAAATGAAACGAGAGCAAATTAATTATTTATTCAATGACTGAAGACTTCCAAGACTGCGACGCACAAGCATAATCGATTAGTGAAGTAATGACAAAATAATAATAACAAATTTAATGTCGAAATTTACTGGAGAAAAATCAATATTAAGAAATTAATGAAAGTGAATGAATAAGTGCGTTTGATGTCGAATGAAAAGTCTATTGATATTAAAGCACATAAGAAGTAAGTGAAAAAGAATTGATTAACATAAGAGATATATAGAAAATATATAGAAAAATCGATTAAGAATAAAGTATTGCTTAATCGATATCTTTAGATATCACATACTAAGGCAAGGCTATATTGAAAGAAACTGTTGTAGGACTAAGACAAAGCGAAGAGATGTCTACAGCAGTTAGACCTATTAGTTTTCTAGGTATGTATAGATATTATCACTGCATGTTTGATGTTCTACAAATATGTAGTTCATTATATACTGATATACTTATATATATATGGGTATTTCAATCCATCATCATGATCAGTCTATAAATCATTACAAGACTGATCTTTGCGGAACTTCTTTATAATTTATAGTTATATTTGAGAAAAGATCTCTTAGCTTAACGGACATCTATCCATCAATGAAATTTTCTATGATTTGCGATGCTCTCAAGAAGCGTATACTACATTTGATAATTAGAATTTGAAGTCTTCGCTGAAGAAAGATTTGTGTAAGATACATTTTATACCAATTTGCCTAACTTCCAATGGAAATCGATATATAACATATAGTTCGTCTGTTGAGAAGATAAACGGACATAAACTAATCAAATTATGAGATACCTATAGAACCTATGGAACCTACCTACCTATACCTATACCTACCTACCTATAGAACCTTGTCATATTGTTCATATTGGGTATAATAGTGGCTAGACTTTAGCCTTAAGATACTTAAAAGCATTTATATTGGAAAGGATTTGTCACAGCTCAGACATATAACAATACGCCGGACAAAGACTGCAGAATTGAGCTCAGACAGAAGGACCGACTGCAAACGGACGGAATAACTTGCAAATACAAAAAAAAAAAAATTAGTTAAATGAATAAAACATTAATTTCGATTAAGACTTAACATGGGTGCATGAAGTCATAAATAAAATTTAAAAAAAATAAAAAAAAAATAGTTTCTTTTAGGGAAAACTAGTCAAAGTTTTCCTTAAATTTGCAGCACACATTCAGGATAGGAAATTAAATTGTGTTAACAATGTAGCAATGAAACTCACCTTTGCAGCGTGGCACTGGGCCACTCCAGACGCCCGTCGGCTCACAGTCGAGAAGCGCCGGTCCGGTCAGCTTGAAGCCCCATTGGCATTTGAACACCGCCCGCCCCCATGCCGATGTATTTAGTTCAATGAGACTGAGATGGGGATCGTCGAGCACGAGACGTGGACATTGAATGGGATGGCATGTTGGCGACGGCGATGACCAATTGCCGGAGGCCAGGCAGGTGGCATTCCAGGCGCCATCCAGCCGAAAGCCCTCGGGGCACTCATAGTGCGCTCGCTGGCCCAATTTATTGCCCTCGAGCCGCAGCCTGAGCGGCGCCATCGGCTCCGTTAGCTGCGGACACGTCGAAGTGGCCACCACCACGGCGATGCTGTTTGTCAAACCGCGCGGCGATGTGCACGTAAATGTGCCCGAATCATTATTCTCGATGCTCTTGATGCTCAGACGATATCGCACCGCCTTCTCCTCGCCAGCCGGTGACCAGCCTGCAATCCAAAAATAAGAATTACCCACGATACTATCTAGTCTAGGCAAACAGAGAAGCAAAACCCAGTCGACGCACCCGTACTATACTGCATATACCAGCTGGTCCAGCTCCATTCGGGAGTGCCGCGCACACGCGGATACATGCAGTCCATTTGGACAGTGCTGTGCGGCGGCACAGCCATTACGCCGGATGGCTCAAACGAGTGCGATCCATTGAAGATCTTGATGCGTATGGATGGGGCACTGTCCTCCGAGTAGTTGGTCAATATGGTGGTCGGCACACAGCTGGGCATACGCGGTGCCCAGAGTCCATTCGAGCAAAGCACACGCGACTCGCCCAATAGCTTATAGATGCCCAGCTCCTGGCAGCGTGCCTGCAGTGAATGGCCATGTGGCAGATCCCAGCCGACGTTCTGCAGTAGTTTCAATGTGTACAATGGATGGGACAGCAGGCGTGAGATATGAGTCGTGACACGTTAGGCGAACAGCAGGCAGAGATTCAGGCATTTGAAATGAAGCGAAAGTTTTTACGTGCAGTGCAGTAGTAGAGCGACAGAGAGAGAGAGAGAGAGAGAGAAGGAGAGAGAGAAGAGTATAAAAAAATGTTGTTTTTAGACTTATTTACAAGCTGTTGGAGGCGCACTCTCTGTGGACGTGGGCGTGGCTTGGGCGTGCTGGCGTGCAATTTCCATAGTGTTCTCTTGTTGCTGTCTGTAATTGTATATTTGGTTTTTTAAATGTGTGTGAGTCTCTCTGTGTGCGTGTCTGTGTGTGTGTGTGCCTGTGCGCCCAATGGTCAATGCTAAAGCCGTGCATACTAAAAATACTTCTCATTGCCAAAAACCATAAACAGCACCCACTACTTGGGGCAGACACTACTTGGTGTGTGTGTGTGTGTGCCTTGTATTGTGTCTGCGTGTGTGGTTGAGTACACTGAGAGCAAAAAGACGTTGCTTTGAGAGTGTCACGTTTCTATAAGCATCGCATATTCTTATCTTTTCCCATGCTCTCTATAGATTTCCTATATATCAATAGATCTACTACATATGCTCCCAATCTCTTGTGTACTTATTAAACTGGCCAGCGGTCCATTTCATATATAAAAACCTACATATACAAACAATATCTTTACACTCTTTGCTATCTTCCTAACAATTTCATACTCGAGATAAGCATTAACAATATCTAGTTGCCATAAATACCTTCAACAACTACCTAAGGAACAGCGGGCTTAAACAGTTTGGGAATCATAAACAGCTCAGTTGATAGCAACCTTTAAGTTACGTAATTTTACCCCAATCTTTCTTGCTCCAGCGCACCACACACTCAATATATATCTCAGTATATGTTTCAGTTTGTGTATTTGTATTTGTGTGTGTTTGTGTGTGTGTGTCACAACTCTACATATGTGAGCAATATATGCATAGATACGGATACGAGGTACACGTAGACAAAGTAGACGAAGAAGTAGACGAGACGACGCAACGTCAAGGATGGCCACTCACAATTTCTGTGTTTGAGACAAGTGTCGATTTGGATAAGCGGGTCTTACGCCAGCCGCGATTTGGTGGTATCGGTGTCTGCAAGAGAGAGAGATCAAAGAGTACCAAAAATACAGAGTCTTGTGGCTGCACATTGCAGATGCGGATGCAGGATGCAAAGGTCGTTTAAATATATATTTTTTTTATTTTGATTTTTATATTTTTCTAGGATGACGCTGGGCAAATTGTTGTTGTTTGTGCGGCTGATATCGATACAAAAGATGATTGAGAAATTGAGCGAGACAGAGACATATATATTATTATATATATATATATATAAGAGAGGCAGAGAGAGAGAGAGCGATATATTTAAACAGAGAGAGTAGAGAGAGAGAGAGAGAGCGAGAGAGAGGCAGTGAGACAGAGACAGTCGAAATTGAGTTGGACTCACATTTGGCTATGCCAAGGCCGTTGCCTTTACTAGCTTTGATGGAGTAACGGCTGCGTGTGTTGTATGTGTGCATGTGTGTGTGCTGTGCTGTGCTGCGCGCTGTGTGTGGGTGTCTGTCTGTGTGTGTGTGTGTGTGTGTCCGTGTGCTGTGTGTGTTGGTGCTTTAGCTCCTGGCACGGCTGACGGCTTTGCAGGCTGTCATCACTTACCACGGAGATGTTGCGATAGCTGAGCAGCAGATGAGTCGGAATGCGATTGACATGGCAGCTCTTGTACAGTGGCTGAAACTTCACGTTGCCGTTGTCATCTACAGATAAAGATGTCACAGAGATCAGCATTGTTATGCACAAAGAGATAGCAGAGACACTACACTCAGAGAAAAGCATATAAAACATTCGGCATGAAACTCAGGCCGAGTTTTACTTAAGAGTTCAATTTCATGGTAATAATAAAGATAATAAAATTGATAATAATATTGACAAATATTATGATAAAAATATTGATAAAGATCATGATATTTATAATGATATTGGTATTGGGATAATGACAACGACAATGACAATGACAATGACAATGACAATGACAATGACAATGACAATGACAATGACAATGACAATGACAATGACAATGACAATGACAATGACAATGACAATGACAATGACAATGACAATGACAATGACAATGACAATGACAATGACAATGACAATGACAATGACAATGACAATGACAATGACAATGACAATGACAATGACAATGACAATGACAATGACAATGACAATGACAATGACAATGACAATGACAATGACAATGACAATGACAATGACAATGACAATGACAATGACAATGACAATGACAATGACAATGACAATGACAATGACAATGACAATGACAATGACAATGACAATGACAATGACAATGACAATGACAATGACAATGACAATGACAATGACAATGACAATGACAATGACAATGACAATGACAATGACAATGACAATGACAATGACAATGACAATGACAATGACAATGACAATGACAATGACAATGACAATGACAATGACAATGACAATGACAATGACAATGACAATGACAATGACATATGACAATGACAATGACAATGACAATGACAATGACAATGACAATGACAATGACAATGACAATGACAATGACAATGACAATGACAATGACAATGACAATGACAATGACAATGAAATGACAATGACAATGACAATGACAATGACAATGACAATGACAATGACAATGACAATGACAATGACAATGACAATGACAATGACAATGACAATGACAATGACAATGACAATGACAATGACAATGACAATGACAATGACAATGACAATGACAATGACAATGACAATGACAATGACAATGACAATGACAATGACAATGATATATTTAGAATAATAATAATATTAATAATAATAATATTAATAATAATAATATTAATAATAATAATATTTAGGAAAGTTCATATTTTTTTTACTTGAACTTAGTTTAAAATTGATATATTTTTCTCTGAGTGTAGTCACATAGTTGCAGATAGATAGAGATAGAATTAGAGATGTTGAAATGAAACAACTTGGATTGTTGCTGGTGCTGTTATATATTTTTTGCGGTGTGCTGATTGTGTTGTCTTTATTATACGAGTCTCTACTGTAATGACATGTTACGTATTTGTATTGCTATGGCTATAATTAACATTCCATTGTGTGCGTGTGTGCTGTGTAATATGTGTGTATATGGTATCGAGGGGGTATCTCACTTACCCTCCTCATTGGTGGCGCACAACGGCCCCACCCACTTGCCCTTGACACAGCGAATCTTGCATAGACGTCGATCGCCCATCGGTCCAATTTCACCTGGGAAACGTATCTCAGATACTTCGGTAAACTGTTGCAATATATCAATTTCCTCATCCTCCTCCTCATCCTCATCGAATTCAGAATCGTCTGGATGCAAGGGCGGAAAGCCGGTCTCCTCGTCATAGATACCTAAATTGGGATGAAATCGGAACAGAACAGGTGAGGGCGTTATGAAATGGGCAAATGTAAAATGCTAAGAAACGGGATACAGTGGGGAGGTAATTGACAAAGAGATAGATAGAGAGATAGAGAGGGGAGTAGAGAGAGAGAGAGCAAGTAGAGCAAGCATTTAATGAGCTGTTGTTGTGGCCGATATGAGCAAACGTGGCGCGACAGGTGAATGGATGAATGCGAATATGAAAGAGCATTGAATGCTCAACGAGTCAACGAGTTGATATATCCCCCCAAAACACACATATACCTCTTAGCGACACCAAAAACCCTTACACCACTTGCTATTATCAGATGCCAAGAGCTTTCAATGGCTGAAGTGGCCAAGCCTTTAGAAAAGGCTAAGAAGCAGCAGAAGCAGCAGCTGGAGCAGCTAGAGCAGCCACTCTTAAGCACACACACATTAAGCCGCACGAAACGTGCGAACTTCAAT
The DNA here is from genome assembly GCF_003285905.1 of Drosophila hydei. Lineage (NCBI taxonomy): Eukaryota > Metazoa > Arthropoda > Insecta > Diptera > Drosophilidae > Drosophila > Drosophila hydei. The sequence continues at coordinate 2,834,803 of NW_022045843.1, read as the reverse complement.
GGCCCAACTTAAGGCTGTTAGATATGCATTAAAAGCGCCAAGAAAATGAAGAGTGTGGATTATATACGGCAAATCCGAATGCGGACTGGAGCCAGCGAGTGGGGTGGACTCGCCACTTAACAGGGTACAACTTCATTTCTGAACGAGGCGTCAAGAAATAAAAAAATAAAAATAAGTGGAAGTGAAAAGGCAAAAGATAACACGAAAGATAATATTATGCCGTGCAGGCTGTCAGAGACCCAAGTACACAATCAGTAACCAGCGGTCCCCAGCTCCAGGCCCGAACCCCATTTCCAAGTGCCCGAACTAATAGAAAAAACGCAAACGGACAAAGGCAGCTGAATCAAAGTAAACAAAAGGACAGCATAAAGCAGCCAAAAAAAGGAGGAAAAACGAAAGAGGAATGAGTTGGAGGAAGGTGATACAAAAGGAAAGTATAACTCATGAGATTTCATACCCTAGAATTAAATAAGCATATAAATAAGAGATGTTACGATTTGCAGAGCTTAGCTGAAAGTTTTATACGAATTGATATGAGAAAGCTTGAAAAATTTTTAAAACAAAAATCCATTTGAATATTTGAGTTATTTTTTTTATCTATAATACATCTATTTCATACTTCATTTCGAAACTAATAATATTAAGTTTATTTATTGGGAATGTGGGACAGCATATTAAAGCAATGATTAAGAGGCAGTCAGAGTTATGTGATAGCTTCATAAATGATTGCAAATATTATCATCATTTATTGAAGGCAAAGAAAAAAGATTATTAATTATTTAAAAAAGTTATAAGCAGGACTTTTTAATATATAATTTTAATACGATCAAAAGGGGAGAAGTCATGTGATAGTTAACTAAAATATTGACATGAAATTGACATCAGAATAGTAAAGCTCATTACAATATAAATGCACACAAATTTTCGACTTGGAGTCTAAAGCAAGCTATACTAATAAGAGTAGAATCCTTGAAAAAATGTATATCATTTGCTGGAATACTAAGCTTGTTATGATATCTTTAAAAGCGTTAAGCTTAGCTTAATAAAATATCTATTTATGAGCAGTTAGATCTATGTAAACCTTTAAAGGTTAGTAAAGTAGAAGGCTTAGAGTGAACCTTAAACATGCTTTTATCTGCTTGACTCAGACTCTAATCTTTTTACATCTTTATTTAAACTCGATATATATCACAACTTCAGGCTTGTCTGCTTCAATGGCTTAACAAATTTCAGGTCAACACTGTAATACCCTATGCAAGCGCATAAAAATGGTAACGAATAAAAGATAACCCCTTGTAAGCAAATCCACAAGCAGGAACCAACACAGATGACAAGGCTAACCACGATAAAGAATGAGTTTTTTTCTTCTGTTTCTCCGCAGCAGTAGACAAAGAGCGAGAGAGAGAGAGAGAGATAGAGTGTAGGAGATAGAAAGAGAGAGTGGGGAATTAAAGACAGAGACGAGTGAATGGTGCGATGCCAGCATGAAGCATGTTAATGAGCTGAACGTGAGAGCGAATTGAGGCGATTTATGGCTGACTCCGTGTGGAGGAGTCGCCCGTTGGGGCGACTCTGCGATTAGCTTTTTAACGATTTTATGTGTTATGTGGGCTATGTATTCATATTGCTGTGTACTCCACTCTCAACACTCCAGGTGTGTGTGCGTGTCTTTTTGTACAGTGTGTGTGTGTGTGTGTGTTGGTGTTGGTGTGGTTAGCATAACACAGACGGACAGACAGACAACGAGACAGCGACAGCGGCTTTCAATTCAATTCAATTTTCATGGGCACTGTGGCATTGCCAGTGTCTGGCGTCTATGCAAATGCTTTTCATATTTTCTTCTTTTGCGCTTTCCTTACCCTTGTCCTTGCGACTGGTGGTCTTTGAACTGGAATCGCCACCACCTTTCGGACGGCTCAGTGCACCCGTGGTCTTGCCCGACTTGCGCTTTACACGTTGCAGGGCCACTGCTGCACTGCTCGACTGATTGCCATGATTTATAATATCCACCTCCAATTGCCCGGCATCGCCTTTGGCATCGATGCTGCGGCGCCAACGCGATTCCATGTCACGCTGGTCGAGCTCTGCAGCGTGACTGTCACCGCGTCGGCGATGGTGCTCCTGCTTTGGCTTCGGCTCCGGCTCAGGGTCCAGCTCCTGCTCCACCTCCAGCTCCTGCAGCTGTTGCTGTTGTTGCTGCTCCTGTTGCTCCTGCTGCTGCTTCTCTGCTTCCGCCTGCTGTTTGGCTGCCTCCGCCTGCTTCAGTTTAAGCTTCTGCAATAACTTGATGCACTTCTCGCTGCTGCCATCGGCCAGGCATTTGGTTAGCCTTGCCTTCTGCTTCAACTTGTGCAATTTGGCGCGCAGCTGGAGATTGGGTTCACGTGATTTGAGTATGTCCGCAATGTGCACGTAATAGACATCACCATCGGCAGCCAATTTGCTGCCCGCCCAGCGATCCGTGTCCGGCGAGGCCTCCGCATCGTGCAGTATGGCATGTCGCTTGTAACGACTGCCACGCCCACGTGCCGTTTGTCCATTCTCATTCTCCAGGCGACGTCGACGACCGGAACCGGAGCGTCGCTTCTTGCCCTGCTTACGATTGGTGTTCAGTCGCTTGTATGCCCCATCCTCCAGCTCAGTGCCGTGTAGCTCATCCGTTTCATCCTCCAAACTGTGGTCATCCACTAGACTGGCTGCCGCATCGCCGGCATGCAGCTCATCATGATGTGGATGATGCTGATGATGATGATGATACTGCTGCTGCTGCTGATGTTGTTCATCGTCGCCAAAGTCCACCGAATAGGGATTCACAATGGCCGCATGATTCTCTTTGGCTGCATGCAGCTTATCCACAAATTCCACATCGGCTGTGGTAAAGTCCTCTGGTAGATAGACCTGGGTTGTCTCAAACTTCGCATACGGCTGCTCAGTTGTCATTTCCGGTTTGAAAATGGTGAAGCGCACATCCGGCGCCCGACAACCCGGCGATGCATCTGCAAACAGCAAAAGAAACCGAAAGAGAGATTCAGTAAGTGAGTAAGATAGAGATAGAGAAAGAGAAAGAGAGAGGGAGAAGCAGAACGAGTTAGAGACTGGCATTGAGTAGCTGAACTTTTGCCATAAATATTTCATATATGATCTAATTTAATAACTTGGCAACTTTGACTGACTTTGAAGTGCAATCGAAATTGCAAATTTCCAATATGCATTGGCATTTGGCATTTCCGCATAGCACAGCGCACACACACACACACACACTCGCACAAGTTTCAATTTGCAATTGAGCAAAGTCATGCAAGCATTTTCCGTCCGAGCTGCAGCATCATTTTCCATTTCCCCATTTCAATAGGAATAGTCAGCCTTAAAGGTTCGGCCAACTGCAACTGCCAAGCGTCGTTGTTGCGTTCAAGTTTTCTCTTTTCAAACATATTTGTGTACCCTGTACTTGTGGGAACTTAATAAAATATATATATTTGTGGATATTCGAATATCGTAGAAGTATTATTAGAAATGTCTGCAGATCCCTATAGGTATTTATCATTAAATGAAAATTAATATAGTTATCGAAATAGGTAGGTAAAAATTTCTTTATATTTTTATATCATTGAAATTTTAACATTAAGTAAAAAAGAAATGCATAAAATTGTAAAGCTGAGAGAAACTGAAATATAAAGAAATAAAGTCAGACTATAATCTTTGAAATATGTTTATAATATAATATATATGATAGTATCATATCATCTCTTAAGCTCACATATTACTCAAATATTAAAACTAATTTTGTTATATTTAAAAATAAAATGAATAAAAATATTTAAATAAAAAATTGTATATTCTATATAAATAGGAATATGATATATAAAATATTATATATATATATATATATATATATATATATATATATATATATATATATAGATATGATTACATTCAGTTCAAAATAGTCTGTCTAGCATACCCATACATAGCATGGCTAATTCCAGTTTAATTTCTTTCCGTGTTTTTTATTAAATACTTTAATAATTATATATACAAACTAGATATATATTTAATATATATAGCATTTATTATATTGTATTATTGCTCAGCACCCAAGGAAAGTGGGTCAAATGCAATGTAAAGCAGCTAAATTGCATTGCTCGCTTTTAATTTATGCAATTCAATTGCCAATTTGCCGAAAGCAAAATGCAAACGCAGTTCCAGTTCCAGTTCAAGTTGCAGTTGCCGTTGCAAATGCAAATGGAAAAGCAAATGTTTCTCAAAGTGCGAACACTTAAATGCAACTCATTTAATTAGAACAGCTTGAAATGTTGTTAACAATTGTTGCAAATACAATTTGTGCCACAAATGAACTAGAGAAGCACTTGGGAACTGTACAACTGGGCAGCAGATATGCATACATAGAGAAACCTATTATTAGACCTGTTATGCAAGGGCAATGGAAAAACTTATCAATGAGTACATCTAGATATTAATTGCAAGTAATTATCTTTATCAAAACTATTTTCCCAAGTAAAAGTTGGGTAAAAGCACTACAGTTGGATATGCTGGACTAGAAAATATCCTGAATTTAAGCCAATATTATCTATGATGAGTTTAGATACCAAAACATAATGAAAATATGAACTTCGATACATTTTAACAAATATTTATGTTCTGTCAAATCATGATGAAAGGTCTTAATGAAACTCTATATTTAGATACTCATGCTGAAAAGAGCATACAAAAGTGATGCCTCACCATGAGAACTCAATGCGATAACTATCCATGCGAAAAATAGCTGTACACTGCGATTAAAAGTCTGAGAGTGTTACATATCTACATATGTAATATATATATATATATATATATATATATATATATATATATATATATATATATATATATATATCATATCAATATATATATACATATTTTATATATATATATATTTATATATACATATAAAATATGTATAATCTAACTATACTATATACCTAATGTTTGATATACCTTGAACAGCCAGCTATTATAAATACATATACTATATATTTATAAAACTAATTGTGATGAGAATTTAATTCATTTTATTTTTTTTTTTTTTGCTGGGAGAACAAGTTTTTATTAAAAAATGATTATACGCTTTGCTCTCCTCCATACAGAAACATAGTCAAACAAGTCTAATTTCACTCTCATATTATACTACCACAAACTTGAATACTGTATAGCAATATTGCATTCACAATATTATCTAAAGCGAATATTATTGCGACTCAGACAACACTTTATGACGTAGGGTCTGGCCATGGTATTTAAGGTAGTGCCGAGCTCATTGTTACATTCACTGCTTTTCGCTTGTTCGGTGAAATAGAACGTGTTACGCGACTGCTTTGAAATGGTTTTGGCTTTGCTGCTGCTAATCGGTTTGGCCACGCTTATCTTCTGGCTATATAGAATTAATAAGGAATACTATGTGCTTGCCTTCTTTGCCAAGCGAGTGCGCACTAACGATGGACGACCCGTAGAAAGCATAGCTCCTGTCTGTGAAGGGCGAACTATATTTGGAAACTCGTTCGATCTGTATGGCATGGATGATGGTCTGTGATATTGCTCAAAACTAAATATCCAACATAACAATATATTTATATTCCCCACAGTTGAAGTTTTTAAATATATACACGAACGTTCTGAGAAGATGGGTTGCAGCTATTTGGAATATGTAATGGGATCAGCTATTTACAATATAATCGATGCGGACAACTTTGAATTCATAGTGAATCATAAAGATCTGATAACCAAGGGCATTGTATACGATTTTATGCAACCTGCCCTACGACTAGGTCTACTAACATCCTCAGGTAAGTCACGTAATACACTGCATTATAGACTATATGTAATATAATAAATTCTAATCAAATATTACAAATTTCAGGTCAGAAATGGCACTCACGTCGCAAACTACTCACACCCACCTTCCACTTCAATATCCTGGGTCAATTTAATGAGGTTTTTAAGTAAGATTCATTTAAAGTTATGTAACTTTGCCTTTATTGTGTTTCATTTTATTTTAAATTAAATTTTCGATTATTTTAGAGCTGAGAGTTTGAAATTGGTGAAACAATTTGAAGACAATGCAGAGACTTCTGTGTCTCTAAGTGAGCTCATACCCAGGTTTACTCTCAACAGCATCTGTGGTAAGTTCGCTAAGCTGACTGTTCACAGAGCCACCTGAGTAAACATAATTAAAATATTTTCTGCAGAGACAGCCATGGGTATCAATTTGGATGACATGGCTGCTAAGGGGGATCGTTATCGCGAGAACTTTAGCATGATCGAAAAGAGATTTGTAAAGCGAATAGGCAATCCCCTCTTTTGGAATAATACCATCTATAATCTATTTGGACCCAGTGACGAAAAGACGTTTTTAAAGGAAATTCATGATTTCTCCAGCGAAATTATAGCCAAGCGTAGAACTCTATTCGCGCAGGAAATCAAAGATAAGCAAAGCTCTGAGCCTGAAGAAGATGATATGTAAGTTAATATGATAAATGAGCTAATGCCTTTATAATTATCTGTATTTTCATGACCATTTCAGTTACATCAAGAAAAAACAACGCTTTGCCATGTTGGATACTCTTATCATGGCTGAAAAGGATGGAGCCATTGATCATGAGGGCATTTGCGAGCAGGTGGATACACTCATGTTTGGGGGTTTTGATACCACTTCCATTGGCTTAATATTTGGACTTATGAACATGGGCTTATATCCGGAAGAGCAAGAACTGTGCTATCAGGAGATATGCGAGCACATAGCTGGTAAATCATACTTAGAAAATGTATCAATCAGAATCGTTTTATCTCGTTCGCTCTTCCAGATGACTTCAGCAATTTGGACGTTAATCAGTTGTCGAAACTCAAGTATTTGGATTGCTTCATTAAGGAAACAATGCGTCTATATCCATCAGCACCCTCGATTGGTCGTCAAACAATTAAAGATACCGAACTGGCCAATGGCCTGATATTACCCGCTGGCGCCCAAATTGTACTCAACATTTATGAGCTGCATCGCAATCCCAAATACTGGAGCACCCCAGAAGAATTTCGACCCGAACGCTTTCTGCCTGAGAACAGCAAAGATCGTCATACCTATGCCTATATGCCCTTCAGTGCGGGTCAACGCAATTGCATTGGTGAGGTTGATAGCGATAAATATGTGAATATGTTTGTTCTATTATCTCTGTTTCACAGGTCAAAAATATGCCATGCTCGAGATGAAGACACTAATGAGCGTTATACTTACAAAATTCAAGATTTTACCCATTGTCAATCCCAAGGATTTGGTTTTTAACTCAGGCATCACATTAGGTTGCAAAACTAATGTTAAAGTCAAACTTGTTAGACGTAGTTAGGCCCTCAAATCAATTAAAACCAATCGAATTATCAATCAATTGATAAAGCAAAACGAACACTAAAACTGCTGATACTAGATTTATAATCAAAGAGAATAATTATTAATATATTTTTAATTATAAACATGTAATTATTTGTGCTAACATTATTAAAAAAATGTTTCCTGGAATTTTGTTAATTTGTTTGTTTGTTTGCTGTCGCTTCTTTTAGAAAGAGGTAAGATATATGCTTTATGCATTCTCTCCTGACTTTTATTTTCTCTTGATTTTAAATGTTGTTCTTGTAAACTTTCAATAATACTTTTATATTGAACTTAAAAAAATTCTCAAAAATATTTAGAATTAGTTCTGCGTTCCATTGCAACAATTAACACCTGTTGCCAATCATCAATATTTGATTGTAGCCATATCATTAGCTTGAATAAATGTGATAAAAATTTCCACAGAAATATGATTAAAATCAGCTGATAATACAATATTTAATCAAGTTTCTTGATTCCATACAAAGTACATAAAAACAGTCATATATTATAATCTATTGATATTTCAGTATTACATAGTCTGGAATCCCCAATCTAACGTCAACTGTCTGATTACTGTTTACTTGTTACTGTTGGACAATTGTTTTACCAGCTATAAACGATTTCAATATCATGGAAATGTAAGTAGTTATCGATGAATTCGAATAAATTTATTCACGAACGACAAATGGAGAGATGGATATACTAACAGACAGACAGCCCTATATCAAGTATCAGGAATATATACTTTATGATGTAGAGCAATCTTCCTTCAGCCTATTAGATATATTTCAGCAGACATTTTATATCCTAGAATATGTAAGCTTGATTTTGTCAAATCATGATGAAAAGCATTAATTCAGCATGATTTGCAGTTCATTATTTCGAGACTCATGCTGAAAAGTACAAAAATATTGTTGCTTCACCATGAGTATTATAAACACTTGCGAAGCGAGAGCAAGTTCTGATTTGGCAATATTCATTCGCTTTGTTCTCCCACATGCAGCCAGACCCCAAAAATTCTAATCTCTCGCTCTCCCTCTCTTATACTCTGCCAACAGCAACTTGAATACCGAATTTTATTACGACTCAGAAAACATATTATGACGTTGGGCCTGTCCATGGTATTTAACGTAGCGTAGAGCAAATATTTTCAGTCACTGCTTGTTGCTTGCTCAGTGAAATAGAACGTACTACGCGCCGCTTTGAAATGGGTCTGGGGTTGCTGCTGTTGATCGGGCTAGGCACGCTTATCGTCTGGCTATATAGAATCAATAAGGAATACTATGTGCTGGCCTTCTTTGCCAAGCGAGTGCGCACTAAAGATGGACGACCTGTGGAGAGCATAGCTCCGATAGCTGAGAGCCGCACCATTTTTGGCAATTCGTTTGACTTGTTTGGCATGGATGATGGTCGGTAACAATCTCCAAAGCTAAATATCCATCAGAATTATATGTATATAATATATATTTCATACAGTTGAAGTTTTTGAGGATGTCCACCTTCAAGCTCAGAAAATTGGTCGCAGCTATTTGGAATATGTAATGGGATCAGCTATTTTCAATATAATCGATGCGGACAACTTTGAATTCATAGTGAATCATAAAGATCTGATAACCAAGGGCATTGTATACGATTTTATGCAACCTGCTCTACGATTAGGTCTACTAACGTCCTCAGGTAAGTCACGTAATACGCGATATCGTAGACTACAATAAATTCTAATCAAATATTACAAATTACAGGTCAGAAATGGCACTCACGTCGCAAACTACTCACACCCACCTTCCACTTCAATATCTTGGGTCAATTTAATGAGGTTTTCAAGTAAGTTTAACTTAAAGTTATGGAAATTAGATTTGATTTTATTCTAATTTTAATTATTTCAGAGCTGAAGGTTTGAAATTTGTGCAACAATTTGAAGGCAATGCAGAGACTTCTGTATCTCTCAGTGAACTCATACCCAGGTTTACTCTTAACAGTATTTGTGGTAAGTTTTTCATACTAAACATAGATTGTACAATTTCTGAAATATTTACTTGCAGAGACAGCCATGGGTATTAAACTGGATGACATGGCTGCCAAGGGAGATCGCTATCGTGAGAACTTCAGCATGATTGAAAAGAGATTTATAAAGCGGGCAAGCAATCCACTTTATTGGAATAATACCATCTATAATCTATTTGGACCCAGTGACGAAAAGACGTTTTTAAAGGAAATTCATGATTTCTCCAGCGAAATTATAGCCAAGCGCAGAACTCTATTCGCGCAGGAAATCAAGGATAAGCAGAGCTCTGATCCGGAAGATGAGGATATGTAAGTGAACATGATATTAAATTACAGCTAAACAGACTACTATATTTATACTTTCAATCAAATTTCAGTTACACCAAGAAAAAACAACGCTTTGCCATGTTGGATACTCTTATCATGGCTGAAAAGGATGGAGCAATTGATCATGAGGGCATTTGCGAGCAGGTGGATACACTCATGTTTGCAGGCTTCGATACCACTTCCATTGGTTTGATATTTGGGCTTATGAATATGGGTTTATATCAGGAGCAGCAAGAGCTGTGCTATCAGGAGATATGCGAGCACATAGCTGGTAAGCCTACATCGGAATATTACATGAAAAACTTATCTTAACTTTTAACTTGTTCGGTCTTCCAGACGACTTCAGCAATTTGGACGTTAATCAGTTGTCGAAACTCAAGTATTTGGATTGTTTTATTAAGGAAACAATGCGTTTATATCCGTCGGCACCCTCAATTGGTCGTCAGACAACAAAAGATACCGAACTTGGCAATGGCCTAATATTACCCGCTGGCTCTCAAATCATACTCAACATTTATGAGCTGCATCGCAATCCCAACTACTGGAGCTCACCTCTGGAATTTCAACCCGAACGCTTTCTGCCTGAGAACAGCAAAGATCGTCATACCTATGCCTATATGCCCTTCAGTGCGGGTCAACGCAATTGCATAGGTAAGTCTCATTAAGAATTATCTTTTAAAAATACAATATCTCTTATTTGATCTCTGTTTCTCAGGTCAAAAGTATGCCATGCTCGAGATGAAGACATTTATCACTGTTATCATTAAGAAGTTCAAGATTTTACCCATTTTCCATCCGAAGGATTTGCGCTTAAGCTTGGGAATCACACTAGGTTTTAAAAATAATATTAATGTCAAACTGGTGAGACGTAGTTAGACATTTAAGTCATTTAAAAGCAATCAATATTTATGTATTATGAAAGGTTTTAACTGATAACTATATTAGCTGAATAGATAATGTTCATGCTCATACTTATAAATTATAATATATATGTAATTATATTTAATTGTTTGTGATAACATAAGAAATTAAAAGTTTCCTTCTGATTATTTAAAATGTTTTAAATATTATTACTACATACGATAAGGCAAGTAAATGTATTCGTTTGTTCGCTTATCTCTCGCCTATATTAAGAAGAGATAAGAAAATTCTATGTTTTTGCTCTCTTAACTTTTATGCTCTCTTAATACTGAGCCGTAGCAAATTCAGTTCAGGGTTCAGGGTATATGCTAGTCATACACTTCCTACTAGAGCACTCTTACTTTTTATTTAAAAAATATAATACTTAAATACTAAAAATAAGCATTTTTACATTAAAAAATATTTTTTTATGTTCTTTTTAATTTTAAAATATTTAATGAACATTTTTCAAAACATTTCAGCAATCCATAGTAGCAATTATTATTCGTTTCTAATCATAACTATAGTATATTGGCTATTTGGACTAATCATGATGATTGAGCCAACTTTTAGTACAAGATACTACGTTTAACGCTGATAAAGCTATCATTCTAATAAAATTTATTTTTAGCCTAGACTATTTTAAATATATCAAGATCAACATCTATATTTTACACTCGTTGTACACCTATAATTGCTGTAATCAAACAACGAAAATTAAGTTTAATTTATTTTGCTGATATAACCCGTTGAATCAGCCTTGCAAACCTACCAACCCACATTTTATATAATACTGCATTAAAATATATGTTTATATATATATATATATATCAGTCTCTTATCTCTCTGCTCAAAGAGCATTTAGCACAAAAGCCGGCTGTTCATTTAAACAACAAACAACAAAGTAATCGTATACGTTTTTTAGTCCAAAGATAATATTTAGTGTCCATAAAGTAGTTTTGTTTTGTTCAGTCAGTATTGAGCGCTTGCACGGACCAGTTCGATTACGTTAAAATGGGCTTAGGCTTGCTGCTGTTGATCGGGCTAGGCACACTTATCTTCTGGCTATATAGAATCAATAAGGAATACTATGTGCTGGCCTTCTTTGCCAAGCGAGTGCGCACTAAGGATGGACGACCCCTGAATAGTATAGCTCCAGTAGCTGAAGGAAGCACTATATTTGGAAACTCTTTCGATTTGTATGGCAGAAATGAATGTAAGTAAAATATTCCAAGCCAACAAACTTTAAACGAATTCTATTTTTGTCTTTCGCTTTCAGCTGAAGTGTTTAGTGATATGCGCGTTAGAGCCAAGAAAATGGGTCGTAGCTACATAGAATATGCCATGGGCACATCCATATATTGTATTATCGATGCGGACACCATTGACGTCGTGTTAAATGATCAGAACCTGATAACCAAGGGGCTCGTATACGAATTCTTGCATCCGGCTCTACACACGGGCCTACTGACATCAACCGGTATACAGAGGGCAGATTGTTGCGGCATTGAACTTGATTAAACATAAACAATTTCAGGTCAGAAATGGCACTCGAGACGCAAGATGCTCACACCCACATTTCATTTCAATATCTTGGGACAGTTTGCTGACATTTTCAAGTATGTTTTATAACTATTTTTAAAAACTTAATATTGATTTCCACTTATATTTTCCATATAGAGCCGAGAGTTTGAAATTCGTGCAGCAATTTGAAGGAAAGGCGGAAGCTTCTATCTCTCTAAGTGAACTCATACCAAGGTTTACTCTGAACAGTATTTGTGGTAAGTTTGCCATACTCAATGCTTACTGTACAAGTTCTCAAATATTTACTTTAAGAAACCGCCATGGGTATTAAACTGGATGACATGGCTGCCAAGGGAGATCGCTATCGTCACAGCTTCAGCATGATTGAAAAGATCTTTATAAAGCGAATGAGCAATCCAATCTATTGGAATGATCATTTGTACAATCTTTTCGGCTCCAGTGAGGACAAACGCTTCTTAAAGGAAGTTCATGATTTCTCTAGTGAAATTATAGCCAAACGTAGAAAACTTTTGGAAGAAGCAGAGAAAGAAAAGCAAAGCTCTCAAGAAGCAGACGATGATATGTATGTGAAATGGACCAAATTATTTATGATATTTTTATTCAAGAGATATATATATATTTTCAATATTTACCATTTTAATTTAGATACATCAACAAGAAACAGCGCTTTGCCATGCTGGATACACTTATCTTTGCGGAAAAGGATGGCTTAATTGACCATGCAGGAATTTGCGAAGAGGTGGATACGCTCATGTTTGAGGGCTTCGACACCACGTCTATTGGCTTGATATTTGGACTTATGAACATGTCTCTGCATCAAGATAAGCAAGAACTGTGTTATCAGGAGATAAGTGAACACATAGCTGGTGAGATTTGCCTTAAGAGCTGCATTTTCAATTGTTATCCCATTTCTTTTCTACACCAGACGATTTCAGTAATTTGGACCTTAATCAGATCTCTAAATTAAAATATCTGGAGTGTTTTGTTAAGGAGACGGTTCGCTTGTTTCCCTCGGTGCCGATTATGAGCCGTGAGACAGTCAAGGAAACAGAATTGGCCAATGGTCTGATATTGCCCCCAGGAGCGCAGATTGTCATGCATATCTATGAAATACATCGCAATCCCAAATACTGGAGCTCACCTCTGGAATTTCAACCCGAACGCTTTCTGCCTGAGAACAGCAAAGATCGTCATACCTATGCCTATATTCCGTTCAGTGCGGGTCAACGTAATTGCATTGGTAAGTTTAAGTGAAATAAATATGTAAAGGGAAGTGATAATGATTATTCATCCCCACAGGTCAAAAGTTTGCCATGCTCGAGATGAAAACACTGCTCATCGTAATACTTAAAAAGTTCAACGTCTTGCCTCTCGTCGATCCTAAAGATTTCGTTTTTAATACTGGCATCACATTGCGTTGTAAAAATAATATTAAAGTGAAATTAGTCAGACGCAGTTGATTGTCAGCAAAATTGCCCATAAGCGGCTATTTTAAGAAGTTTGTTTGACTAATTTCGAAGCTAATTGTGAATAAGATATATTTTGCTTAAAATCTGTAATTACTTCTTTTCTGTTGGCATCAATGCTTAGCTCAGAGCTCTATAACAAATATTTACAATTGGTTTTTTAGCTCAATCACGATGATTGGGTTGCTTTTCAACTTCAATAAGTTCTTAGCTCAATATCTAAACAACAACTGCGGAAATAGTTTTTGAATACTAATAATAGACTAATAAAAATTATTCAATATTGCAGAGAGAACCCGTTTGTGCGCCGCTACCAATCTACAGCCCATGTTATTTAGAATCAGTCTATTTCTGCTCAGAAAGAATGAAACAGCTTTGTTTACACGAGCACACAACAAACTAATCTTTACTGCATCTCTTATATACTTTACTACAAATAAGATAATATCCAATGCTCGGCTGTGCGAGACTCTTATTGAATAAGTTTCTCAGCTTTACTCGAGCGTGTTTCAGTCAGTGTTGAGCGCTTGCTCAGACAGGTTCGACTGCGTTAAAATGGGTTTGGGCTTGTTGCTGTTCATCGGGCTAGGCACGTTTATCATCTGGCTATATAGAATCAATAAGGAATACTATGTGCTGGCCTTCTTTGCCAAGCGAGTGCGCACTAAGGATGGACGACCCGTGGAGAGCATAGCTCCGATAGCCGAAGGACGAACTATATTTGGGAACTCTTTCGATTTGTATGGCAGAAATGATGGTGAGTCTAAAGCTGAGCAACAAAGTTAAGCCGATGTCTAAGCCCTAATTTAAGCTGAGGTGTTCAGCGATTTGCGAGCAAAGGTCAAGAAAATTGGTCGCAGCTATTTAGAATATGCCATGGGCAGAACCAAGTTCTGTATAGTCGATGCGGACAACTTTGATGTCATATTAAATGATCAGAATCTGATAACCAAAGGGCTCGTATACGAATTCTTGCATCCGGTTCTACGCACGGGTCTGTTGACATCAACAGGTAAGGCGAGCTATACATTTATGATATTTAACTGGGATTAATGCTTCGAAATTTCAGGTCAGAAATGGCATTCAAGACGCAAGATGCTCACACCCACGTTTCATTTCAATATCTTGAGCCAATTTACAGAGATTTTCAAGTAAGTTTCTTACAATACTTAATAATTGTAACTTATATTGAAATTTAATTTATAGAGCGGAAAGCTTTAAGTTTGTTCAGCAATTTGAGGGAAAGTATGAGACTTCCATTTCTCTAAGTGAGCTCATACCAAGGTTTACTCTAAACAGTATTTGTGGTAAGTTTGCTAACCTCAATAAGCACTGTAATTCTACATAAAATATTCGTATTTAGAGACGGCCATGGGCATTAAGCTGGATGACATGGCAGCCAAGGGAGATCGCTATCGTGAGAACTTCAGCATGATCGAAAAGAGATTTATAAGCCGTCTAAGCAATCCGATCTATTGGAATGAAACTATTTATAATCTCTTTGGCGCCAGTGATGACAAACGATTCTTAGAGGAAGTTCATGGTTTCTCTAGTGAAATCATAGCCAAACGTAGAAAACTTTTGGAAGAAGCAGTTAAAGAAAAGCGAAAAACTCAAGAAGCTGATGACATGTAAGTTAAGTCCATCAAATTATTTATCATATACAAGAGATACATTTTCTTTATGTGCTATTTAAATTTAGCTACATCAACAAGAAACAACGCTTTGCCATGCTGGATACACTTATCTTTGCGGAAAAGGATGGCTTAATTGATCACGTGGGAATTTGCGAAGAGGTGGATACACTCATGTTTGAGGGCTTCGACACCACGTCTATTGGCTTGATATTTGGACTTATGAACATGTCTCTGCATCAAGATAAGCAAGAACTGTGTTATCAGGAGATAAGTGAACACATAGCGGGTGAGATTTGCCTTAAGAGCTGCATTTTCAATTGTTATCCCATTTCTTTTCTACACCAGACGATTTCAGTAATTTGGACCTTAATCAGCTCTCTAAACTAAAGTATTTGGAGTGCTTCATTAAGGAGACGATGCGCTTATTTCCCTCGGTGCCCATTATGAGCCGGAAAACAATAAAGGAAACGGAATTAGCCAATGGCCTGATACTACCTTCCGGCGCCCTGACAGTGCTGCATATCTATGAGCTACATCGCAATCCCAAATACTGGAGTTCACCTGAGGAATTTCAGCCTGAACGCTTTCTGCCTGAGAACAGCAAAGATCGTCACACCTATGCCTATATGCCCTTCAGTGCGGGTCAACGCAATTGCATAGGTAAGTTTGACAGGGACAAATATGTGAATATGTCTGAGCTTTTATCTCTGTTTCTCAGGTCAAAAGTATGCCATGCTTGAGATGAAGACACTGCTCATTGTAGTTCTAAAGAGGTTCAAGGTTTTACCTCTCATCGATCCTAAGGACTTAGTTTTCCAAACTGGCATCACATTGCGTTGCAAAACTAATATTAAAGTAAAACTAGTCAAGCGTGGGTAGGTTTTATCTTTTAAGTAACTTGAACTTATCTAGTTGTTATCAAGGGCAGCAATGGTAGCAAATGTTAATATTTAAGATTATTTTATTATTTTGCAATTTAGTTGTAGATATGGTTGCTCGTCTTGGTTATAAATATGTATTCTTTGTAATTTGTAAGACTATTAATTTATTAAATTTAAAGTCAAAGTCTGTCAAAACAGTCGCTGTTTAAGACGAACTCTTAAAACTGCGCCCAGTCAGCAGACGTCATTCGGTTTTGGGCTGATAATCGTTGGCAATGGGCCACTGTTGGCAGCTGCAGCTAGAAACGCTGGGAGTTGCATTTACCGCCTACCCCTGTAGCTGCAGCTGTTCTATAAATCATTCATGCACAGCCAAGCAAAAGCAGTTTTCCCACAATGAAGAAGTCTGGGTAGCCTGGGCTTTATGCAAAACACGCATACGCCAGAGCCAAAAACTGAAGGCGAGAGAGATGCTGAGCTGAAGCCAAGACGTTGCCAGGATTCGAGTCATCTTTATCTTTCACTGCACACATAGCACATAATATGCCGGGGACTGGGTAACTGGGAACTGAGAACTGGCGCACGACCAGCTCCTGGGGACTGTGCAGCAGGAAGCTGTCTTGGGCGACTTTTTGTCATTTGCCTGCTGCGTTTCTTTCGTCCTCCGTTCTTGCAGTTGTCGCTTTTGATTTTGACAGTTCGTTACTCGGTTATACCATTTGCATGCATAATGCACAGGCGGGCGGAACCAGAATAACAGCAGGCCAGAACCAGGAACTGCAACTCGAACTCCAGCTCGAAGTCTTACACAGCATTAGAAGCGGGCCAGCAGCACGCTAAGCGCTGCAGCTGGCCAGGCAACATGTGAGAACAGGTCCCCGTTCTCAGTTCCCAGTTCCCAGTTGCTGTCCTGCGGGCATGTAACACACATCAACATCAACATCATCATTATCAACATGATCATCAGCTAGTCATCTTCGTCATCAACTGGGACACAAAAAATGCCATAAACTACAAGAGCGCAGGGAATCGGCTACAACTGGCCGAAGGAAAGATGCTCTTTAAGGTCTTTGTGACTTGAAAATGACTTGGAAAATTTACAAAAAAAATATAGTTATTGATATAGATAATAGCTTTAATATTCAAAGAAATATGATATATATTGATATAGATAAAATCTTTAAGAAGTTTGGGAATCAACTTTTTTTCTGATAGAAAAAATATTATTTAGACTCTATTTTTATATAAACTGATGCAGTCTTTGATAGAAGTATCTCTTAGTAGAAGCTTTGCTTTAGAATTAATTGACTAACCAAACGATATTGTATAGAAAAAATGGCATCAAATTCGATATACAGCTAGATTTATGATCTTTATCATCAATTCATACCTATACAGATCAGATACTCTTTGCTCAACGATTCTGAAACTTTGACTTCAAATTTAATTTCTACTTCCACTTCTTTTTCTACTTCTACTTTTACTTCTTTTTCTACTTCTACTTCTATTGCTTAGCCCAGTTTATAGTCTATATCAGTTTGCTTATAGATTTTTAAATATTTTTTGGAAATTATAAATTCAAACAATTTTGTATTTCATACACTTCTTTGCTTCATGCCAAAATGCAACTATCCCTGAGTTAGGGCATAGAAATAGCTTTAAGATTTATGGCACATGCTTCAGCTTGATGCACAATTGTGCAGACTGAGCGACATTTTTAGTTGCCATTTGGCTTATTGCAGATTCCATCTAGCTGTGTTCTTTTTTTCTTGTTCCTTCTCTCGTTTCTAGTTCCAAAAAAAGCGATTTGAGCTTTGCTATGGCTGTTCATGCAAATTAAATTCCAACTGCTGTGCGTGTGTGTGTGTGTGTGTGTGTGTTGGTGTCTTGGTCTTGGTCAAATATTTTAGCTGGCGAAATGGAAAGTGCTTGCAACTGGCCAACAGCTGCCGTCAAAAACGGTTAACTTCCGCCCGCAACACCTGTGTCAACACGAATGCAAATTCACAAAAAATTCAACTCAATTTCAATTGCACAAACTGCGCAATTTTGATGAGAATCAACTGCGTCGCAGCTTTTGCCAATGAGATCATCAGCAGCAGCAGCAGCAGCAGCAGGATGTACCCAAAAAAGATAGCAAAAAAAGGCGAAATTTATTACTTAATGCGCATCTGCTTTTGCGTAACAAATTGCGTGTGACAACCGCCGCAGCATTGAGCACTTTTCACAACCACTCAACCACCTCAAGCCCCCACAACAGACCACTCCACCACCAAACTCCACATGCTATTAATATCTATTAAACAGCCCTCGATAGCTGCCATACTTCATTAAATGCTTTCATGCAATCGTACTACCTATTTTTTCTCAGTGTGTGTGTGTGTGTGTGTGTTTTTGTGTCTGTTGACTCTGATTGGGATTAAGGTTTGGCCAGCAGGCCTCGTTTTGATTGCCTCTGTGCCATAACACTGACTGTGATTGGGGAGTTGGGCGCCAGAGTTGCAAGGGTAGACGCTGTGAACGTGAAATATTTCATTTGCTGCGAATTATTTGCCCTGCGCTCTGTGCTCTGCGCCGCTGCCGTTGCCGCTGCCGTTGCCTTTGCTTTTCATTCGCTTTTGTTTTCGTATAACTCAGTTAACTCTATTAGGCATCAGGTATTCACGTTTATTCAATAATTTTGCAACAGAAATTTGCAATATATGCTGTCGTATGAAGTTTTCTTGATAACTATATACTATATATCTTTTATGATACGATTTCATATACTTAAGCTGAGTTCCAGACTAAATTTGATAAGAAGTCGCTAAACAAATGATTGGCGTATAGCTTAAACTGAAAGATTATATTGCATTAATTTGTAAACAAATATTGATATGGATTCTTATCATATCTGCAAACTTAATATAAATTCTGTTTAGCTGTCTAGCAACAGATAATTATAGAAAAATAAAATTAGGCATGATTAAAAACTTAAGCAAATTAAATTTGTAATTGAATCTTAAATAAATTAAAATTGAATATATGATATAAAATATCTATATATTAAAATATAAGTTGAATATATCATTTTAAACGTATAACTCTTTTGTATTATTTATTGATTTCTAGACTTTTTTGCTTTAATTTTTCTAATATATAAAAGTTTCTAAAAATGTCTGCTGCTAAGTATATTGTAAAATAAAATCTAAAAAATCAAAAAATGCTTTTAAATTTAATTTTAGCACATAGCAAATATTTAACTTTAACACAGAACGTGAATCAGGCAAAATTCTGAGGACACGCCGTAAAGATTCGTAGCTTTACTCAAAAAGTTTTCTTTCATCAGCTGTGAAACTTATCTAAAAATATTAGTCAATACTGATGTCTTAATAAATTGAATAGAAATTAAAGATAAAGTAACTTTTGGCCATTGCTGCAAGTTGTCGAAGTATATACGGAGTTCGTTATATGCCAAAGTTAATTTCGTATATTAAATTTTGTGTTCCTTGGCCTGTGCGTGTATGTGTGTGTGTGCGTGATTATCGTTTTCGAGCACGAAAGTCATTTAACAAAGTGGCTGGCCCCATCCCCCAGCAACGCCTGTTACAGCTTCAATAATAGAGCCGGCGTCTGCCCAAAATAATTTGTAGCAAAACGTGAAACATAAACCAAAAATGTATCGCTGCCAAATGAAGGTCAATATTTTTTTCGTTTCATTTCCTTTTTGCGTTTATTATTATTATTTTTTTTTGAATCTCACCTGGCTCCGTTGTTGTGCTGGTGGTGGTCTCCACGGCCGGCGGCTCTGTATTGGCCTGGCTCTGGCTAACTCTGTCGAGCATCAGCAGCAGCACGGTCAAGGATATTAAAGCCCAGAGTGGCTTATGGCGCATACGCTGCCAGTTCCACATGTTGGCCAAGCTCACCAAAATTGGTTAACTGTTTGTTTTAACTGTTTTCGAACGCACACACACACACAAACACGAATCAATGGGCTGACATTGAGCACTCGAAACTTGTGCTTGGAGCTTTCACTGGCCTGTGGCAAGGATAATGTGTGAGTCTTGTTGCTTTTCAGTTTAGTTTTTGTTTCTGTTTTTCTTTTTTTTTTGAGGCGCCTTTAAACCGCTTTAAAGTTTTGTTGTTGACGTCGCTCAATGCCACAGTTTGGGGCAGCAGCAACAACTATGCTATGCTATGCTGCCTTGCCACAACGACGACAACACTTCACACGCTGCCTTCAATGGGCGCTAAAATAGAAATCCACTTGCAGTGACACACACAAACACACAGATATATATATATATATATATATATATCTATGTATGTATATATATTTTTTGGCAATCTGCCAAGTCAGTTTTTCACTTTTGTTTTCACTTTGGAGCTTAGAGCTGGCTTTTCCTTAATGCGCTCGGTTTTTCCTCTTCTTCTTCCAACTGCTCGCAACTGTCGCTGCTGACAAAATGCGTTGCTGCTGCTGTGACGCGTCCTTTTATAGTCCAATTTGGGCAGCATCGTTAGATTCGACGCCGTTCGCTCGTCCGCACTTCGGCACTGAACGAAACCGAAGCAGACGAACATTCTTCAGGATACGAGCTGCAGCCTCTGCTGTCACGTGCATTTTGCCGGTAACTCGTGTGTTTTTGTTTTGATTTTCGTTGTATGTGTTTTTTGCAACAACTGCTGCTGCTGCTGCTGCTTTCGCTTTTCTCTTGCCGCATTTTAGGCGCCAATTGTCTCTGTGTGTGTGTGTGTGCGGGTGTGTGGGTGCGTGTGTGTGTTTGCCCTTGTAACTTGCACGTAGCTTGCGTTGAAAATTGCACGCGTTTATTTCCCCTTGGCAATAGCTGCAAATGAAGTTTACTTTACTTGTGGCTGCTGCATTTGATCAGCTTAGCCATGCACACGCACACACACAAAGCCTTAATGCTATCAATTGCAGCCTTAGACATCTTGTTATCTTAGCATCTTGTCAAACATCTTGAGACAAAGCAAACAACAAGAAATTTCACTTAACAAGCTTAATCAATAAATTTAAGCTCGCAGCACAAAGATTTGCATCGAGATTGTATTCAGTGAGCGTAACTAAGCAAACATTGCTCGCAAATGCATCTCAATTTGTATTTAATCTGATAGGATATGCATTTAGTTATTAAGGATAACTTTAAAAAGCCAATTAAAGCTTAACATAGGATTAGAGTGACTAAAAGCTCATTGCACTTTGTTGCCTGCAGTATGAAATGCAAGCAAATTGCGAAATTACTTCAGAAGCTTATTAATTTACTCTAAGTAAAAAGCTGTTAAAAGCTCATTTAAAGCTTATAGACTTGCTACGTAGCACTGGTTATATGTATTTTTAAATTGAGCTTCAGCAACATAATAACAAAAGCTGAACACTTGTAAAGTTGATGCCTTTCACTTTACTCAACTCACATTTGAGCTATGTGAACATGCAGGCTGTAAACAGTAAGCTCTTCTCTTTATCACTCCAATGGCATTTCAGCAGCTTTTATTGAGCACAATCAATAATATAAAAAATAAAGCTCTACTTAGTTCATTTAAGCAAATATGCAGCTAAATTTCAATTGCGCTCTAGTTAATATTTAAGACATACGACTACAGTTAACCTAATGCCTAGGACATAAAAAGTTCGATGTTAATTAAATTATATAATTTCGATTATATAATTTCTCAACTAACTGAAAGTTGAAACAAAAACAAATATACTGACCACGAATTTTACATATAATTCAGAAATGCTTAAGATATGTTTTTGGACTTACTCAATTAAAAGCTCCCCTTAAGCTTAAGACTCGCTGACTAGAACTAACTGTAATTATTATCTGCCCAAGATAAATCCAATATTTACCGCCTTTTCAATTACGCCCATTACGATTTGGCTAAACGCAACCACATTAATCTGTGCTAGCGACGCCCCTCCTCAGAGTAGGCAATGAAGTGTGTGCTCAAACACAGAAGGACGCTGAAAGATTTGCGGTGATTGAAGCACTTGCATTGCGGTCACCAACAAAATGAGTGCCTGCGGGCTCGACAGACATCCTTGGCCACTAATTACGTAAATGAATTCTGTGGCTTGGCCAAGTCAGGCCACGCCCAGCCTCGCCTCGGCTCGAATATTTCCGGGTTTGGCTCGACTTGCCCTGGCGGCCTGTTCGTGATAAATGTTTGTCTCGCTCTGGACACGTTTCAGCGAGGGAGGAGAGTGGAGGGCAGCAAACAGGACAACAATTGAATAGCGTATACAATGCTGTCTGGTTCTGAGCCATCAGCCTCTGCCACTTGTCACTTGCTGCTTGCTGCCTGCTGCCTGCTGCTTGCTGCATTGCAAAATTTGCTGAAATGCGAAATGCGCTCAACTCAAGTCAAGTGGAAAATGAAAGCTGATGTTGTTGTTATAACAATTGACAACTATTGTTGTTGCTGTCGTTGCTGTTGGTGTTGTCGATGCTATCGTTGTGCATTTGTGCCTGACTGCAAATACCGTAAATTCAATTGTGCCGCATTATCTGTATAATTTGTAGCATGCTACACATTTTTGTTGCCAGCTGCTACGGAATACATTTTCCTGTTGTTTTGCTTCAATGCATCCAAGCTGCAATCACTCTCTCTCTCTCTCTTGCCTCTTGCCTGCTTCAACAAATATTTTCAATTTGCCAACAAATCACAAAATCTTAAATCCAAAAATATATCAAGCCAATAATTGTCATTGTAATACGAAATTATTATTATTATTATTATTATTGTTGCTGCATGTGTTTGGCTTGTAGTACATGTTGCTGCCACATGCTGCTGCATCTGTTGCATACATAATTTATTGTCCCTGACAATCTAATTATTTAGTTTTGCCGTTGTAGCTGATGAGCGAGCAGCTGCATGTTGCATATTGATGCTCTCAGCCAAGCACTAAAGGACTTAAAGCCAATTTCATAAATGCAGCAGCAATCAATCAATTTATAGCACTTTTGTGACATCAACTAACAGGTAAGCTGCACTTTACTATTATTTAATAATCAATTTTAATTAAATGGAAGCAAATTTCTTGCTCTATTGTAAAACATTCAAAAGCTAAATTATTATTCTAAGCTGAGTCCATTGAAAATGATAAACGGACTTAATGGAGACAGGCAAAAGAAGGCGTGACTGACCTTATGAAGTATATACGTCCTTGATCAGAATCAGCAATTGAGTCGATCCAGCTCTGTTCATATATCTGTCTGCCCGGCGCTGGGTATTTACTAGTCGGACACTCCCAATAAAACTTTAAAGATTGCAGAAAATATCGAGTAGAAGATTTAAAGGGAAATTCATATATAATCCACATATCTAAGTCATCCATTTCGTTTGCATTTATATATACTCTTCCTGTATACTTCTTGTAAGTCTCATCTACTTGATATCAATTATATTTCCTACATAATTAAATGCCAAATTGTTCATCCTCTTCGTCTTTTAAGCCACATTTTTCGCCATCTCAAAACAATTTCGTTATAGATTTTGATTTATTTCAAGTAGCTCAATGTAAAAGTACACAATGATTAGTGCCTTTTGCAATGTAATTACGCTGCCTTGCCCTCAAGTGGGCGGCGGGCGTGGCAAGCCAAAATAAATTGCTTTGGGCATTTGGAAATCGAGTCGGAATAGCTTTTAGCCTCGAATCACTTGCAATGCACAGCAATCGTATAATTAAATCAATTGCAGACCGAAGAGCAAAGACAAAACTGAAAAGGGGCCGGAGCAGGGAAAGGGGCGTGGGCCGACAGGGCGTATGCGCGATAAGCAAAAGTTGCATGCAGCAAAGCAGCAAAGCAGCAAGAATCCTGTCGTGTCATGCAATTATCGAGTTTTAATGAAATTTCACGCACAGTCATACAAATCCATTAAAGGGCGAAGCCAAAAACTCGACTCTCAAAAACGAAATAATGAGAAGAAAATATCTAATGGTCAGTTGGTTGGCGGGAATCTCTAATTACCCAAGACACTGCTCGGTGGCATAGTTAATTGCATTGCCAATGATGCGGCAAAAATCGGTTTTCACGCACAATGTGACAAAAAACGAAGTGCCACGCCTCCTTAAAAAGCCATTTAGTCATTAGGGCTGCTCGAATTGTGATTAAAGTTGTGAAGCGAACTTAATCAACTGGCAGTTAAATAACTGTTGGCTAAATTGAACACTACAAACTGTTGGCAAGCAGTTGGAACAAGTTTCATTTTCTTTTTCTATTTTTTTTGGTCGTCTAATTAGGCCATATTCGCATTGAATTGCAAATGACATTAGAAAATTTGCAAGTAAAAGTTTACAGCCAACTCGAGGGTGGCTCTGTGTGTGGTTCTTAACGAGTTTCCAACTCTCAGCCGCAGTCAAGTTGTGTGCGCTGTGTAAATTAAATAAAACATTAATTGCTTGCTTACGTCACGTAATTTACCCAAGCCACAGACGCCAAAACCAAACCAACATTCGGGCCACACATTCGAGCCACATTCAAGCCACATTCGCGCCAGCATTCGATCCACATGCGAGCTCCCCGAGCAATACATTGCCAAGGCAATGCGACACGTAGTGCCAATAAATCTCAATTGATCCCCGCGGTGTTGTTGCAAAAGTTCAATTAAAAGTCTCCCCGTGGCATGCCTCACTGTGGCCAACATCGTGACACACTCGCTCGCACATACACACACACACACACACACACTCGCCCACTCAACTGTTGCCCCAATGGCAAATGGCTGCAAATATGCTAAGTGGTCAAATGTGCACACACTATTTGCATGCACTGTGCGCCACATGTTCCATGTCCATTGTCCAGTGGGAGCAGAAGACAGGACATCGGATAGCCCAGCCGTGCACTGGAGTCAAATGCTCTACCTCATTATCATCTGTTATTCCACCTATTTCTCCCACTCCCACTCCCATTCCTACTCTATTTCCAGCTAAGCTAAATTGTGGGCCAACAAAAAGTGTTGCACAGTTATTAGCGCGCTATTCAAGTTTATTGGGCCGCTTGCAGTTTTAATTAAAGTCAGGGCAATGAAAGCCAACAGTTGTTTCTAATGATATGAGCTGAAGCTTAGGCTTTCATTTAATTAGAGCTTTTGGTAATTAATCAAGCTTTAAGCTGAGCTTAAATGCGCTTTCAATTTTGGTTTCTATGTTTAAAGCTACAAAATTGATTAATTTTTTCTTAAGAACTTTGTTTAAGGCTTTAATTAAGCAAGCTTTGATGTGCTTTAAAGCTCTGAAAGTTTACCTTGAATATATGCGTTTCATAGAAAGCTTTATATTATTAAACTAATTCTTTATAAAGCTTTTACTAATTGCTCAGACTCTACTGCATATAGATAATATTAGTAGAAATAATATTTTAAACTATTATGGTGCTTAAGCAATACCTAAAGCACATTAAATGATGGTATAGCCCATGGCATAAAATATATAAAAACTAAAGAGATTGAGCTTTAAGCTTCATAAAAGTTTTATAAGATTTAGTTCATAATAATTTCTATTGCTTGTGGTATATATTTTTAAAGCTTTAAGCTTTTTCAATTTCTTGCTAATTTCAAACTTCCTTCATTTCTAACCGCTTCACAACACTGGCATTCCATGCCTTACTCCCTTTCAGCTTATGTCATTGGAATTTAATTGAATGTTTCAGACAGAAATCAACACAATCAGCAAGAAGCCATAAACGCTCACATTTTGGCTGCCCAATGGTTATGACAACGAGTCCATCCAAGTGACCAGCAGAAATTTGCCATTTCACCAGAGTGTGCCTGTGTGTGTGTGTGTGTGTGTGTGGGGATAAGCGGGCAGCAAGTGCAAATAATATTATGCTTAACTGCACGCACGCACACATATGCCTTGCTGTGCAGAGCTCGACATGTCCACAGGGCACATGGAGGCCGAACGGGTAGAGAGCGTGGTGTGTGCATGCCACCGGAAGCGGCTAAGGACAACACGCACAACTTTACTTGGCCAAACAGAATTAAGGAACCGCACGTACGCACACAGGACGACAGTCAAGCAGCAATGTGTGCATGTGTGTGTGCGTGTGTGCGTGTGTTTGTAATTGTAATAACTGTTGTTCCGTATCGTTGTCGTAAGCTGCCTTGTTTGCCACTGTAATTGCCCAGACTACTTTCCGTAACTCCTGATCCTGGCCGTGGCTCTGCCATTGACAAGTTCAATAATGGCCATCGACCGCAACATCTGGTTTAGTTTGCCAGCCTGGCTGTCTGCCAGCCTGCTTTTACGGCTCGCAACTTGGCATTTGGTTTCAGTTTCAGTTGCAGGTAGTAGCAGCAGCTAGCCAGCCGAGCGCCTAATTGAATAGCCGCTCCACAGGCTGGCGGTGGCAACAGTGAAACATTAACTGACATTTGAGCCAACACTAATCTGCATAGAATTTGCAACTTGCCAGTCTGTGCCGAGAACTTACTTATCGCAGGACATTCAGCTGCAGATGGAGGAGACACACTCACACACACACACACCCCCATTAATATGCTGTTGGCGCACATGTGCAAAGTCCTGGCTGCCAAACCCTTATCATATGCCCAGACTCTGGACGCCCTTTTCTGCTTTGCATGCATATCCTGGCCCATTCTGCTAGCTAACTGCATCTATTTAGCATAATTTGTTGTCTTGTTGGTTCTTTTTACTTTATCTCTACTTTCTTAACTGTTGTCTAGGATGCGGCAAGGCTGGCATCCTGGCAGTCAAGTATCAAGTGCTCAAGTTGCGCAGTTAGTGGCGACAAAGACATTGTCTAGCTTCTAGTTTTATGGGCATTTTATAGTTTATTAAAGTCATCATTTGATTTTACTTTCCATTTTTGGTAAAATGCCGAATATTTACATAAAGAAAACGGGCAGCATTTATATTCTTTAAAATAATTTTAGTACATTTTATCAAAAAGCTCTATCACCTATACATACATATGTAAATAGTAAAAGGACAAATAACTGTTAAAGGAAAAGCTTTACAATACTCACTTGCTCTCTTTCATTCTCCTTCTCTTCCTATGTCGTTGTAAATGCTATTCAAGCGTGCGCCATTTTTATTCAGCGAAAATTTTACCGGCACGCACTTTACCAATTACAACATGTAAGTTAAACGGCTGAAAATAATGAAAAAACACACTTACACTTTAAAAAAAAGTCGCGGCTCCAATTATTAATGTTTTACACTAATTGATACACTTAACTTTGTTTAACACATAAATTTGTTACACAGGCGCAGTGCACAGGCCCGTCGCGCACAAACACAATCGATCATCGAAAGAAATGCACTCGAACTAAATTGTGGAATTACTTTCCGGCGCCTGCAATACCCTCCGCTAATCCAGCAGATTCACTAATACCAAGAGCACCACTCAGCTACTTATCAAGCAAGAGCACACTGACAGACCTGCACTCACACAATGTACAATTTGAGTTGATCTTAGCGGAACGACCAATAGCGTGCAGGCAGAATTGCTCAATGTTCGCTCTTGAGTGAAATGTAGTGCAGTTATAAATTCGCTAATTTTCACTCACAGCAGTGCAATCAGCAGGCGCCAAGTGAGCTGATCTTCCATTCTTCACACTTACTAAATATTTAAGTGGAAAGAGAAAATACTTGTTGCTGGAAAACATTTTTGAAGTTTGTTTATATGCATTAAATACAATTTGAATTAGCGGCAAATATGTGCAGTATTTTACAACACTGCACAATACTGGTCAATAATGACGTCAGCAACAAATCAGCTGTTTTCTTGTTTTTGCCGCTGAAATAAAGTCAGACAAAAATTTGTTTATGAGTTCAATTTTTAGTAAAAGTTGTGTTTTTATTAGTGAAACTATTATGGTAAGAGACATGTTTAGTTTATTTATGCTGTGTGCTTATTGGCTATTTTATATCTACAGAATTTGGACGCAATTTTCCCAGATTTGAGCGGCTTAAAGCGCGCCTTGGCAAAATTGGTTTACAAAGACTTATCAAAGAGTTGTGTATATAAACATATACAGCATATATATGTATATATATTGTTAACAATCATTCACCATTTCCAGATGAACGTTTATGTGCCATTGAACCGAAGTTTGAGCCGTCTTGCGGCGTTTTCTATTGGAGCGCTCAAAACGTGGAGCAACAGAATCTTGTCGCCTATTTTCCCGTGGAGCACGCCAAGGATTTGGACTTTGAGCTGATTAGAAAAATGCAGGCACTATTATTAAACTATGTCATTATAATGGCTATAGTGGACAATACGGGAAATATATTGTATTATCAGATGTCGGAGGGATTGGGAGAGAGTGTCATATAAGAGATGGAGATGGATGTGGAGATCTTTGATACAGTGGAGCAGTTGCAACTGATGCTAGGTTGCTCCCCGTTCGTAACTAAAGAGCCACTACCAATGTTACGGCACTATTAATTCATTGCCTACAAACTGTCGAACCACGACGAAATGTCTAAAAAGATTAGAGCCAAATCTATATAGCTTTATAGCAACTAATCCGATACTCTGATGCTGAAGGAAAAGCCGTAGGGAAAAATCGTATCAAGCTGATATATAGTACTAAACAGTCTCTTAAACTGTCTACAAATAGTCATTATATATCCTATCAGATCATATCTTAAGCAATCCTCAAGCGTCTCCCCATTCATGGATTACGAATTCAACATTTTATTTATAGCGATAGATACATTTATTCAAAATCATATCATAAAGTTTGTTTTTTGTTTTAGCATAAATAACAATTATGTGCAAAGCTTCAAGCAGGTTCATTATATAGATATGAATCTAAAGATCTTTGCACACAATAAATGATATAATAGTTTTTGCATAATTATAATTTATGTATAATCAATAATCGTAATATAATTATCTTGACATTATATATTTATTTATATATATATATATATATATATATATATATATATATATATATATATATATATATATATATATATATATATATATATATATATATATATATATATATATATATATATGGCCTAGGCACTAAAATTCAAATAATCGAATGCTACAAACTTAGATACAAATTAAAAATTATATTTTCTTTAATTATAGGCATAGATGTATATATATATATTTAGATAGCTTAAGTTTATTTAACAATCTGATTGCATGCGTTTGAGAAAATCTGTTTTCTTAACTTGGGAAACGTTCTCAAATGTGGCGGTTTTAATTTTTTAAATGTTTTTCTCTTATATTTTTTATAGCGTGCACCGCAAATTTTTGTTTAAAAAAATATGAAATGAAATTTTTAAAAAATGCTCAAAGCAATACAGTTTTTATGTTTGTTGTATCGTTTTTTAAAGTACAATAATAAATAACAAATGTATAAGCATGTATATATATATATATGTATGTATAATTTAAAATATAAAATTAAAATAATATACTTTATTCTCAACTCGGGCAATGGGGCTGAGGAGTTGATTTGAAGGCGGCAAAAAATTATAATATACAAATTTAAAAATTGTAAATATTTGTTGTTTATCGATGAGCTCATTAAATATATGCATGTATATTTATATATATTGATGTATATATATGTATATAAGATATAATATTTGTATTATGACTTGTTTTTCATTTTGTTCAACATTTTTAATGTGATTTGTATGTTTCATATGAAAATAGGTGTGTGTGTATGTGTGTGGTGGCTTGTAAATAGCGGTGTGTGTGTGTATTAATATATATGTATAACATTCTCTCACTTGTTTACTCTCTCTCTCTGTCTCAACTAACATCTATATATAAAATATAGAACCTGGCTCTTATAATTTCTTTTGTTTCAAATAAAAATCTTTTCACAAAATTTACATCAACTTTACGTCTGTCCAAGTGCTTGTCAGCTTAGATATATATCTAGAAGCCATATAAGTATATATGTGTACATATAAATCGAAGCAGCTGACGTGATATATGATTGTATATATATGTTTATGTTTACGTTAATGATTGATGCAGGTGTTTACAATTTATGTAGAATATTCTAGGCAAATTTGGTCAATGCTTCTGAGCAAAAAATATGCACGAGGGTTTCACAATTTATATATATATATATATATATATATATATATATATATATATAGAAATGTATATAATATAATCAACCGTTTCTCATGTGTAAAAGCATTTTGTATTCTTGTTTTTGTTTTCTTTTAACTTATTTAACTGAGCTAGGCCCAGGGCCAAATTTAAGACTAAATGTATTTGGGTGGTTTATTAACACCAATCGGCCGTGTATGAAAAGTCCTGGAATAGCATCTGCTCCTCATCGGTCAAGTGGCGCGGCTCCTTTGGCGGCGTCAGCTGCGCCTTCTCTGACGTAAACTCCTCATCAAAGTTGGAGACATCTTCCAGGTGGTTCTGCGTGAATAAATAGGATGTATAATGCTTGATATGTTGATATTTATTTAATCATAGTCTTACGATGGTTGGCACAAACGGTGGCTTGACTTTGCGCAGCAGCAGATCATCCCAAACAATGGAGCGGAAGAACGCTTGCTTCTTAACATCCTCAGCATCGCGCTCGGATGAGCCCAAACGTCGTTCCGGATTCTTGCGCAGCAGCTAGAAGAATGAAATATTAACTCAATGATACCTCTAGAATTGCCATTTCAGCTCACTCACCCGTCGCATAACGGCAATGGCCTCCAGTGAGAGGAAACGCGGATAGCGCACCTCATCGTTAACAATTGAATCAAAGACCTCCTCCTCATCGTCGCCAGGGAACGGAGACTGTAAAAGTTACGATTTACAATATTAAAAATCATTTCGATTGTTATTAAACTCTTCCACTCTTACCTCTCCGACCAGCATCTCAAAGATCAGCACACCCAATCCCCACCAGTCGACAGCGCGTGTATACGATGTCTCCGTGAGCACCTCGGGCGCCAGAAACTCAGGTGTGCCACAGAAGGTGCCGGTGCGATCGCCAAAGCCCATGCCCTCCTTGCACAAGCCGAAATCGGCTATCTTCACATAGCCATCCGTATCGAGCAGCAAATTGTCCAGCTTCAGATCGCGATAGATGATCTTGTTCTCGTGCAGATACTGCAGACCCAGCACCACACACGCAGCATAGAAGACGGCGCGCGGCTCCAAGAACACATCTGTATGGATGTGCATCATTAAATCACCGCCAGCAGCGTATTCCATGACAAAGCAGACGTGTTGCTTCAAGTAATTAGAAATTTAGTTGATTAATTAATTGTTAATGCTTAATTTATGAATTACTAATATGTAGATTTTTAATAAATAATCAGAAACTTAAAATAAACAATACGTAATTACTGAATTTCAATTAATAATTACTTAAGTAATTACTAAGTAAATACTAATTACTAAATAAAAATTTAAGCTTTTCCTTTTTTTATGTCTTTCTTTAGTTTAGTTGTAAAGTTAATATCACTTGAAATCAAGGCATACATTTAATTATTTTTAATTACTTAAGAAAATCTTTTAAGTAATTGGGGATAATGGGTAAGTTATAATCTAATTTTTGCCTTTGAAGACTATTTTCAAGTCTATAAAATTTACTAAAAAATGTTGATTAATTAGTCGTAATTACTTGAGTAAAGTAATTCTTCAATAAGTAATTATATATAATTAAAAGTAAAATTAATTAGCTAGGGGTAATTATTATAATTATTAATTAAATGTATATTAGAAATATTAATTATAATTAATTATGTATGAATTATAATTAATTACATATTAATTATACTTAATTACATATTAATAATAATAAAATTCTTAATTACATATGTAAATTAAAATTACCAATTAATTTAATTTATAAAATTTAATAAACAATTAAACATACATTCTATAATTATTATTTTAGCCTAGTTAAACATCTCGAGACTCACCTCCGTTTGGAAGCACGAATACAAATTGACTAAGAACGGATGATGCATGGCATTGGCCACCTCGAAGATGCGCTTCTCGCTGAGCAGCGACTCCACCTCGTCCCTGGCAATGATGTCGCCCTTCTTGAGCGCCTTGATCGCATAGTATTGATTGTTGCTGCGCAGCTGCGACAATATCACCTTGCCGAAGTGTCCGCGTCCGAGCACGCTCAGCAGCCGGAAGTTGTCCATGGACAACATGCCAGCATTTGGTGGTGGCTGTGCGGCACGCAGTGCCTCATAGCCAGCTGGTTCGCGATACTGCAAGCCACGTGCCACATTCCGGCGGCCACCGCTGGTGGATGCGGCGGCGCCCGCTGTCGTCGCTTTGGCCACATTCAACTCGTACTGATTGGCATAGATCGGTTGCTGCTGCTGCTGCTGTTTGTCCTGTCGCTGTGTGGGCTGCGGGAATTGTGGTGCAGCCGTGTTGCTATTGCCATAGATTGTGGGCGTCGGTGGCTCCTGTATAATGGGCGATGATTGCACCACATACGGCAATTGTTGCTGCTGGGTGCCTACATAGAGCTTGCCTAGCTGCGGTATGACCTAAGTTTTATAATAAAAGATGGAAATTAATATGAAATTCGATTCGATATTCAAGTTAGTTAGTTGTGCAACTGAAAAGCTCTGAATATTGACAGTGTATATATATATATATATTTATATATATAGTGTGTTTATTTATATATATATAGATATATATGTGTTCAAGTTTTACCTCATCGAGCTCTTGAACAGACTCAACATTAGTTATTAAAACACTTTCGATGGCTGCCTCCTCTATCAGGCAGCTGTTGTTCAGGCTGCTGCTGCTGCTGTGGCTGTTGCTGCTGGCTGTTGCCGTTGTCTCAATGGGTTCAAAGGTTATATGTACAACATTGATCTTGGCCTGCAAGAGTTTATTAAGTAGTGGGACAGTGCAAAAAGAATTGCCAAAAACAAAATTTAACTACACAAAACACATACAGGTGCAGAGGCTGTTGCTGTTGCTGTTGCTGTGGCTGCTAGCAGCAGCTGTTGCAGCGGCCTGGTCAAGGCAAATTGATGAAATTGATGTGAATGTTGCTGCTGCTGCTGCTGCTGGTGCTGTTGTTGCTTATGTTGCAGCGCACACAGCTGCCGCACCATCTGCGCAAATGCCTGAAGTGTGGGCACAATCATTGCGCTGTTGGCGCTTGCAACATGACGGACAACAACTAATTCGTTTGGCCAAGAAACACAACTGAGTGCCAATGTCATGACCAGAGAGGCCAAAGCAATTCTTTTTCTATGTTTTTTTTTTTTATATTTTGGATGTCTATTTGCCATAGGTTTCAAAATGTGACCATAGAGCACATATGTATATATAGCGACTATATATCCGAGTCTGCAACGTGAATTGCTTTTAAAAATAATGGACAAAAAGGCAAAAACAAACGTAGAAATACGCTTAGCTGCAATTGGGTGAGTGTATGTGTGAGGGTGTGTTTGTGTGTGTGTGTGTGTGTGTGTGTGGACAACACTTAAGACATAGACCAAAAACGTATACAGGGTGCCCGTAAGACACTCAAGCTAAAAAGACATTTGCTGGCACGTGAAATGTTTCGCGTTTTAATGCTTCAATTTTCCGCCTTTTCAATAAACTTTTTTCTATTTTTAAGCAATTTCATTTTGCACACGTTATTTGAATATTGCCACACATATCTATGGGCTAAGTCCGCAAGGTATATCTAGCAAATGAGACAATATGTCTAGCCAGTTATAGAATATAGAAAAGCATTTCTGGATGCCTAATCAAGCACTCATCTATAACAAATTATCAAATTTTCTTTTTCTTTTTTTGGTAAATGTGTTAACAGGGTATCTGGCAGCAAGAGTCGAGCACTTCTGGCCAAATAATTGCTTGTCTGTAAGACATTTCTTGTTAGACTTAGCGCTTGCTTATAGAAATGGCCTTTACTAAATATTAATATTTATAATATATCTGTATATGGATATATCTTAATGAAATTTTGATTTTTTGGCATTCAACAAATATAAACAGGGTAGTTGTCAGTCCTATAGAATGGGACATAAAACCTTCTGAATTATTTGTAGATTAAATTTCAAACTTCTCAAATTATCTCTAGTTCACAGTATAAGTACATGTATAAGAGTTCTGTATAAGATATAAATATTTTGGCAAAGCTTACATGAATCTTGCTTTGACTAGCAGAGAAATGAAGCATAAGACTTTCGTATAGAAATCTTATATTTAGTATATATATTATAAGACTTTTGTAAAAGACTCATAATATTATAAGTCTTCCTCAAATTGTACTACCAGAATGTAGCATAAGACTTTAGTATAAGATTTCCCTATAAGACTTTTGTATAAAAGTTCCGTATAAGACTTTTGTATAAGACATATCAAAAAAGTATTATTGCAAAGTCTTCATGAATCTGTATATAACTACCAGAAAATATACCAGAATATATATAAAAGAATATATATACCAGAATATATAGTATAAGACTTTCGTATAAGACTTTTGTATAAGACCCAAAAATTACAAGTGTATTATACCATGAGCTAACAATCAATTCCGCTTTCGGTATTGAAGTTTTCTTCAACTGCCAAAAAATATGAAGTATAAGACTAAATATAATATAAGATACTAAAACACTTTAGGGCCATATTCAGAGCTTTCGTGTGATTAGTTAACTTATGTAGAAAAGAAAACTTAACTAAATATATATATATAATTTCAATTTCTTCAGATATTCTGCGAACATAACAGTTGCTGTTAGCTATACTACATATGCAAGTGCTGTTAAAATGATGTTAACTGCAGAAATGTTAATTAACATATATAACATAACAAGCTGTTAGAGCAACTACATGAGCAAGTGCTGTTAAATTGAAAAGAAATGTTAATCAACATGACAATAACAGCTGTCTGTTAGTTGTGTGTGTTGCGTGACTGTTAAGTGCATAACATATGTGCTCAATGTTAGGTGAGTGAGTGCTGTTAGGTGTTAGCATAAAAGCGAATTTTGAATGTGATGGCAGAAACAGTAAAGCAGCTCTCAGCTAACATAGAAAAACATTTACAGTAACAGTAACGGAACACCGGAATAACATTTAACACTGGAAACGCGTTTCGGCTGTAATTAGTAGTAGTATTTGAAACTCGATTAGGACATAAAAAAAGTAATTAAATAACGAAAACCAAACCAAAGCCGAATACAAATCGTAAACAGGGTATCAAAATGATAGAAAGAAAACCTCCTAACCTCCACACAGAAACGATCGCCGGCACTGGAACTACGGCTGGACTGCAGCCCACCGCTGTACAAATACTCATCATCATCCTCGGGATACTCAACCAGCGGCGACGACGAGGAGCAAGTGACCAACAACGGCGGCTCCTCATCAGTGCCACCGCCGCCAACGAGCACCACCGGCGGCAGCGTCAGGACTGGACGATGCATCTGCTGCTCCACCGCCGATGGCATTGCTGGCGACTGTTTGGCTGCTGGCTTCTCGATTGGCTGCTGGAACTGAAACGGGTTGCGTATTGTTAAGGTGCTGAGCTCTACGCTTGTGCTTCGCCTCTGCTCAGCTGCAGATGGAGATGCAGCAGCTTCAAGGCGTATGTTGTTGTTGCTGTTGCTGCTGTTGTTGTTATTAATTAGTGTTTCGGGTGGTGTTGGCGGCGATTCTTGCATGGGCATTACGGTCTCTATCTGCATGATACGCAGCGTAGCCATGCGCTTCAGCTGCTGCTCCTGCTCCAGCTCGAACTGATCCGGTTCGAGGTGCCGCTGCTCCTTGGGCAGCTGGCGGCGCAACGTGTTCGGATACGATTCCATTTCGGAAAGGAAGTCAAATTCATGCAATGCATCCTGCAACTGTCGGCGATTAACGGCATCATGACAGGACACACACACACACGGACGAGGGCAGGCAAAGCGTTAAGCAACAGCAGGCAGGAGAAACAGCGAAAGAAAATGTATTTGTGTGCGCGTGTGTGTGTGTATGTGTGTGGAAGAGAGCAGATAGAGAAATGGGGAATATGGATAAGACATATGGCTATTGAAGTTGAAGTGTGGGAGAGAAAGAGAGGGAAAGAGAGAGAGAGAGAGAGAGCATGTGAGTGCAAGACGGAAAGAGCACCAAAAAGACATTCGCAAAACATAGATGTGGCTGAAATGAAGAAATGAGTAGAAAGGATGCAGAGAAAGAACGAAAGAGAGCAAACAGAGATGGAGCGAGAGACAATGATTCAGCGTTGAAGAGATGAGAATAAAGGGAAAGTGCAAGATTGAGTGCGACCTAAGCAAAAAGGATAGATACAGAGAAGCAGAGAGAGAGAGAGAGAGAGGGGGAAAGAGAAAAGAAAGAAACAAAGGGAGAAACATAAAGAGAGAGCGAGAGATAGAAAGACAGAGATAAAAAGAGAGAGAGAGAGAGAGCGGCAGGAAGAGAGAAGAAGAGAACAGAAGGAGGACTTAGAAACAGAAAGTAGAGGGAGACAGAGACAGAGAGAGACATAGAGAGGAGAGAGTGATGAACAAAAATGATATAAAAATATAGACAAATACTAAAAGAGTGAGAGATAGAAAGAGATTCATAGATAGAAATATTCAAAGAGAATATTCAAGAGAGTAAAGCGATAGATAGATGTAGAGAGAGAGAGACAGCTGGACAAAGAGAAACATAGAGAGAAGAGAGGCACAGACGTGGGGAGATTTGATGATGATAGCTAAGCGTAAGCAATATGCAAAAAGAAAACGCTTGAAGGCAGAATGAAGCTGCGCGACTTAGCTAAGGCATCAATGTAAAGAACTGGTTCAAAAGAGCTAATAAAATGTCTGCAAACTCATTTCAATTTTCAGGACATTAACTAAACAATATAAAAACTCACAACTTACTTGAGCTATGATACATAGGTTTTGGAACATTGGAACTAGTTCAATTTACATTAGTAGAGAACGGCTAAAGAAATAATTTAAATAACAATTTATTTCTATTGTGACTTAGATAACAAATCGAATAACTTATCGGTATCTTGCTAAAAAGAAGAGTCTGATATTTGGAACTAGTTCGAGAGCCTCAAATGATATCAGTAAAGAAACTAGCTAAATTGTGAACAGTTCATATGAACTAGCTATGTAGAAAAACTACTCGTATTACCTTTCAAATGAGTCGATAATGAACTGGATCCGGCAAATATATCTAGTAAATCATTTTGATTGCTCAACGTCGAGTTTGTTCTGTATGGAGTTTTTGGTTGCTAATCAGATGATATAACTATATATACAGTTACAAAAAAAAAAAATAAAACGAAACGAAACAAAAATGAACCAACACCAAAGCGAACCAGACATAGACTATATAGATGTATGGGGTATGTGGATAAATTTACAGAATGAACAGCTCTGGCAGAGGCACAACGATCAAATCAGCTACAGAGATACAGCTATATAGTCAGATAAACATATATATGTGTAGGAATATATATGTATATATATATTTATTTATATAGAGTAAGAGTATATATATATATGTATAGGGGAAGTTGTAATTCTTTTTGCTATACAGTTGCCAAGCGTAGAGTATTTGGTTCGCTTACCTCTTGATCAAGCACAGGTGTCACCGACTTCAAGACAGGCGGCGGTGGTGGTGCCGTGGTGGGCGCGGCAGTGCGTCCTGGCGGCGTTTTGCCAGGCATCTGGAGGCTAAGCGTATTGGGTCTGCCGCCGCCCTGGGCTGCGCTGCTTGCCGCTGGCTGCGTCGCCGGCGGCGGCGTCTCTGGCGGCAGCACACTGATGCCCTGCATATGCATGGAAAGCGGGCGCAGTCCACTCAAGCCACTAGCTGCAGGATCCGGATACTCGCCGGGCGTCTCCACATGCTCGTGCATGCCAGCATCCGGATCGAATTCCATATTCTGCGCCTGTTCGCCCGGCGAATAGGGCTCCGGTTCCACGGCCAGCGCATCGGAGGAGGGTGTGCGCGATATGGGCGACTCGGAGCCCCTGGAGGCGGCGCTGCTAGGCAGCGGCGAGGAGGCGCGTCCAACAGCCATAGACGTTGTGGAAGCTGCCACACTGCTGCTGACACCCAGATGCACATGATTGGGCGCATTGCGCTTGAGCAATCGTCCCCAGGTGGCGACATTGATATTCATTTGCTTGGCACGCGATATATTCTTGGCCTGCTGCCGATTGAAGATCATGCGCTGGCGTCGCAGTTTCGGCTTTTGCGAGATCATCGGATTCAGAAACTTGACCTCGGCGAAGAGCAAGCCTTGCGGCTCCAGCTGCAGTGCCATGCCATGGCGCACATCGTCAATGAACTCCTCGAGGCGCAGCACCTTGACAGCGCACAGCGAGCGCCAGTCCCGCCAGTAGACGCCGATCTCTAGCTCACGGGAACGGTCTAGATCGATGGAGAAACGCTGATCCCAGGCCTGCTGTGAGCAGGGCTTCCACGAGGTCTGGCCCACCGTAATATTGTCCAGCTTGATGACAGCCATAATCTCAAACGATGTTTCATCCTTGACCGAATAGCTCTTGGAGCTGCTGCGCGACGTGACGCCCTTAACAAAGCTGCGCAAATCGCCCGGACTAGAGCTGTTGTCTTTGTCGCGACGCGACCGACCGGGCACATCCTCCAACAGATCCTGACAGCCCATCAGACGCACCTCCAGCTTGCCCGTGACGCTGGCGCACCTACCCAGCGATGAAACCGACTGATACGATTTGCCGCCAAGCAGCCCGCCCGGACCCGACTGCAGCGATGTATAATGCACGGGCGCCGGCGACGTCGATTGCTGCACTATTTGCAGCTCCTGCTTGAGCAGCTGGGCGGTGGGCGAGTCAGCGGGCAGCTCCTGGCGACGCAGCTCCAAGGAGTACCGCAAGAGATCAAGTTTACGCGACGATTCCGACAGACGGCCGTGTGCCTAAAAATATTCAAACAAAAACAAAACAAAAAAAAACAATTTAAATCATTATAAAATTTATAAAATTATAAATTTCTTTGCCACAATTAAAAGTCAGATTTTGTTGTTCTTTTACACTCTATTTTCAATAATTTATATATTTATTGATTACTTTGATTACATAGAAAAAACACACACTTTAAAAACTGATTCAGCGTTTGAGGAACAATAGTGGAAACAATATATATTTCGCTTACGTCTCTATGTCAGGCTAGGATTCGGATTCGGATTGTGGTACACATGGATTAATGGGCGTGGCAACTTATGCAGAGTGTTAAATGCAAGCAAAAAATCGAAATGAAAACAAATCAAATTAGCTAAAAATTGAGTAAATTCGAGCCTAGCCGAAGTTTTCAAAGAACAAGGCAGAGTTTTTCCTTTAAAGAGTTTTCCTTTGGGGTTAGAACTTTTTAAACTTGATCTATTTTGACAGTCTTTCCATAGAATATTAGTTAGCATTAAATAACTTTATGAATTTGCATTTCAATTATATTTTAATCTTTTCATAAATCTCTTCTATATCAATTAATTCCTTCACCTTATTTAGATCTATTTTTTTATTTTTATTTTTATATATAAGCTTTATCTATTACAACTGAACATTAAGCTATAGCATCTATATAGTATATATATATATATACTGCATCTACTACAAACGGACATCTCTCTCTCCCCCCCCCCACGCCTCTTCAACTCTGCCTTGCCTTTCCCTTTCTCAACATGCCCTTAACAGCTACTCCAGCTAGAGCTGCGGTCGTCGCAGCATTGGTCGCTCGCCCAAGGAGAAGGCGCGTCCGCGCATCTGGAAACGTTCGGCCAGCCAACGCTGACAGCTCTCGCAGTGGCAATTGGGGTTCTTGGTGGGCCCGATATGATGACCCGGCTTGCGCATGACAACCACATTGCCAAAACGCAGCGCCTTCTCCAAATGCTCGTGCGTATAGCCGGCGACACTGGTCGAGACGTCGCTGGCCAGACTCGGGCTGTCGCGTGAGATCTCGAAACGACGCGCCGGCAGCGGTGATGCGGCCACAGTGCCAAAGGTCGTGGCAGAGGTGGTGCTGGGCGGTGCCTCGCTGCCGCAGCGCAACACAGTGCTGGCCGTCGACAACAGTTGGGGTGAGCTACGCTCGGACGAAGGTGAGCCGGGCGCTGCCTGTACGCTGAGATTATCGCGTGCTTCGCTCTTCCAGCGATAGCCGGGATGCAGACGCTTGAAAGGATCAACGCCTGCTGCGCCAGCTGCAGCAACGGGAGCTGTTGCGGGCGCCGACTGCGCCGGCGGCTCTGGACTAGCGGGCGGACCAAAGAACTGCAGAAAACCAGGACGATTGCGTGGTATATTAGACAGTTGCTGCTGCTGTTGCTGCTGCTGCTGCAGCTGCCTGCCTGGATAAGTATTATAGCCCACATTGCTCTCCGAGAAGCCATCCGATTCGGAGGGCAGCGTATCGCTGCGCTGAAAAGAGCTACGCTGCGAGTGCACTTCCCTTATAGTCGTCAGCGGCGGATGCGGCGAAGTGGAGCCCAGAGTCTGGAGGTGCTGCTGCTGCTGCTGCTGCGGCGGTTGCGACTGCAGCTGCATCTGCTCCGGCGTCGAGTGTTGCCTCGACCATAGACGCTCCATTTGACGAATGCGCACACGATCCAGCGAGTTCTCATAGTCAAAGCTATCCGATTTGGAGAGCAGTGCAAATGCTGGCGTATCGACCTCATCCGTATCCTTCCACGAGGTGTCCACACCATCACCAGCCAAGACGCTGGACACGCTGCTGCACGTGGCGTCGCGTGGCACGGTCGAACGCGAGGAATTCGGATAGGCGCCGCTGCTTTGCGTCTCATCGCTCGGCTGGCGCATATATTTCTGGCGCAGATTGGCCAACTTGGCAGCGCGCTGATCCCCGATGTGCTTGCGAAAGAGCAGCTGCTTGGACTCGCTGACCTCCTCGACAGTGCTGCACTTGGTAATCGCATGACCCAAATTAAGTTTCTGCTGCTGCTGCTGGTGCTGCTGTTGCTGCTTGGACGACGGCTGTGGCGATCTCTGTGCCAGACGACGCGGCAGAGCAGCGCCGGAGATGCGCTGATGTCGCAGCAGCATTTGCTCATTGTCGAGCACAGTT
The DNA here is from genome assembly GCF_003285905.1 of Drosophila hydei. Taxonomy (NCBI): domain Eukaryota; kingdom Metazoa; phylum Arthropoda; class Insecta; order Diptera; family Drosophilidae; genus Drosophila; species Drosophila hydei. Next base: position 2,793,601 of record NW_022045843.1, on the reverse strand, counting down.
TGTGGCGTCGAATTGGAGTCCAGCTCGTAGAGTTTCTGGTCATTGCTGCTGTCCGAATCGGAACTGGAGGCCTCGGCATCCGCATGCTCCTCATCCTCCTCCGAGCCGGTGCAGTAGACGTCAATGTGCACAGTGCGCGGTTTCTTCTCGCCCAGATTGGGCAAGCGCGGCGACGTCTGTGTCGCAGCACCTGGCAGCGGCGGTATACGCGGCATCGATGCCGACTTGAACGTCGACGAAGGCGTTATGGGCGTGGGCGTCAGCGTGGGTGAGTAGGTTGGCTGCACAGTGAGATTGGTTAGTAGAATTCTAAGATTCTCTCTCTCTCTCTCTCTCTCTCGCTTACCACATATGTGTTCGCCTCCTCCGCCTGCCGCCTGCTGGCAAAGTTGACCAGCCCCTCGGCAGTGGCACGTCGCTGCTCGTAGGCAGGCCGACGCCTCTGACGCTCCTCCGTGTCGCTGGTCTGTGAGTAGGCATCGCGCAGCTGCTGTGCACGCACCTTGCTGTGATAGACAAATGGCTCATTCAGAGCTGCGTCCAACTGCTGCTGTTCGTTTTGTGGCAGAAAGTCTGCCACAGCGGAGACAACTATGTTGCAGGTGCTGCGGCAACGTGTGCCGCATAGCTGAGCTGTAACGCCACCCGGCGTCGTCTCCGACTGTATGTGTCGCGAGGCCTGCGGACTGCCAAAGGCTGAATCCGCATATGTGGTGGCCGAGGAGTTGGTGCTACGAAAGCTGGTGGCTGTCGTCGCCTGGGGATTCATTCAATCAGCTTTAATCATTGATCAAATAACTAGCTAACCCTTGGCTGCTCACCTTCTCCGGCTCCGGCTCTGGCTCCGGCTCTGCTTCTGCGTGCGGCGTGCTCCACTTGTACACCACACGCATGGGCTGCAGTGGCTCCTGGGCATTGAACTCCCGCTGCACTGGCTCACCTGCACGCGCGAATGTCAATTGTGCACGCACCGTCCACTCGGCGGTCAGCTCATGAGGCAACGGAGGCGCAGGCGGTTGACCACCATCTGCCCCGCGAATGTTGCTGCTGCTCATGATGCTGCGCCAGCTTTTAGGCACACATGTTCAACTTTTTTTATTCACAATTTCTACATACAACACACGATCTGCACAGATACGCGGCATATAGTTTTTATAATATTTTCTATATATACATATATATTTGTTCTTTTAGATTAAGCTAAAAATACAACACAGAAACGTTGCTCTTGATAGTTTGGCAAACAAACACGTACACACACGCACACTAAAATGTTGCGAGGGTGGCTTTTTAACTTGTTATTATTTATTAAATTTAATTGTTTGAATTACAATGTTATAAGAATAGAATTTTAGTCTTATTTATTTATTTATATAATTTATTTATAATATATATATTTATTTTGTATTTATTTATAATATATATATATGTATAATATATATATATTTATATAATTTATTTATAATTTTATATTTTGATTATTAATTAATACTACTTTCAATATTATTTCTTTTTAGTTGTAATTTTTGTTTTTATTTTTTATTGTTATTTTTGTTTTTTTTTTTATTTTTGTTTTTTTGTTATTTTTATTTTTGTTTTTCTTTTTATTTTTATTTTTGTTTTCATTTGCACATATATTTATTTTAATCTTTTCATTAATTTTTTGTTTTATATTATTTTTTTTTAATGTTTTTTTTTTCATATATATTTTTATAAGCAAAAAATCCTTCTCTAAACAAATTGTAAATACACTATTTTAAGATAATCAATTCCTTTGAAAATTCTAAAAAAAAACCAAATTATTTTATGATCTGATAATATATGAGTTTTAATTAAAATCTATACCCGAAAAGAAATATGCATAATGCAATAGAGTTAAAAATAAATAACAAAGACCATTTGTAGCATGAAATTTATGGCTTTCAATAATTGGCTGCATATGACGTACATATTGCTATGTGAATCATCATGCTCTACTTATATATATAAATACATAAATGTATGTGTATATCTTATTTGCGATCAAAAGACATTCGGCAAATGAAAAGAAATTAAAAAGAAATTGAAACATTCATAAATTAGGCAGCAGGAATTATTCATGATTCTCAGATGAAACTAAAAAAAATTCATTGAACTCATTTATTTTTTAAAAATCATTTCCAACTGAATTCATCAGCAAAATAAATTGAATTAAAAAAAAATGCTTTCAATTTTACGGGAAAATTTTAATTTAGTTTTCTTTTATATTTTTAAATGTGTTTTGTTATTTTTATTATTTTATTAATTTTATATATTTATTATTTTATTTATATATTTTATTTATATCTTATCTTAGGTAAATTTTTAATATGGTTTATTGATTATCTTGAAACCACCCTCGTTTAGTGGGCGATTTATATTGTTTTACGTTTGATTATAATCTTAATAATCTTTCTTTTTTCTTGTTTTATTATTTATTTTTAGCCACGCACAAAAACACTTTCGTTTTATAAAGTTTATATATATATTTCTTTTTTCTTTTGTTGTTGGTTCACTTGGCATGTAAAATTGTGTTTCTAATTTTATGTGCATTTATTTATAAATTTTCGTTTATTGTTGTTGTAAAATACTAAAAATCGCAAGATGACCCCAAAAGCCAAATCGAGAAAAGCCACGCACCAAAATAAAATGCAGCTCGAAAACGATGGAAAAATTAAACAACGAAAAAATAAAACTAAAAATTACGCAATGTTTTTTTTTTGTTTTGGGTAACAAAAAATGAAGTTAAAAACGTGTACGACGCTGCGTATGCGTAATGTTTCTTTAATGCCAGCAATTCAGTTAACGCTAGTCTCTGTGTGCGTGCTTTAAGCCTTTATAGTTAATGCGACATTTTTTTTCTTTTAATTACATATGCAGAACACTTTAAGCTGAACACTTTAAGCTGAATCCGCCGCAGTCCAATGTAATTAAAAATGATTTAAATAATTAAAAAAATAAAATAGGAATACAAAATAAAAAAAAATCGACTCGCGGCAAACGAAACAGAAAAGGAAAGAAAACGCGCACGTAGCCTAAACGGCAACTGAACTCAAACTGAAATGCGTGAAAATTCGCTAGAGAAACAATTTTTCCGCTGGTCGAAAACGTGCAGCGCGCACAAACAGAATTTTTGGCTGCGCTCTTTTCACACACACCGATATATATATATATCTTAGAAACTCTATATGTAGTCTCTATGTATGCGTTTAGCATAGTTCTATTAATGTTTAGCAAACACAACAACGAGCAAAGGGCATTTGGCTCTTCGGCCTTTTGTTTATCTCAAAAACATCTGTCGCCCCACTTGCCGCACGGTCTAATCCAAACCCCTGCCCAGCCACACCACTGTTTATGTCAAAACACAAAATAAAACTGCAGTTGGAATTTTGAAAAATCTATGCCAAGCACCCAACCGCCCGCGCTGCTCGTTCGCATTTTAAAACAAATAAATATGGACTGCAAATAGAAAAGAGAAGCACACGTTAGAGCCAGACACGATCTATGCTTCTCAGTGGTTAGGGGTGGTACCCATTGGAGTCATTGAAAAGCATATACATAGAGGGAGAGAGCGAGGCACAACCGCAGCAGCAGCTAAACATATAAATCAACAGCATGGAACAGGCATTCATTTGTCCACGCGACAGGAAGTCGGAAATATTGTGAAATTAGTCGGATGACAAGAGAAATTAAGCCAACTCAGACGAAGCTTGAATACGCTTTAAAAGAGTATTGAAGTTGATCAAAAAGAGAATACGTAACAAGCAGAATTTATTGATTTAAGTTTTATAATAGATCATAGGCAAAGGATCTGAATGATCGCTAGAAGAAATATGACTTCAAAAGTAAGCAAAATATAAGAATAAAAGCTTACGTCCAACTTGCTGACAGCCTATTAAAGTACTCTATAAAGCAACATGTAATTCCCAAATTTCAGGGCAATTTCCTATCCATTCAGCCAACCTCTTCAGCAAGCCCATATACCCCTAGTTACAACAGTGCGCGTAGGGCTTGCTTGTGTCCCTGGCCAATTGTCATTTTGAAATGCTGTGCATATTTTCGGGCATATTTTGCAAGCCAACTCGCCAGTAAATTAATGAGGCGACAGTTAGCATTAAAAATATACTTAAAACGAGGGGAAAAAAATAACGAAAAAAATAAAAAAACGAAAGAGCAGGGAAAAATTGAAATATTTTCAACAGCCGCGTAATTAGCCCCGTTTCTTTTTCTTTATTTTCATATTTCATTATACTTGGTTGCTGCGCAGCATTGTCTTAAGGCACAAGGCGCGTATACGCAACGCATGTGCACATGAATCATACGCCGTGTGGCACACGCCACAAATGCTGTTATATTTTATCTCTCTCACTCTCTCTGTCTCTTAGGTTCTTACACTTTTTAACAAGGGGCAGGCCTTGCGTTTCGGCCCGCCCGTTTATGCGCGTGTCGTTTGCTTACCTGGCCAACGGCCAGATCTAAGAATTCAGGCTAATCTAATTAACACTAAGTAGGTAAAGCATAGAAAAAAGTAAAGAACCGCCCACTCACCTCCTGCAGCGCCTTCTTGTCTGGCGCACGATTCGCCGTCTGCAGAGTGCGTATGACATTCTTGGCTCCATCGACAACAGCTGCCTCGATGCGCAGCCGGTGACGCAGCTCCTCGATGCGCTCCTCCAGCGTCGTCTCCAGGCTCTGTGGCTGTATGCAGCCAATGCCGCTGACAGCGCCAATGCCCGCTATTAGAGCGCCATGCTCATCGGTTAGCTGTCGTGCTGCCTTGAGGCGATCCGCCTGCTCGCGATTCTGTTTGACTTTGATGATGCGCAAGCGCAAGAACTCAATCTTGGCTTTGGAGTCCGCTAGCATTTGGTAGGCCTCGGCGAGCAGTTTCTTGTCGCAGCCAATGCCCAGCGATTGGATCATATTCTCGGCGCCCGTTTTCACCTTCATCTCGATCTGCAGCTGTTTCTCCAGCGAGGCGAGCACCTTGTCGTTGGCTGTAGCCGATGCACCGCCGCCAGCCATCGCATTGTTCACACCCAAACCGCCAACAGCGCCCGCCAGCTGGGCAGGGCCATTGCCGTCAAGGCTGAAGGCAATCGATTCTGTAAACAAGATGGGAAATTAATTTTTAATGCATTTTATAGATTGTTTTCGGTTGAATGTGCACTATAAGGTATAAGCACAATAGTGCATGCCCTGTAAATTGAGCAATGAGTGGGGCATATATGTTGCAGATATAATTTTTGATGTAGCAAAGTATACCCTTTTCAAATGACTTTAAAGGCTTTAGTGTTTTATCTGTATATCTAATGAAATTGCTCTTTTTATTAACATGTTTTTTCATCATCAAACACTGTTAATAAATACCCTGTAAATGGCATAGAATAAGTTACAAGGGCATTGTAATCAAACAAAAACTATTTAATATTCGATTAGCATGCTTAACTTGATTGTTGAACCTGTGTATACCCTATAATTTATGAGAGCCAAATGAGTAGTTATGCTTATCAAATATATTTAAATATTTCTTCTTTAATTATTATATAAATAATCTAGACTTAATCTACTCTGATTTCTTTCAATCATTAAAATTATCTTGCGATCTACTGTTTTCATCTTATACTCAATAGCTATTCCCCTACAGGGTATCTGCTAGTCTCCCAATACATTTCCTGTCTCACATTAACTACAATCGCTTCACTTAGCTTTTAATAGCTGCCCTTGACATCAGTTGGCGCACAGCTGCTTGCTTTGGGGGGTGTCAGATCGTTTAACCTGCTGGCCACATTTAGCCACATGCTGTCAGAGGTCAGGGGTCATTTACAGTGATTAACACGCTGCAACGAACACTTGACCGACACCCACGTGTGCCCTTTTATATGATTACACTTGCATTAAACTGCAGAAGGGAAGCGAACAGAAAGGCCAGGTGAAAGGTGACAAAGTCAGCTATGACACCTGATAAAATAAGTGGAATACACAGCAAGAGCTGGGAAAAGGAATGTGTGTAGAATATGGCATATGTTTTGAATAGATTTATGTCTGAGAACTTTCGAATGTGGCACATTCGGCTAATAATTTACTGCTGTCTATTAAATAAAAACAAATTTTATATTTCTAAGAAGATTAAAATAGAATTTTAATGGCCATAATAAAAAATAAATAAAAAGGTAAATTTTCTATAAGCAGATAGAGGCAACTGTTACATATAAATAGATAAAGAGATATTTAAATATAGAGATATATGAATATGAAGAGATAGAATTGTATACTTTCTATAGTCTTTGTAAAATTGGCTAAGAAATTCAAATTTTAAAACTTTTTATAAAAATTGTTTTACAACATTTTAATTTAATTTATTTTTAAATTTTTATTTAAAATTTTTTTAATAATTTCTTGTTTAAATACATATTTTTTATTAATGTTCTTACACATTTTGATTTTTTCTTGAATTTTTAAATATATATTTTAGAATTCATTTAAAGCTTAAGAACTTAAGACTTTTCTACATGTGCTCAGCTTCACTTAGACTAAGCACTCTCTCAAGAAGACTTCAGCAATACCCTAAGCTATATAATCCCAGGCAAATTCGATCTAAAGAATTCAAACCAAATTGTATGTTAATTCATTCTATGGCAAATCCAAAAAGAAAGAAACAGCCATCAAATGTTTGTTGCACTTTGCTGGCAGCTGCTGCCAAACATGTCAATCAATCGAACAGATGGAAATCATGAAGCTTTCAACAGATGCTGAAGATCTTCACGATCATGATGATAGTAATATATAACTAAAATGATAATGATCTAGATCATGATGATAATAATGATGATGAAATCAACTCGTGCTGCATGCTGCTGCAGCTGGCGGCATAAGCCAAACACGGAAGCACATAGAACTCAAACCCCAAATGTTGAGCAGTCACATTCAGCTAAAATATATGTATTTCATGCCACTTGTGTCAATAGTTGAACACAGAAACAATAACAAAGAACGAAAGAGAGAAAATAAAAAGCTAAACAAGCAAACTGTTAGTTAGCAGGGTATGCTCGACTAGCAAATATCCTAACCATGCTTAGAATGATCTAAATTCCGAACATTCTCATTTGTTTCGAAACTATTAAATGTATCTAGCTTTACTAGCACGCACCTGCCAGATATTCCCTGTCCAACTCTAAGCTCTTTATCCCTATGTAATGCACTCTGTTGCTCAGCAGTTAATTATAGGGTAAACCCGCATATATATATAAAACAATCAAAACAAAAAATAACTTGACACTAACCAAGTGTTTTGTTATAGATACCGAGCGTAAACGATAAACTCGCAAGTATTTCGCGCCTGGCCATAATGTAAGAGAACACGCAAAGCGCGACATAGATAAAAAATTATATATATAGAGATAGATGCATAACGAGACAGTTGGCAGGTTTGCGTGACAAATGCTCGTAAAACGATACTTGAAGTTACATTTAACGATTTTTTTTTAAGAGGGGTAGCGGTAAAAATAAAAAAAGACGCTTTAACAGTTGGGAAAGTTGAGTATTTTGGCGGGGTTATATAATCTGGCATTTAGTAATCTTACCTTGACCATTGCTATTGACCGCCGTGTTGGCCGATGTTAGCAGTATTTGACTTTCGAGCTCCTGCAATTCCGATTTCAGTTCAGCCAATTTACTTTTGCTCTTCTTGACCAGAACGGCGACATCGCTGAGCGAACGACGATCCTTGGCAACTTCGCGCAACTTTTCGGCGCCCTCTTTAATCTTCAACTCCTTTCGAATCTCACGTCGTATGGCCTCTTTGATCTCCTCGAGCCGTATGGACATACAGCTCTCGGGTAGATTCTCTGTGAAGCCATATTTATGACTGAGCTCATATAGAACTGGATGTTTGATATATTCGCCCTGCAAATCAAAGAAATCAGAATAGTAAAGTTCATTAGTTAGTCGTGTGCATAGAAACTTCGGATAATATTTTCTATTGACTGCCTACGTACACCGGTGCCATTTACCGTATCTGTGTAAAACAGTCCGCCATTGGATGACTCGAAATTCGAGACGAGACGATTCCACAATCTCGACATACTCGCCCGCCGCTTCACCGTCGATCTATGCGACACACTGTAGTTGCGAGGCAGCGTATTGCATTTACGCGAATTCGATGCTTGACCTGAGCTAAAACTCTCATCGGAAATGCTCTTCGAGTCGCTTTTTGGCTGCGAGTATAAAATGCTGCGTATTTTCTTAACCAAATTCGACATGGCGCACACAGATTTCGCTTGAATTACGAATTGAAAATGTTTCTGGCTTGGCTTCTCATGTGATAAACGTTTTTGTTGTTATTATTTTTATATTTGTGACCAGTTCATGGTAATTAGACAACTTGTGTCGCCTCTTTTCACCACGAGCGCTGCCAGTTATCAAGAAAATGTACAAAAGATTGTTCACAAGCAGAGAGAGAGAGAGGGAGAGAGGCAACAACAACAGAAACAAGTTAGTTGAACCTGGTTCTAGATTGTCATATGTCATCGTCAACGATACGAGAAAGTTAACACAATTGATAAAAGATATTATATTGTTCTTTTTATTTTTGCTCTGCGCTCAATTCTTAAACATTTCCGATCTGAGATAGCAAATGTGAGTGGAGCGAGCAATTATAATGCAAATGAAAAGTTCTAATTCCAATTTCAAGTGGCCAACAATTGCGGCGACAACTTTCACGACATTTCATGGGGTGCACTTTCGAGTCAATTGTTAGATCTTTCTGCTTTCAGGTTTCATTAAAAGTTTTCAGTATAAACTTTAGTAAATTTAAAGTAAAGTTGGTTAAAAAGCCTTGGGTTCAAATATGTTCAAGGACTTTTTTCATTTCAAAGGTCTCAGAAAACCAACTTCAAGTAGAATTCTAATGAAATGTAATTGCCAACAATACAGACTAAGCTTCAACATCCACAATTTTCAAAAAACTAATGTCTAACCTTGGAACCCAACATTCCTGGACCCTCAACAAATAAACTTATGAATTGATAATTGATAAGGAAAAACGACTTCCACAAAAACTAAACTTGAAGCTCAACTCTTTATTTTTTTTATCAGAAATTTGCCTAAATGAAAAACTATTTTGTTTACATCATAAAACTTAAAGTCAGACAAATAGCACAGCATGGCACCATAAATATGTGCGCACACGTCTGTAAATGCCTGATAAAGAAACTATATATCGCATGACTGCTAAAAAGGCGTAAATATATATACACATTATATACACATTCACACAGGAAACTTAGTTTATAAACACATTTGTGCATAGCTTATGTTTACTTTGGTATTTCACCTATTGAGAGTGGTATAAACAGGGTATACTGTTTCTGTTTAGGGGTATGTGACAGGCAGACCGGGGGGCGTGGCTCTAACATAGAGGTATATAAAGAACACATAAATATGTGTATAGTCTCAATCATAATGAAGAGTCGGCTTGTAAGCCTAGCTGCCTATCGATCTATGTTATATCAGTCTGTCCCTCTGTCTATGACGCCGATCGCAGTACCTTTAGAAATCGATATGCTTGAAATGTTATATATAGAACTTCAACATATTTAATCATATCTTGCATGGTAGTAAAGCTAAAGTCACTAAATTTGCTTTAGAGATTATCATAGACTTTTTGATTACTTTGCCAAGTTCTTTAAGAAATTATCGCGTGAGTCACGGTATCTTCTAGTCGACCACACCCGGCTAAGGCACTCTCATTTGTTTTGTCTTACTTTTTTCACTATTTTCCCTTATCCAACCACATTGCAGTCAGTTGTTTTTGTTTAATGCAATACTACTATGTATTGAGAGTAGTAGACAGAAATCTGTTGTAGAATTCCATGGAATACGTTGACTTGTTTTCTTCTTATTGAAAACAAAAAGCGTGCTATATTTGCATTAAGGAAAGGCAACTGGGAGCTAAAATACTGAACTTGACTCATGCCAATTAGCCCAATATGGCACAGTCGTAGAGCAGCTGACAGTTGGCCATATTTGTTAGCCCGCATGCATATGCATAAGAATTTCTCCAGCTCTCGAAACATAACAGCGACAGCAACAGCAACAGCAACAGCAACCACAACAACAATAATAAAAGCAAAAATGTAGAAAGCGAAAATGTGATCACAAAAGATTTATTGGTCTCTTAATTGGAATTCGCATTGGCATAATTGGAATGTATACAGATACATTTTGATTGATTGTTAGCTGAATAACACAATGGGAAGAAGAAGAAAAGAAACAGTTGTTATATACGCTTATAATTGAAACTTATAAAACCGAATGCCCAGGGACGGTCATAGACTGCGCAACGTTTTCTTATCAGCGCTTGCTGCGACTCTCCGATAAGCCCAATCAGACTAACAACAAAATATTCAAGCACAACGTTTGTTTATCCAAACACACACACGCACGTACACACACGTATACACACACACGCGCACACACTGTTTGTAATATGCTAAGACATTGCTTTTATCACATGCTTATATAAAATATTATTAAATATTTTATTTTTATAATTTATTTCACAATTAGAAACAACGGCAACACTTGAGCTTGCAACCTGTTGCAAATAGCCGTCTATAGTTTTTTCTCTACTTTTTTTTTAGCTGCCCGCACGCCGCAACTCACGAACTTCGAGTGATGTTCACGTCATTTTCCCAGGTGTAATAAATGTGCCCATCGGCCCGAAGTGCACAGGCCTCGTGGGTGGGCGAAGTCAAACGATTTATCACGAAGCTGCTTAACGATGTGACTCACGAAGCTGCCAACTGGTTTCGGCCCGGTTTCTCAGCTGATAACACCAAAACCCTCCCCATCCACAGCCGGACAACAGTTACATCGTCCACTCGCCTCCATTATCGAAGGGTCGACATTTAGTTACAAATATCTGTGCAATTATCTAGCCATAATAAATACCTTGAATCGAATGACTTAACCACTCGAAACCTAATGAGGAAAGGAAACAGAGAGAGACGCTTACTAATGGGTCAGTTATTAGTAGTTTTATAGATTAACGCACGTTAGCCAGGCCAAAAACAAAGCAAGTAAATAGGAAAGAAAATGCAGCGGAAGTTGTGGCAGATTCCACTATATATATGCTATATTTCTGTAGTACTTCATGGGGTCCTATAGCAAGCACAGCTCAAGTTTATATCAAATAATCTTTAACTCTTCAATTTCCATAAAATCGATAAAAATCGATAAAAATCGATATCAAACTTCAATTATTTGAGTATACCTGACATATGCTCAAAGTTCAGGGTACTTCCAAGTCGCATACTCTCTACTAGAGCACTCTTACTTATTTTTATATATTTTAAAAATAATTTCAAACTCAATTTCTTCATTCAAAATTGCGCTCACGTCTTACTGAAAATATGACATGTCCACATAGTAATAAACAACGCAATAAATTAGATTTCAAGCCAAAATTTGATTGTAACAAATATGGTCAAGGTATATGATAGCATGGCAAAAGTTATGTATGATTTATAGCTGAATTTCCCTCAAAAGCTTTCTATTTAACACAATTTTTAAACTAAAAATATGTCTCTTTTGTGGCTTACAGTGTTAACTGCATTTAGTTATCTTCTAAACTTTTCGAGATAATAGGTCCCCGATTAATAGATGTAATAGATTCAAGTTTAATGAGTTCCCATTATATTTAAAAATAAACTTAATATACCTTAACTTAATTAAGTTAATGAAAATAGATTACTTTCTTTTTTTAAGTCGTCTATAACTAATTGAGGCAGTCATTTATAAGCCGTATAACCTTAACGTTCATTAGGCTGACAATTGCAAAGCTCACTTTAATTTGTTTTATTTTCATTTTTTGTTTTTGCCATTCGATTGCAAAAAAAAAAACTCCTGGGAAATGTTTTACGAGCTTGTATGTGAAATTATAGCGACACGGCGCATTCTTTATAAAAGCAAAGAAAAAACATCTTGATGATAATGGAGGCCCGCCGGGCATTGCAATTGCATAAGCAAGAGTTAAAAAAAAAAGAGAGAAAAAAAAACTGACACAACATACTTACGAATACTTGAATAATCAGCATAATATGCGATATAACAACAATGAGACGCAAGAGACAAAGATAAAGAGATATATATACACACAGTTATATATATATATATAGCGAGTAGTACGAGAGTAAGTTGCAGGCAGAGGCTATAGGGCGAACCACATGATGATAATGACGATGATGACAGCCGCTGTCTGAGAAAGTTGCAAAAACAAAAAAAAAGTTGCAGGCGGGCCACATTGGAGAACCAACACGGCGAGGCAGCAGCAGCAACAGCAGCAGTTGAAGGAGGCGAAGAAAATTAGGGAAGGCGAGGGAGCTGGGCGACCATGAAGAGATGGAACGGAAATGGAAATGGAGGCGTTGTGCCACAGAGAAAAGCCAAAGCAGCAGAAGGAGCAGAAGAAGAAAAGGAGAGGGTGGCGTGAAGAGGCAAAGACGACATCAGTAAATGGCTAAAAATTTGTGGCTTTCTTTTGACGCAGTCTCACTGCTATGTGTATGTGTGTGCTGACAGCCCGAGAGAATAAAAAAAATATAAAGAGAAGAGCACTTCTTGAGACAACAAGAGTGTGATATATGCAGAGGGACGGGGGCAGGCAGCAGAGAATCTTGCGGCAAGCAGCCCACGTTTAATTAATAAAATATTTGCGCCAAAGATAATGACAAACTACAGCGCGATACCCTGTAAATGAGCGATAAATGTGAATGAAACTTCATTAGATTTTTAGATAGGTTACGATAGATATTGAAAACCAAATTCTTGTTTTGTTCTAAGAAACTCGGCTAATAAAAGTGCAAGGTTTTTAGTATAGTTATATATAGTTCAACATATACATTTACACTAATTGCCTATATTTCTACATATTCAATGAGCTTAGCATGAGAATCTGTCTTCAAAATCAATTATAGATTTTATTTTCCATTTAAGATTGGAAAATGTCTACATATCTATATGATTATTAAAGTCCCTCTCTCTTTCTCTCACCCTAACTATCTATCCATCTATCTTCCCCTCTTTCTGTCTCTTTTTCCATCTCTCTCTATCAACTAACAGCTACGAAACTTCAGTCTATTCGAAGTTTGACAATCCTAAAAAATAAAATGCAGAAATTCTCTCTCTCTTTATCGATCTCTCTCTCCCTCCATCTATCCCTCCCTCTCCCATGGCAAGCTCCTCTTCACAATCTTTGAGTTTCAATGCTTAAGGAAGATGTTGAAGTTTTAAAGAATATCTAAATGATATTTTTTGTATTGCATTTTTTACAAAAAATCTTTTCTCAACTGTCATTCATTTCATAACAGATATACCCGATATAGTATGATATCATATACAGGGTATGCCAATTGGTCTACATGACTCAAGTTAGCAAAATATTTCGCGCGTGCTATATACGACTCCAACTCATATTATATTTACATTCATATGCACAAACACGCACACACACACACACACACACACACACACACACACACACTCATACTCGCACACATGCACATTCATACTCATATGTAAATAAATAAACTTATACAACAATACCAATTGGAATGTGTTTAAGTCCAATCAGATGATACATATATCGAGTTGTCTATATGTATATAGAGTACATACGTGTAAATATCCTTTGAGACGAGAGCGTAAGTCCTTGAGAAAAACCATATTCATAGTTAATGCCATGTTAGAGCAAAAGATACGCGATTTCTATGCCCTACAATTGTTGCAGGCAAAGCATTTTCCAAACGATTTTCTATGGTCTTTTCTTTTATTTTTTTTTTTAGTATTTTTGCGGTTTTGCGCTATGCTTTCTTTTGTCTGCGCACGTATATAAATATAAATATATATACATATATTTATATATAAATATTAAATATATAAATATTCATTTTCCAAATCGAATGCGCGACGCAAAAATCACGACGACAAACTGCCAAATGTGCGATATTATATATGCATAACTAAATGCCATATATATAATATATAATACATATATATATATATATTATTTTAGCTTATATATATACATAAAGTATATAAAGAAAAAGGCGCGACACACGACGCTGCGAACGAATTGAATTTGGGAAAATGTCAAGGCGCTGCTGCTGGCAGCACGAAAACTGCAATGGAAAACTGGCTGAGGCAGCCAAGCGATTAGAAAGCTTTTCAATTTTTGCGCACAAATTACGGAAAAACAAATCATTTGCCTTGCATGCATATACACACACACATATAGATATCTATATGAGTTTTCCCTTCATACGTATGCAGATACATTCGTAGATACAACTACAGCCACAGCTACATTCGCATCTACAGATACAAATTAATTGCTCGGCTGCTTATCTTATAGATACTTGTGTGTATCTTTCAGATACAAAGTGTGCAGCATTTGTTGTCGACGCAATTTTTGTTTTCGTTTTCGTTTCGGAAAATGATTTCAAATAAAAAAAAACACACGAAAAGATAAAGTTGAATCGAGTTGTTTTTCAGATCTTGTCAATTACCTGCAAGAGACGAGAGAAGAAGAAGAAAAACATTAGTAAAGTTTGTCAAAGTCAAGCAACGAGGGTTGTTCAAGTGGTTTGATTGATTTTATACATGCATATATAATTGACAATTGAAAAGTTTAGACAAACAAAAAATTATAACTATCTCTTAAGTTTTTGCTTAGCTTAACAACTTTTCATATAGTTAACCCTGAATCCCGGAATTTTTATATCATTTAATCCATGTCAACTATATAAATTTAATTTTTTTTTCATTGTTGTAGATTAGACATGAATAACATTTCATTATGGAGCATTTTATATTTATTCATGTGCAAATGAATCATGAATTGAATGAATGAAAGTTTTTCATATTTATTGAATAGCAAATATTTATATATGTTTATGTAACAATGCAAATAGAAATAAGTAAATATTATTATTTATTATATAAACATATAAATACCAATAATAATTTACATTTTAATATAAATATATGAGGAACAGATGGTCTTTTTAGTTTTAGTAACAGCCACATTTTATTTAGCTGTTACAGTAATCCAGCACCACTGTTAACAACATTGACACATATGTTAACGTCTGGACTACCTATGTTAACTGTTATGTCAGCTGCAAAGCACTCTGTTAAGTCATGTTAATGTCTGTTCGCCATAATATTAGCTATTGCATTATGTTAATACGAATCAAATATGCTAATTTGACTATGCCTGATGCAATAGGAACTGTCAAATATTCTATTGAGCTGATAGCAGTCTGCGAACGACTTTTGACATATGTTAATGGGCATCAAACATGTTAAATACATTAATGTTAACGCCTTCTATGTTAGCCCTCATCGCCGAAATCACAATTGTGATTTATATTTAGAACGCGTGACTACTTAGCTACTCGGCTTGCTCAACTGTGAGCTCAGGTAATTAATAACTGGCAATATTTAATTTGTTAGCGCCTCGCTTTGATGTTCAGTTCTCAAAAAAATATATATATTTTATATATAAAGACAGTTGTCTACATGAGAGTGATGTGATTTCTAATCGGTCATTTGCCTGAGGCGAGAGGTTGCCTACACTTTAGCTCACGTCCGCATTATTCACTACACACGATACATAAATGTTTATGTACATATATATATATATATAATTAACAAGGTTGCTGTTGTTTTAGTAAACTATATACATACATAAGATTAGAGGCTACCCTTGGCACAGCCCACGCAGTTGCGTTGTCTAACGCATCAAGTGGATGTGGGGGAACTTTTAACAGTCGATACATTTTTTCGCACTTTACACGCAACACAAATTTCAATTTGAATCTGAATCTGAATTTGAGTTTGTGTTTATGTCTGTGTATATAAAAATAAAAAATAAAATAGAAAACAACAACAAATCTGACTGACCATTTATGAACAATCCAAGAAACAACAATAAAATGTTACTTTTTGGATAAAAACGCCTAAACAAAGTTTTTTTGTTGATTTCTTTACAATTTGTTTTCCCAATATAATGAATTTTGTTTATATATATTTATATATATATATCTGTATAAGGAGACAGGCAAGATTTTGAAACGATTTTTAAGTGTTTCAATTTAATTTTAATTTAATAAGCAGCGTTTGAGCAGTTGCTGAAACTCTGTTAATTCACTGTTAAGTTTATTTCTGGTTTTCGGAATAGTTTTATGAATATGTAAATTTAAAAAAATTGTTTTGAAATATTTAAGCTATTTCAGCAAACATTCAGTTACTACAAAAAGTTAAGTCAGAAGATAAAAATTTATTTTTACACTAAACAGGAAAACGCATGAAATAGTACTTATTAATAGTTATAATACATTACTATTAATAGTTATATATATTATATATGTTTATATAACTATTCTACTAATAAATTCATTACTCTATTTGTAACTTAAATTTCTTCAAATATTATGAATATATTTTTTCTAAATTTTTAAATATGCTAAAATAGCTTTTAAAATCGTTAACCTTGATTAAATCTCACATTTCTTCGCTCCACTTTAAACTCATATTAAAATTGATCTCCAATAATCTTAACTCTGTCTGCTATTAATTTATATATATAAATAGTGTTGGCCATATTCGAAACATTCGTTTAGATTTTATTGAACATTTCGCTTTTGATGCTTAGCCAAATGTAAATTTTTGGCATTACAAAAAGTTGGGGAATTCAATCAGCAGCTCAATCGACTGAGAATGGATGGGGTTTTTATGGTTTTTTAATCAATTTACGCTTATGGGCAACAAAAACCTGCTTAATATGGGGTGTTATAATCATTGTTGTTGTTGTTAAATGATGAAAAGTTTTAGTTAGTGACAACTGAGCTGTCAACGCATTTGCAATTCGAGTTGTGGAGAGGGAAGACAGACAGACAGCGCTTTGGCTCTGGCTCTGGCTAGGTGCCAGAGGGTTAGTTAGGCGGGGGGCGGCAGACTATAGAAGTGGGTCGGGCAACTGCCTTGGGCGCTGACCCAGTCCCCCAATAGAAATATTGCATTAGCTTAAAGCCATAGAAAGGCAGAGAAACGTACAATGAAAATTTTCAGTTCAGTTTTCTTCGATTCTTGGCGAGCTTTATTTAGCATTTTTTTTTAGTTTTTCAGTTTTTTTTTGTTTTTGCTTATTCAGCACATGCAACAAGTGAATTTGGGTTAAGCCTCGCAGCGTAAAGTACCATAAAAATTCAACAACAACAAAAACGCACAAAGACACAAAAATAAAACGAGCAAACGCAGCAGAAGGAGAAGCACCAACAACAACAACAACAACAACAACAATACGTAAATAAAACTGTGACAAAATTAGAACAAAATTTCAAGCGAATGCCTGAAATTGAAAATCGATTTTTTTACTTTTCGTTTCGACTCGTTTCGTTTCTGTTTGGTGTCTGGTCTCGAATTTTAATTGATTGTCACTTGATTTTCACTTTTTATAAACGTTCAAAGATGGTAAAAAGAAATAAGAAATAAAACCAAAACTAAAAGAGAAATGGAATTTCACCCAAGCGGTATTTTGATTTTTTTTTACTGTTTGTTGTTGCGCTCTTTTGTCTTAATTATTAAACACTGCTAGCGGAAGAAGCAGCAGTTGAAGAAGCTGTAAAATAAATGGCCCAAATCGAGTCGAAGCGTTTAGCAACTTACGTTTCAGCACAAAATTAAAGTTGAAAATAAAACCAACAACAACAGCAGTAACGGCAGGAAAAGAAATTGTTGTGCGGCTAATCCGAATGTAGGTTCACAAGCTGTTGGCAACAGTTTTGTTTTTTTGGGGCGTTGTTCCGCCAAAAAGGACATTGACACTGCTCACTCACACATGCACATGCACACGCACAGACGAGACTTGGCTCACAGAGCGCATTTATGCGTCATCGAGAGGAGACACCGCGAAAATTTATGCAATTGCTGCCACAAAGACTTTCACGCGATGCTACGCAAAAAAACAATAACAAAAGTGGAGAAAAAACCCGCGTTACGCTGCAACACCGACGAACCGGCTTCAAGCGCGACTAAAAGCGAACTGAGCGCCAGGCACTCAAACAAAGCTCTCGAAACCTACCAACGACAGTAGCATTGACAGAGCGCGCTGAGCATGCGCGAGCACAAACAAGCGCAGTTAGTGAGCGCATTTCTTTCACACAAATACAGCTGCGCTTGCACAGTAAATGTCGGTGGGAGCGAAAGAGCGCGGCTTGGCGTGAAGAGAGCGCACACTGTTGGCACAAACACAAACACAGGCGAAAGTGGAGCGAGCGCACAAACTGCAGCAAAGAAAGCAAAGTCAAAGCTCCCGCTGCATGCTTCAATGAATGACTGGACGAGGAGGTTGATGTTGCCGTTGACGTTGACGCCGACAGCGACGGAGACTGAGACGCTCTGGTGGCATAGCAAAGCCGCCTTTGTTAATTGGCCTGCGCGTGCGCCAGCTTCTATACAAGTGTTGTTATTATTATTCTTGATTCTTCTTTTTTCTTCGTTTTTGGTTTTTCTTTTGGCATGGTGTTTCTAAGCTGCGCTCGGGGCTGCTTGCTGGTGCTGCTGTTGTTGTTGTTGTCGAGTGGCTTTTATTGTGCCAGTTCTTGGAATTGTACAGCTATGTTTGATTAACATTTCTTGGTCGCTCTTTTTTTGGGTTCTTCTTTAACTTGTTTCTTTTTTTGGGTTAACATTTTTCAGTGCACTATTATGAAACTGTCACACATTTTAGCCAGCATTGTTTATGTTATAACGTACATTTCTATGAGATAAGCCAAGTGCCAGATCATTTGCATAAACACAAAAACCTGGCCCTAAAGCTGTGCTTAGACGCTGCAGAAGAAGAAGAAGCAGATAGCTAAAAGGCACAGCATGTGGCGCCGCCGCTTCAATTAGAAGCTAACTGACATAGCGTGACTTTCCCAAAAAAAAAAAAAAAATGCGAAGAAGACATAAGAAAAATACCAAAAGAAAATCCCTCGAATGACTGGTCATCCCACACCCAACTATTAAGCGGCAACAAAGGGGTTGACAGCTGCAGGTGAAGCCGCCCAAGTGCCAATGACGTTGGGCTGACTAATTAGATATGATACTCGCCAGCCAGCAACCCTGACGCATAAGCTGACCCCAACCGCTATATAGGCTAATAGTGTGCTAAATACAAAGGGGTAATCCCCTTGGCTCGTACAGTTTCTTAACTTTTAACATATATCTAATAATAATCTTATCTAATCTAGATGTACATATGTATATACACGCAGATTATAATTTATTGTTATAACATAATGTGACTAGACTTTATCTATGCGTCAACAGATGGGCTAATATTCAATGATGGAAGATACACCCGTGGAAAAGTTTACTTAAACTACATTATTAACAAAATGTATTAATATTAACTTTAGCTGTATGTATTTCTAATCAACTATATATAATTTCAATACTTTGTAATATAGATTTTAGTTCCCGTCTTTAGTTTAATATCAACATTCCACAATGCACATATAATTTTGGCATATCGCACAAAAGCTGCTTGCTATAAAGGCGACTGACAGACAGCTGTAAAGAAGACTTCAGAAAGTCAACGAAATTGCAACAACGGTACATTAGCAAACACACGCACACATAAAGAGACACACCACAACTGTGACATTTAACGAGTTTTGTTGCGTCTTTTACGAGTCAATAAACGGAAATTGCCAACGAGCTAACCAAAAAAAAACAGAAGAAACATACAGTCAACAACCGGATGTCGCATGTGCCACAAGCCACAAAAGCCAAAATGGGCGAATGTCCAATGCCAAGCAATGCTGCAGCAGCTGATAAGCAGCAAAAAGCTAAAAGCATATAAGTTTTTCATCAATTTTTATTGGCCAGCTTTGCAGTGAGATGCGTCACAGCCAACGCCTCTGCCATTGCCTCTGCCAACTCGAGGTTGACAAACTGCAAGATATGCCAGAAAAATACTAAAAAATAC
The DNA here is from genome assembly GCF_003285905.1 of Drosophila hydei. NCBI lineage: Eukaryota > Metazoa > Arthropoda > Insecta > Diptera > Drosophilidae > Drosophila > Drosophila hydei. The sequence goes on along the minus strand of NW_022045843.1, from coordinate 2,773,545 downwards.
CAATAAATAGTACCAGTTCCAGCATAATTACAACAAAAGAGAAAAGTGCAAAAACAAACAAAAAATTGCATAAAAATAAAGTTTTTTTTTTTTTTTTTTTTTTTGGGAAAGCCGCCGCCGCATTCGGCCGGAAAATGAGCGCCTGTCAATTAAACATGAGTAAGCTATATATATATAACCTCTATAGCTATATACATCATGATTAGGGCGCAAAGAACAATGAGATCTGAGCTGTAGGCAATATGCAGATTAGTGCTTTGGCTTGTTTTAGCTTTTGATCTGGGCGTCTGCAACAGCGTGCCTCTCGCTCGCACTTACTGCAACGTGTGATTGTTTTTTGGTTTATTTTAAGTTTATTTTTTGTACTTATTTTCAGAGTTGGGCGCGCTGTCACGTAACGAAAGGGAAACTCTGTCTGTGAATCTGTGGGAAGTTAGCGTCTTGCAACAATGACAAGGCGGCAAATGCAAAGGCAACAGGCAAAAAGCAGAGGCAGAGCCAGAAAGGCAACAATGGCTGCAGCCCAGCAGAATATCGCAGAGAAGTTGCTCCTCTCTAGCCCTCTCCCCCTTCCCGCTCTCTCACTCTCATATGTTCCGACCGACTGCCTCTGCATTTTAAGACATTTTTCATTGCATAGGGTTGGCAGCATCGCTTTCAAGAAGAAGAGCAGTCAAAGCAGAAGTTGAAGTAGAAGCAACAGCAGCAACACGCCCAGTTAACACCGTAAAAGCGTTGATTAATTAATTAATAAAACTTAACTGTACATACATACATGCATATATACAATTACAGTTAAAATAGGTGCTGCTGATGGGAAAGCAGCAGCAGCTGCTGCTGCTAAGCTGGGAATAACTGCGGCTGCTGCTGCAAAAAAACCTAATTGCATTAAGAGCTGTAAAAGCTAAGCAGTCAAAACAAAAGCGCAAAACACAAAAACAAAATCAGAGCAATTCCCACAGAATCTGCAAAAAACACACACACACACAGCCATGTAGACAAAGCAACAACTGCTGCTGCTGCTGCTGCTTGTTGTTATTGCATTCAATCAATGTGCAACGGCATTTGGAGAGCAGCGGTCAACAACACTTGCTGCTCGCTCGCGGAAGCAGCGCACCAAAAGAGAAATAGAGAGCGCTAGGCAGCGACAGCGACGGAGGCAGCGGCAGTGACAGCGGAAGCTGTTGTTGTTTTTGCTATCTTGTATTGCAGGTGGCGTTTGGCAAACAAGCGCTGCGTCTGCCGCTGACGCCGCTACTGCTTGGCACGCTTCTGCTGCTCCCTCTGTCTCTCACTCTCTTTCTTATTAACACTCAAGCAGTTGGTGTCGCTGTTATGCTATTAACATGCTGTTAGCTTGATTGAAAATGTTTTATGGCGTTGCCCCTTTGTCGAACTGCGGGTTGTTATTACTTTTTTGTTGTTGCTGTTGCTGCTATAGTTGTTGTCAAGTGCACAACAAACAACAACAAACGTCAGTTGGCCGCTTTGAACTTGCACGAGTGAAAGTGAAAATTACTAAATTATACAGAAATCACTGTTACAGCAGCGGCAGTGGCAGCGACAGCTAACGGAAAGGTGGACATTGTAAATGAACACCAGCCGCGCGCTAGTTGATTAGCCAAATAGCAAACATGCAAGCGAAGCAAATAAAGCAACACCCAAACAAACTGTTGCAAGTTCATGAGCAACTGTGCGCCTACTGGCTTACCCTAACTGCACTTGACTTTGCTCTAAGTCGCATTCCAATGCCCCGACCAGGTTCTACTTTCGCAACCCGTTTTCCCTCTACCAGCTGTGGCATATATACATATATACATATATATATTCAATTTGCAAACTCCACTCTAACGTTGTCCCAATTTTTGTGCCTGCCACATAATTGGGGACACCTGCATGTGCCAAATTCAAAAACTAGTTGCAACATCAGCAGCAACAACAATATGAGAACTGGCAAAGGAAGCGTTAGAAACTGGCCGAATGGGAATGGAAATGGGCATGCCAATAGAAATGGAACGCAATTTTCCAGTCACGCAATTAGAAGGTGCGCATTTTCTTCTGGCTCACTGTTATAGGTGAGCAATGTTAAAATACTTAACAGCGTTTTAGCATTTTAACTTTACGATTCGAATGGAAATTCCTTGGGCAAACTACACAAAAGGTGTAGTAGGTATTTTTCTATATACATATCTTTTGTGTGCCGTTAATAAACGATTCTCATTAACTGTAGTAAGGAAAGGTAAAGCAAATTTAAATTGACTCAATTATTATTTTCCTTAGCTCTCCCTATTTATAGGTTTTACTTAAAGAGTATTTATATGTCTTACTTCTCTATATCTTTGATCTATGTCTCTCTCGCTCTATCTAGTTGTTGTTGCCTTAACATAATCATGTTAACTATTTTACATTACATAAAATCAAGACGACATGCACCTTTAACTTTCCATGATCATTTTAGTTAACATACCTGTTAGCAGACACTCATGTTATCCCTTAAATGTTAAACAGCAGCTGTTAAGCCATATGCTTTAGTTTTCTATGGAAAGTTTGACTGCTTTTACTATTGTTTTGGGGCCACTTGAGTAGTCGCTACTTGACAACTGCTACCTGAGCACCCACCAGCGCAGCTATTTCCATTGTCCAGCTTCAGGTTCAGCGGCAAAAGTCAACACAGCAATTTGCGCAATTGAACTCATCAATTGCAGCAATTAAATGTGCCGTAGGCAACGAGGCAGCGCGGCAGCCCAGCTGCCCGATTCGAGCTATGAATTAACCAACGAAACTCAAACTGAAAGCAGCTACACGGCAGGCACAAGATGAATGTGATATAACAGCAACACGACCAACTCAGCGACAACTGCAAGTTAATTAAATGATTTTCAATGTCTGACAAGCGCGCGTTACTTTCTTAAGTCCCCCCAACAATGCCGAATGGCAAATGGCAAATAGTAAAAATGAAATCGATTGCATTGGAAATGCATTTCCGTTAAGAGGCGATCGCCAATTGTCGACAGAAAATATATTTCCAGGATGCAGCCAGGCTTCAATCAGCTTGCAAATAGGTTTTTTCTTATTTTTTTTTTTTGAAAATTTCCCCAACATTTGTTTGCTCAATTTAGCAACAGCGGAAGACAGATTACAGGGTCGCAACGATACTGTAACTAAATATATATAATATATATACTATATACACATATGTTCATTTATATTATTTATATTTCAGTGTTTGCCCTCGTACACAAAGTAAAATTTAGTTACAAGTAATCTACAAGTTATAGCACATCAAGGCTGGCATCATTCGGTGAACTTTCAGTTAATGTATACCCTGTAAATTTAAGAAAGAATGTGTACAGAAATTGGCATTTCATTAGTTTTTTGTTCCCTTTTGAAATAGATTAAATTCTATTTACATACAAATGTTTAATATTTAAGTATAGCAATGTACCAAATAATCTCACCATTTTTAATAGTTCCCAACTCTGCTAGCTTGATAAACATGTTCGTATCGATATATATCGAATTCCACAATTATATATATATATATATATATACATATCTGTATTATTTGAGAAATAGAATATCTAGGCCTAATAATTTTTCTATTTTCAAAATCTTTTCATTAAATTTGCTGTCGAATTTATCTATAATCTATAATTATCGATTTCCACATGATGGCAGCTCCTTAAACCTAGGGTATTCACAATTCATGCACTTGATACAACTAAATTTCAACAATTTACATTTACATTTTTTGCGCAGCTTTAAATTTCCATACACAAAGCGTGATTATAATTGCAGTAGCTACGTTGTTTGTGCGTTTAGTTGCTATGATACCTTATCAGAGACCAAAAACAAAAACCAAAACGGCGCAAAACAAACTAATAGATACAATTGAATTTGATTAAAAACATCTCTCAAGTTATGCACGGAAATCAAGTGAAATTTAAGTAAAGTGGAAAAGGAAAACAAAAAACAAAGATAGCGGGGAAAACTGCACAAAGAGAGGCCGCACTTTAATCAGCCTCCAGTTGCGAGATACACAGCTGCATCTGTTAGATAAACGAGCGACGGCAATCATGAGATACAGATACAGATACGGATACAAGTGCAAATGTAGCTCAGTGCGCAATTGCCAGGTAAAATTATCAAAAGGAAATTGCCGGAAAATGTCCAAAGAAAACAAAAACTTTAATCCATGTTTTCAGACAAAGCTAAGTGCACATATAATTATACATAAAAACATCATTAGATAATATATCATGAAAATAATATACTACGTAAGCATTAGCCATTAACAGTCTATGGCTGGGAGCCTTAACATAATTTGAACAACTGCAATTTATGTTATTTGTAATTCAATTATGTTAACAGCTCACTCAATGTTAAGTTGTGGGCCATGCTCAGAGCAGCCTAAACATATTATTGCAATTCAATGATGTTAACAGAAAAAACACTGTTAACAGTTCATCTATGCCGAGCGTAGCTAACAGTGTTGTAGCTGTAAATTAACAGCTGACTTAAAATATGCTGAACATTTTAAACGAAATATTTAGTTATTCCAAATTATTTAAAAGAATTTTAACAGCTTAAGCTCTTTGAAGTAATTGAATGAAAAAATGTTCTATATAACAAGATTATACACTATTATTAAAATTATATATTTACTATTTATTTCTCATTTATCATTATTAAATATCATATGCAATTTCAAGCTATTCACAGAGTAGAGATTTCAAACTGCACTTGGGAGCTGCAAAATGAAACTTTAATTGATATGCTTAAGCTCAAAAGACAGAGCGCACGTTTGCTACTTGGCCAAGTGCTGTTGACCAGGCCAAAATCAGGCAGGCGGGCAGCGGCAACAAGAACAACACATTAAGCCACTTGCTGAATGCATTCTTGACCAAATGCAAACAGCCAACTCAAAGTAGAAGTAGAAGTAGACATAGAAGTTGACTCTCTGACAGCCCTTGTGCCCCTTTTGTTTACACTGACGGCCTGTCAGTGGCCAAGACGTAGGCACACAGACAGGCAGACAGAGACAGAGGGACAGTTGGGCAGACAGATAGACAGGCAGACAGAGACAGAGGGACAGTTGGGCAGACAGATAGACAGTTGGACACGGGCAATGGACAGCAGTAGGCAGGCAGGACACGCGACACTTGACGTGCGGTCATCTTTGCCTTTGTCTTTGGGTGTGTGTGGACAACATTTCCACTGCAATATGCGTTCAAGTATTTGTTAAGGCATTTCCCATTTGCAAATTTGTTAAACAAATTAACATTGCCAAGCATTTACAAAGAAGAGAAGCATCTACCAAGCTGGTAGCCGCAGTCAGCCTAGGCCTTGTTGCTGGTAAATGCAATTAAAACGTAACCAGGTTAAAATGTTAATAGAATCATGCGTACAGCTAAAAAGGACGAGCTATAATTAACTGCGCAGCACTGTTAACAGAATTATGTTTAACATCAAATAGAACGAGCTATGATTAAATATGCCAATTACAGGTTAACAGCATTATGTTAGAGCTAAGTTTGCTGCTGGTAAAGATAGAAAATATATAGAATGCTGAGAAATGTCTGCATGAATATACTAAAGCTCGGTTAAATACTGTTAACATCATTATGTTAGTTCGCTGCTCTGAAAGTGTATGTGTAACCATGACATAGATATACTCTGTTAAGAGAGCCATGTTAGTTAACAAGTTTTTCAAATTAACATAACATAAGATCAGTTCATAGAACTATGTAATCAACTCTGTTATATAAATCAGCTGTTAGCCCATAGTCAAAGCACTGTTAAATAGCCATAAAATAGCCATTACATTTCACTGGCTGCTATTAGGAACAAAAGCTGAACCTAATTTTAGCTTGTCACGTATTTATAGCTCCATTAACTCGGCTATTTTTAAACAGCACTTCAGACTACACTTCTCTGCCTTATACAGATGTATATATAGATGTCATGAAGTCCTTAAGGGTCTACTCGAAAGTTATTAAATGCTCGGCAAAGGGTATAAAGCCCGACATTCGCTGTTAAGTAGCTGTAGCTGTAGCCGGCGAGCGCATTACGCTGCGAAATGGATATATATGCATCGGAATCCATCCATCCATCCATCCATTCAAACTGGCCTGACCCTGTTCTGGTGCACCACAACGAAAACAAAATAAAAAAGATGTAGCTGGCAACCGGTTCTTGGATCTACAGGCAGCCAGGCTAGCCCGCAGGCAGCATCCATGCGAATGCATGCAACTTGCAACATGCAACTTGCAGTTGCTGCTCGCTTTCAGGTGCAAGCGGGCTATACAAAAAGCTGGCCACCAGCACCACTGCAAATGACATTCGACTGCTGCTCAATCTGGTTTTGTTGATTTCAAAGGAAGCTTTCTATACCCTGTAGTCATGGGAAATGGGTTTAATGCCTGCTCGGTGAGCATAACTGTAGAAGAAACTTATATAGATTGAGTAACTGTTAATAAAAGAGCTAACCATTTCTTACAGACCTCTTAACAGCTGCTAACAGGGTATCTCTAAGCAGTGCACATGCTTCTATAATATATATATAGTCTTGCATATATTATCAAATTTGGGCCTAACTACAGGGCATCTCTTAGTTGCTCACGCTCAACTAGAGCATTCCTTTTTCTTGCAATTCTTGTTCAGTTCGTGATTTGCATTCCAAAAAACATACGAAAAACACGATTTAAATTAAGGCCAATTGAATTTTTGGTTGACTGATGATTTTCACCTTCGCAATTCACGGCCAATGACATAACCACGCCCCACCTGTAATGGCTGTTTTGCTCCAAATGGACGGCTTTTCTTTCCGTACTATTAGTTGGGCGAATCATTGCATTTAACAGCGCGAACGTGCTGAAAATCTAGTTCCAGTTGCACATACTGTTAAATTGATAAGCGCATTTGCAGCGATAAGGCAGCTTCTCTAATTGCCATCAATCCAATTACACAAACACATCAACACACACACAGACAGAGAGTGACTTGCAGTGAATCGTAAATATTTGCTGCTATTAATAAACATGTTGTTTAATTTGTTGCTTTCATTTAGATGCACGTCGTTTGTTCAGTGGGCCACGCACTTAAACCAATTGACATTTTGTGCACACACACACACAGACACACACACAGTGTGTGGACATGCACGCAAGTAAAATGCCCAACAAATATGCCAAATGATGTCATTTGTTCGCTGTTAACGCTTTGAATAACACAATGTTTTTTTCTAATTTGGAACAAAATTAGAGAAGAGTAAAAAAATAAAAAGTAATTGCCTAATGCACGGCATTCCTGTGCCATATAGTATAAAGAATTATGTGTGTGTACAAATAAAGATATACTCTACATTTCAGTTGATTTTGTTAAAAGGAATATAAAAGTAAATTTATATATACTAACAAACAACATATCAATAATAACATAATTAATGTTAAGTTTCTTTAACCATGTTTACAGCTAACTATGTATGTTAGCATCGTGTACATACAGCACATAAAGCTGTTAAATAACATGAATGCATATGTGCGAAAGATTAACTTTAAATAGTTAACATTGTATGTAAATGTAAAATAACAGTAATGCATATGTTAAAACGCTTAGCTTTAAGTACTTGACAGACTGTGTTAACAAACAGCAAATGTTTACTGAACATACATCAAATGTTAAGCATATTTCACTCATGTTAACTGCTCCACAATTTCAAACATTTTAACTGCCATCTAATTATGTTAATAAAATGCACAATAAATAACATATTTACTCAGCATTGTTGAAGCAAGGCATAGTTCACTCATATTAGCAGCAAGCAAATTACATTAGTCGCATTCCCTTGAAGTAACTAACATAATTACGCAGTTAATTAGCAATGCTACAACCAATTAAGCGCAACATAATTAGATTAAGAGAATTTCATTTTAAATAACATATTTACGCAGTTATATAGCAATGCTAAGCCTTACATATTCCAGTTATGTTAAATGCAACACAATTAAGTTAAGACAGCATACATATAACATTCAGGGTTCAGGGTTCTGCGTCATCATTTCTGTTAGTCATGTCCCACAAGGAATTTGATGAAATGTTTTATATTTTTTAGCTATTCAGCTCGTCAGGCAAGCAACAACAAGAAACATCCGGGGGAAATGTTAAATGAAATGGCACATTAAGGATATGCCACAAGTGGCTGCGTCAGCTGAGCCGGAAGCACCAGGCTGCTGTGCATGTATGCGTGTGTGAGTCTACCTGGCAACAGGTGTGCGTGTACTTCGGGACTAAATGTTAGCTGATAAAAAACAAAATAACTGAAACTAAAAAAAAGCCAGCAACTGGCCATGTAATGCGCTATCAGCGGCGCCGACTCACCTGATAATACGAATCCGACATGTTTTTGTGTTGTAGTTGCTGCTGCTGCCACTTGTTGTTGTTGTTGCTGAATCACTCGTTAAGCGCTTTTGTTGTTTGCTGAATTTAGTATATCAGTTTTGTTGCCCGTCAGAGTCGAGAGACACACTAACACAAACACACACACATATAAATATATTAATACGCATATGCACGCACACACAGACAGACGACCAACGCACGTCGCGTTCTTTTTCGTTTCGTTTGGTTTGGTTTTTGTTTACTTTTGCTCCAAAAAACGGTTGTATATGTATGTAATAAATATATTTGCCTGTTCACACTTCCAACTGTGTTTTATAGCGAGCGAGCGTGCTCTCACTCTCTCTCACACACTCTCTTACTGCTATTTGCTATCGATATTGAATAGAACTTTCGTTGAGTTGTTGTTGTTATTATGGTAACATTGGAAATGTGACGACAAAGCAAACACGCAAACAGGTGGCACAAACTAGCAAGAGCGAGATAGCGAGTTAGCCGGACAATTGTTGCTCAAAACAAAAGCTGTAGGCGGTCTATTATTTGCGAATATTATTATGCATATTGCTGGGAAAGCATTTTACACACAAAATAACAATGATCAAACACACAGCATGTGCTGAGCGAGCGCTAAACTGCAGCTGAAGCTGGCAGGGGAGAGTGGGGTATATGCACTTCCATAGAAATTAGCTTCAATTGAGCATTTTGTAGATTTAATTGGAAATTGTGTATGTGTATATGTGTGTGTTGGACCGTTGCTTTTGATTGAAGTGACTGCCGGTGCTTTTCCCTCTGCCTCTGCTGATTTTAGTGCATGCTATAAATAAGTAACAGTTTATGGGCAAGCGGGACGAGGCGATGCAGGGCTATAATCAGCAAGCGAAGGAAGAAGAGCTGCAAGCGCAAGTGGCGGCAAAAAAAAGCTGTTCGCGCAGCTAAATGGAAATTTGCTGCTGCGGCCAGCTCGCTCCTTCTCGTTTACACACACACAATCATACTGGAAGTCAAGACAGATGGGCACAGTACCGGTTGCATTATAATGGCGTCTAAATAATGAGGCACCTTGAAATGAAAACACGGCCAAGATTGTTTAAACAATAATCGCAACGCACAAAAAGAGCTTTGTACACACTCAAAAGCACACGCACACACACGCTGCATATGTGAGTGCTTGGTATCTTTCGCATCTTCTTTATCTTATACAAAAATTTCACTCGTATTTGTTCATTTTTTTATAATTGTAATCTCTCTCTCGCTCACTCACACACGCATGCACGCACACATGCATACAAATTGCGCTGCTCAGATCAAATTCTTTGCCGTCTGCGCTTGTTGCTGTTGCTGCTGCTGCTGCTGCGTTGTCGACATTTCGCTTCGTTTTCTTTGCTTGTTTTGTATGTTGGATGCAAAAAAACAAAATAACAAAACTAATATTAACCACGTACACTTTGTATTCAAATCATAACGCTTGTGTTTAGTGTTGTACTTGTATTTGTCGCATGCAATAAAATAGACACTTTGTTGGGATTTTTTAAACGAAAAAATGTGAAATGGTTAAAAACAGAAAACGGCGACGACACGACGTTCGAGCATATAACCAGTGTGACCGCCAGCACAAAATGTGCAAATTACCAGCGATTGCTTCTTCAAGAAATGACCAAATAAAAATACCAAATAGCAAGGGTTAAGCGGTCTATTTTTTATTTTAAATATCCTTAAGAATAACGCTATTATTATTAATATTATATTAATTAATAATAAAAATTAATATTAATTAATTCGTAACTAATCTTTTATTGGCAGTCAGTGGCAGTCTTTTTTGCTTGGCGGTTTACCGATAAGCAGGGCTGTGTTTTTGGATCTACTGCAGCCGCTAGAGATGGCAGTATTTTAGCGATCGGCACGAAACGCAGCTGCAGTTATAAACCTTATCAATTGTTAATATATTACATGAAATTTGTTTGTTAATTATTAGATATTTATTTAATTATTTTTGATTAACCTAGATTGCAGGCTTTTTGGGCAACGAACCGAATGCTGAAATAACTGTGCCCTTCGTGCCAGTCACGGTCGTGGTCAATGCAGGTAACGTTGCTTTTGCGGCCGGCTGGTCCCACTTCGATTTGCTGCAGCAGAGAAACCAACAGTTGGATATAATTTGCTATGCAAGATCAATGCAACACTTACCGCTTCTTTGCCTCCTCCTCCACTTTGCGGGCCAACGCCGTCGCCTGCTCCACTTTGTCCATATCCTTGCGATCCTTTTGCCGCTTAAGCATCTCAGTTTTTTGCACCGCCGACAACGCTTCATAGTAACTCTCCTCGCCCCACTGCAGTGGATCGTAGATTTCGGGTGGATAATTGGTGCCGAATTCATTGATGTCACAAAAACTGATCAGCTTCTCATAAATGCTCGGATTACGAAACTCCTTACGATCCTGAATAACACGATTCATATCCATATTCGTTTGCCTCATCTTCGTATACATTTTCGTGATCTTTGCCACCAGCTCGGCTGGCGGCTGGCCCTTTGGCTCTGGCGGCAACTGAAATTTATATTTGGCGTATTTCGGATCCTTCTCGTAACTCTCCGCCGTGCGATCCTCTGCGTTGTATGTATTGGAATCATCATCGTCCAGTTGCATGGGCGTGTCAGTGTTGCCATCTCCTTTAGCATTGCTTTTATCTTTGCCATTTTCATGCTGTTCGTTATCCGGCTGCGAGTTGGCACTGTCGCTGGAGGAATCCTCTTCGCTCGAGGACTCTTGCGCACGATCCTCTTCTTCGTCAGAGATTAACGTATCATCCTGGTAGCTGACCAAGCGACGCAATTTCTTAGCACGTTTCTTTTTCTTGTGTTTCTTCTCCGGCTCCTGTTCTTGCTTGACAGGCGTTGCGGGTGTCGGTGTTGCCTGCTTTGGTATAATAACCTGGAAATTATAATTTTTATTAGTTTTAATACATTTATGTTGAATAAAATATTCTACCTGCGATGCTGTTGAATTTTCGGAGTCTGGACTGGCATCGCCTTCGTTTTCCGAGTCCGTGTATTGCGCTGTCAAGCTGGCCAGTGCGGAATGGCTCATTGTAGTTTGTTTTGTCTTATTTTATATTATTATTAAACAATATTTAATTTATATCATGAAATTTAATTTACTTTCAGTTTTCTCTACTTCATTATAATTTGCCATTCACAGCGGTGTGTAAGCATGTTAATGGCATATTATTTTTTTGTGCTAAGTTGGCAGCACTTACTTGAACAGCTGTAATAAAAGTGTACACGAACCATTTTGATTTTATCGTGCTTTAAGTTATTCATATTGCTGCCTTTAAAATATTCTTTTAATATCAGAACATGGCGATTACAGTAATGTCAGCAAGTTTTATACAAGAAGTTGTACATTAAGTGTATGAAAACTTAATTTGTTACTAAAATATGTAACATTTGTATGTGTAGTGAAGAGTATACAACTTTTGTGTTAAGTAGTTAATATGGGTTACCTCGTATAAACGATATTTATATTCTTAATGTTGACGTTGCCGAATTGGAAGAAAGATGAGCGCAGCAACTGAGGAACAGGATCGCATACAAAAGCGCGTAAATAAGATCCTGGAGACGCGCCTGGAAACGGACAAGGATACGTTGGATGCCCTAAATGGATTATCCAGCTTTTTCACCGAAAATACTTTGCAAAATCGCCGCAATTTGCGCAGTCAGATCGAACATCGTTCGGTTGGCATCAATCAGAATTTTCTGAAAGCATTTCGTGAGGTGAAACTTACGCTAGATGCTGTCTGCACTGATCTGGATACGATGGCCACATCGGTGCAGACGATGAAAACAGACCTGGAAACCTCCAAGGCGCTGACCAAAGATCTAATCGAGCAGACCAACAAAATGCAAGAGGAACGCGAACGCCTCGAAGTGCATCAGCAAATCGCGCAAGCTTTCTTGGCGCGCTTTCAGCTCAGCGTGCCGGAGCATCAATTGCTCTACGGCACGGCCAAGGATGCGCCCATTGTGCCCGAATTCTTTAAGGTGCTGGATCGTGTGCAGTCCATACATTCCGATTGCCGGCTGCTAATGCAATGCGGCTATCAAACGGCTGCGTTGGACATAATGGAGGAGATGACACTGCATCAGGAGGGCGCACTGGAGCGTCTCTATCGCTGGACCCAGAATCATTGTAGAAATTTGGAAAACAACGAAATCGGCCCCTTGATCGTCGAGGCAATGAGCCGGCTGCAGGACAGGCCGGTGCTCTTCAAGTATGTCATCGATGAGTATGCGATTGCACGACGAGCTGTGCTCGTCAGGCAATTCATCGAGGCGCTCACCGAGGGTGGCCATGGCGGCAATCCGAAGCCCATTGAGCTGCATGCACATGACCCGAAGCGTTATATTGGCGACATGTTTGCCTGGCTGCATCAGAGCATTCCCAATGAGAAGGAGAATCTAATGCTGCTCTTCAAGAAGTGCGATAAGCATGGCAAGAAATCAACTTCTGCTTCTCATGTGTCCAGCATATTTTAATGTTTCCTCCTTTGCCTTGCAGATATCTCGGAGCAAATGCAAAAAGCTTTGAGCTACATAGCCGATGGCGTCTGCCATCCGCTCAAGGTGCGCGTGGACACGATATTGGGCTCGGAACAGGATACCATCATACTGTTCACCATCTCCAATCTCTTGCGTTTCTATCAGCAAATCATGAAGCAGGTGGTGCAAGGCGGCAGCCTGGAACAGTGCCTCATTGACCTGCAGCAGGGCAGCGAGCAGATCTATTTGAATGCTTTGGCTGCTCAGGTGCGCAGCGTGCTGCAGCGGCCAGCGGGCACCAGTTTGGCTCTGGAGCCGCCGCAGCGTGATCTAGTGCCGCCGGCCAGCGTTGCTCGACTGCTCAACATACTGAAAGAGATCCTCTCGGTGGCCACCATGGTGGATGGCCGCCAGGCGGACATCACCAAGATTGTCACCTGTGTCATTGATCCCCTGCTGCAATCGGTGCAGGAGAGCGCCGCCCATTTGCCCACCGTGGACATGGCTGTCTACTTGCTCAACTGCCTGTATCACATGCAGAGCACCTTGGCGGTCTTTGAGTATATGGATGAGCGCGTGGAACGTTTGCAGGCGCAGTCAGATGCCCAGCTGGATACGCTCACCTCTGAGCAGGCCTCCTCGCTGGTGGCCAATCTCAATCTGGGTCCCATCTACACCATACTTCAAAGCAACCAGACGAAAATCGAGACGAATTTGCTAAAGATTTTCATGTCCAAAATGGATGCATTCCTCGAGCTGCCCGATGTGCTGCTGCTGCCGCAGGTGCAGCTAATCATGTCCAGCGCCCATCGCAGCACCGTCCAGCGACGCGCCTTCAACGTAATTGTGGCCATCTATAAACAGATCTATGAACGTGTCCACGATCCAGCCAACGGCTTCGAACAGCCCGAGGCGCTGCTGCACAAAACACCGGATCAAGTGGCACGCATATTGGCCAACTAATGGCGGGCAGTTGGCTGGCTTCAGCCTCTAATTCTATGTATTTATGTGTGTATTCTAATATATTGTATGACTACTGTAGTCCATCGTAGTTTACTGTGCCTATTGTCCGCATTTTGTGGCTTCTCCTCCTGGCATACCCTAACTGTGGCTACGTTTTATGTGCAACTCGTGATTTGCTTGCTGCTAGCACAGTCTGCTTTCGTGTTGTGTGACAGTGAGCGACAGTTTAGCGCTTCTACAGTGATCCCCAGCTAGCATAAACTTAGTTTTAGCTTGATTCTCCAGTGGATTCTGCTTAAACAGTCTATATTTATACACTAGCTTGGTATTGCTTGTCCGTTTTAGCGAAGTTCTACTGTACCTTCAATAATAATTGTCCGCAAAGTAAGTGCCTAGCGTATTTAAGCTTCGTTGTGCTACAGCCACAGCCTTTTCTGCGCTTTGCTTTTCCATTTGTTGTTATTCTAAATGCACAATAGGCGCTATAAGCTGATATATATATATATTTCTGTATGTATATATGGTATATATATATTATAATCGCCTGCTCTCCATCTTCTGTCAATTGTGCAAAACGCGCGCTTATCACAGCAGCGCAGCGAGCCCTAGGCAAAGGAAAAGGCAGCAAAGAAAATAATACACAAAAGCTTTTGCTTAAAATTAGTTATAAATAAATAAATAAAGTTTTTAGGAATATTAAATGATTTGTTGTTGGCCGCGTTTATCGCGCCGCGAAATCTTTTGAGCACGTCATTAGTTATAAAATATTTTGACATCGTTTATCGCGCTAACAATTAAACAATGTTGTGGTTAAAAGCGCTCGCAGTGCTGTTCCAACTGGCCAAAAACGGAGAGCTCTGCGCCGCAAGTTTTATCTATGCACCATAGAATTCTTAAACATACTGTGGCAACTGCTTATCGCGACGTGCGGAAGCTGTGAGTGTGCGATTCAATTCAATTCAAAATTAAACATTTAATCTCTCTGTGTGTGTAAATTTATATATTGCTAAACTATGCTAAATGTTGTTATAATTAGGTATACATAATGTCTGTTGGTTCGCCTTAGTTAATTGTGACCGTGGCACGCTGGAAGAGCTCCAAGGTGAGCGCCGCAAAGAAAGCGGGAAACGAATTACTGGCTGCCAACTGCTGATCGATGGCCGGTTTCAGTGTCTGCGAATAGGGCGACTCCAGCAGAGCCAAGCAATTCGATTCATTTAAGCTAATTGACAAATAATCATCCGGACTCTCTGCATACATGCTCGAAATGCTACAGAAGTATACAAAATATATATATTAGTTTGTGTTCCTATATATGTATATATATCCGAAGACCCACCGATAGTGGCTATTGGCGCCCACGCGATCAATTCTGTAGCCTAGCAGCATATAGCAGACATCGCGAAACTCTTTGCTGGCTGCCTTGAAGCAATCCTTCATCTTTTTCATTTTGCCATTGGCCGATTCCAGTTCAGCGCGCAGCTGATTGAATTCCTTGAAATTCATGGTCATGCCACCGCCAGCATTGCTGCTGCTGCAGGTTTCATTGAAACGCGCTTGTGTCTGTTCCTGATCCTCCTCCAGCTTCTTATTACGACGCTTCAAGCGCTCAATCTGGAAAACAAAAAAACGATTAACTGTAAGTTCCATTAACTGTAAGCCATAGCTAGTCCAACTCCCACTCACCTCCGCCTGCAGCTTTTCGACCACATTCTTGGTCGCCTCGTATGCCTGTGCAGCGGGATTCTCGCTCAGATGCAGAACCTTGTAGTTGCCCATGTTGAAATCGCCGCGCAGGCAACGATGCTCCATTTCCAGCTCGAGTTCGTCTTTGCGACGCCTAAGACGCTCGTTCTCCATACGCAGCGTATCCAGCTCTCGCTTAACTCCATCGTAGCCACTCTCAGTGATTGGCGGATCATTCAACGATTCCTGCTGCCGCATCGTTTGCATTTCACGCTCGAGTGTTGAGCACATCTCCTTGTAGCCTGTCAAGGTGCGTTCCAGCACTTCGACACGGTAGCGCACCTGCATATCGTTGGTCATTTCAGCGGTGCTCGCATTTGTCATATTGAGATCTTTGTCGAAATTCTCCAGCAGCTGCTTATAGAAGTCGCGCTCCTTGCACACAATCAGCAATTTGCGCTGCAGTCGCTCGCGGAAGCTCTTATGGCGTTTAAGTACCACATTCATATCATCAATGTTCTTTAGATAGACGGCGCACTTCTGCTCCAGCTCACGCACCGACGTCTGCAATTGCTTGGAGTCTAGAGCGGCGCTGCTCTTCTCTGCCATGCGTACGATGTCATCTTGGAGCAGCTGTTCGATACGTGTGCGCAGAGCCATGGGGCTAACGAGCGTATTGGCCAGACAATGATCTTGTGCAATTTTCACCCACTCCTTCAACTCCTGCTCGACATGCGCCAACTTCACCTGCAGTGCAGCTGCTTCGGCACGGGCGCCCTCCTCGCGATCGAGACGTGTCTTGTAATCGTGCACCTGTTCCTCCAGCAGCAATTTGTCCCCAATCAAGGAATTCAGTTGCTTATTGTGTAGACGCAGTCGTTCCAATTCGGATTGCAGCTCTGGCACACTGAGCAAACGTGCTTGTGACGTCTTAGTCACCTCCTTCCAATCGGCATACGATTGTATTTCATACTCCAGCTCCTTAATGCGCGCATTCGCTGTGTTTAAATTCTGTTGCTGCATTTCGTAGTTCAACTGCAGCTGCTCGTAGTTTGCAGCAGTTTCCTTATATTCATCGTGACGCTCTCTGATGCGCTCCAGCTCCTCCTGTGTCACCCTTAATTCCATTTCGGCACGTTCGCACATTCTTTTGTATTCGCTTAGCTCATTGTTGATGCAGTGCTGTACTTCCCGAGCATCCTCCTCCAGCTGCGTTTTCTCTTGTTCCACTCGGCTCAACGCCGTCTCGTATTTGAGCTTCTGTTGGGCCAGCTCTGCGATGGTACGATTTGCTTCCTGACGAGCGTTGTGCTCCCTTTTACGTATCACCTGTAGTTGCTTCTCCTGCTCGATTAGCTTGCTGCTTGTATAGTCACATTGCTCCTTAAGTGCTGCTGCCTTGCTTTCGGCCAAAGCTAGCGCTCCTCGATGCTCCTTCGCCTGCTGTCCTAGTTGATCCTGCAGTTGATTTACTATGGCCTTCGTTTCGATGAGTTCGGCACGCAGTTTGCGCGTCTGCCAAGGACCCACGGGATCAGTGAATGAATTATTTAGCGACGTATTGCTGGCATTGAAGCTGGCGTTCGCTGAACTAGTATCCAGGCTATCGATGCGGCGTTTCTTTGGCACTTTATGTATAAGTTCGTGTTTAATTTATTTTCAACATAGTTGTAGCTCTTCTTCTTACCTGTCACAGAGTCTTCGCTGAACGACATGGAAAGCCGGTCGAAACTGAGCTTCTTGGGCGCTGAGTGTGTAATGCTATCATTGAAGCGTGCCATTATATTGTCTAAGCTACTTCGTATTTCTTCCATCTTTAATAGTTACTTTCCTTTTGTAAATTATTTTCAAGCTTGCCGTTTGTGTAAAAGGTGTTGCTGAAAAACGACTAGTTGTGGCGGGCGGACGATATGATTCGATATGTTTGCTTTGGTGAATAGCTGTCTTGTGGTACTGCCAATTGATGTCTGTTTTGAGAAATTCTCCGTAGCGAAACAAGTTGGCAGCACCGGCACTAAAAATGGCGCTGAATTTAAAAAACAAACATATATTAGTATATATTATGCATGAAATTCTCAACTCTGATATATTATTTGGCTTTCGTGTGAACAACCATTATGAGCAATTGCATCATTAGTTTTATGTAAAACGAAACATTTCAATCATTCTAAATAAGCTTGCAGAAAAATAAAGTGATAAAATTTGCGCTTATGATTTATTTGAGTTAGCCTTCTCTACGCGTGTGTGGGGGAGAGTGAATGTGTGCGTATGCCTCTGTTAGCCCATGAAAAATGAGCGCATTAAATTTTATGATATTGTTTGGGCCTGTCATCAAGCTTGGTTCAAAAGCACACACATACAGTGAACTCACTCTCCTTCGCACACACACATACGCACAGTGCCCAACGTACGGACGACAAACAAGTGCCAAAGTTCAAAGTCAAACAATAACACTTTCCATAAACAAAAAACCCAGTACCCGCACACAAACACATACACACATATATATATATATATATATATATATCATATCATATATATATATATATATATATGTATGTATGTCTGTGTAACTATATATGTATAGCGCTCATATGATTTTGTTCAAAATTCATTCTTTTACAGTTACCTGTGCCCATACCTCTCCAAATTCGACTAAAAAATTTTCCATATTGAAAGTTGCCCAAAGAGAAAAAAGAAGCAAGAGCAAAAAAAACCGAATTGACCTGTGCCAAGCGCAGCGCGAGCTGTCGCCACACAAAGGAGCGGCGAGCATTGAATAAATATTCGGTGTCTGCGTTTTGTTCGAGCACTTTAGTGCGCAGTTTATGTATGCGTGTATGTGTGATTGTGTGTGTTTGGTGCGTGGGCTTAACTTTTTGCCCGTTGAGCACTTTATCAAAGCTTAGCACCTGACAATTTGCCATGAAACATGCGGCCATTTCTTTATTTCACTCTCTTAACTTACGCACAAGAATCAGCACGCACTTGCATGTGTGTATGTGTGTGTTTGTATGCGTATGAAAGAGTATGTAATGAAAATGCTATCAAGCGATTTTGCTTTTGTTCTTTCGCGAGGCTTTGTCGTCGTTGTAGTTGATGCTGCTCATTCTCTTTGTGGCGTTCTTCAATGTCACCGCTGCAGCTTAGCGGACAAGTCCTTTTACCTTTTAATTAAATTAAATCCGATTAGCTGTCACTCGCCCTGTGGGTAACTTGTGTATCCTTATCGGGACTCAAGTGCGTTTTATGCTACCGTTGGCATTTTATGCTTTAGATGTTTTTCATCAGCTGCGCTCCGACTTTCTAGCTACTTAACATATTTTATTGCTTTGTTAATGTGCAAAGAACTCTCATTCTCCCTTTCTCTCTCTCTCTCTAACTCTAACTTTACATGCCTCTTACACTCCAGGCAAATGCAATGTTAGTTTTAAGCTGTGCTTAACAAAGGAACTGTTGCTATGTTAATTTGCAGTAAGTGCACTGTTAAAGAGCTCCGTTGCTATAGCGATTCAGAAGTCGTGAATCTTTTAACAGTGGCTTGCTTTGCTAATTTGCTCTAATTGCACTGTTAGCTATGCATAGCATTTCTATACCATCTGTGGTTTTGTTTTGTTAATTTGCTCTAATTGCACTGGTGCCGCTGCGTACGCTGTACTTAAATTCTGCAGTCAAAGAGCGCAAAGCTGATGGTGCTATTTTAATTTGCTCTAATTGCGCTGTTAACGATGCATAAGCTGTACTTAGTGTTGCATTCAAAGAACACAAAGCAGCTTTTGCTATGTTAAAGTGCACTGATTGATTTGTAATCTCTTAAAAGATTTTTTTTAAATTTTCAATTGCACTTCATTTGAAATATTTATATACGTTCACACCTTTTATTTATTTTTCTTTTTATTTTATTTGCATTTTCCAGCTACAGGATTTTCCGTGAAAATGACACTTATTAACACTACATTGATTCGCAAACACACACACTCCCTATCTTTCACTTCTCTCTCTCTCTCTTTCTCTCTGAAACACTCATACACACAGCGACATGCAACAGGCGAAACTTGCTTGTGGGTTTGTTTTTTTTTTCTGGGGGCGGTTTGTTGTTCCTAGAATTTCCGTTGACTCACAATCGCTATTGGCCGCAAAAATCTGAATAAATTTCCCGCGTGACACAGAGTAACGCAACTTCAACTAGATGGAATTTTCATGAGGCACGCCAAAGTCGTGGCCCTAAAAGACCTTCAGAGCTGTCTGTCCGAACGCTTAAGCTGGCAGTCATTCCGCAGTTGCACTCCAGTCTAGTCGCAGTTACCCTTCCAAGCAAAGGGTAAGTCTATTTGCACTTTGTTTGTGTTTGGCATCTGATCCATGGTGAGAGCAGCCGTCACCATATGATTGATAACTGTGCTTATGGAACTGATGAGAGCCTGTGAAACGTTTTAAGAGATAGTGGAACAGCTGAACTGTAATCTTAAATTTCCTCCATTTAAAATGCACACACACACCCATACACGCGCGCGCTGGCATTTCAAATGCACCTGTTAACCGTTTGGAAAATTTATGACTTCCTAGTCACAGCACTTGGACCGAAGCCCCGCACATATACACGCGCGAGCGTTCTAACTCTCTTTGCATCTCTGCCCTCCTCTCTCACTCTCTCTCGCTTTCTCTCTCTATATCTTTCTCTATGCACTGCACATTTCCTCTCCTTGCCTAGTTGCTATTGTCTGCCAGTCTGCACTATGCTATTGTTTTTGCGTAACGGTGAATAACGATAAACGACGTACACAGACACATGCAAAGAGGAAGAGCCGTTTAGATGCTCACGTACGGCCACTTCCACAAAGTGTTAAGCTGCCAAGTGCAAGGACATGCACTTGCTTGCAAGCAAGTGCATTGCTGTCCATGAGTGCCTGTGTGTGTAAGCAATAAATAAAATCAACAATGGCTAATTGCAAGCACAGCCTTTTATATAAACAAACACACACACATATGAGGACTAAGAGACAAACGTGAATTAAATGCATTATGCATTATGCAAGCTTCAAAGCGCCCAGTTATTGTACATTTAACTCGACGATCAAATGCCCTGTAAACAAATCTTTTATCAATATTTGTGGCTACCTGCAATTATTTTATTTCAAATCTTATTGTTATACCAATTTCTCAACTATTTTAAATGATTATTTATCAAGATAAAGACATTTATGTTTTGGGTATCAATCTATATACCCGTCATTCCAACCCAATTCCCTAACATTAATAAAGCCCGGCTGTGGCTTTCACTTTCATACTAGCAGCGGCTGAGACTGCTGCTTAGCTAAGGAGTGTGCCAAAGTGTGGTGAATTTCGAGTGCTAGGGAGAGCGAGAGAGCGCTCTCAGCACATACAATCAAGTCAAGTTATCACACAGCCGGCCCCGGCAGCAGCAGCAGCTGCTATACAAAATACAATGCATGCCAACAGGCGCGCAAAAGATACGAAATTCACCAGCTTAAGAGAGCGTTTAGCATTTTTATCGATATATCGTTTAAATCGATGCATGCCTTGGCGCTTGGCTGCTGAGTAGATTAAGCAGTATTTTTACATAAAGAAATTAATTTATTTGAATAGTAAAAGTTTGTTTTCTGTCAGTTGACATATATGCAGTGCACACAGTATAAGAGAATACAAAAAGCTGTTGGCTTTAAAAAGTTATTCTCAAACACTTTTTGAAAATTAAAGTCTATCGTTTGGCTTGCATGCCATTGGCTTGTGTTTATCGATGTGTGGATTTACTTTGCTACTGTGCTCGCTCTTCCATGAATTTGTAATTGAAATGGCCGCGTCGCCACGAAGTTCTTGCAGTGCGTAGGCGGTTGTCGTAGACTGACGTCGTGCCCATAGCACGTGCTACGAGTGCGGTGCGTGCAACGGTGCCACCACCACCAACACCAATACCAATACTATAACAACAGCAGCAGCAGTAGTAACAACAAAAGCAGCAACAACAACAGCAACAGCAGTAACAGTACAGACAAATGACCACAGCAGCAGCTGAAGCTAGAGCTGAAGCTGTAGCTGAAACCTGAGGCCGTAGTAACAACAACAAAGAGTAAAGCAAAATCACTAATAACGGCACTTAAATAGCAAGCGCATAGCAAAGTATGAAAAAAGTAACGGCCTAAAGTTGACTTTGCATTTGTAAAATGAAATCGAGGTGAAATAAAAAATAAAAACATCAAATTAAATGACAAAAACCATTAAGTTGACTTTGCATTTGTAAAAATAAAATCAAAGTGAATTAAAAATAAACAAAAAGAAAACCAAAGACAATAACAAAAACAGATGTGACTAAAAATTAATAAAATATTTGAGTGTGTGACAATAAATTAGATTTAAGTAAACAATTTGCACCTTGTTATTTGCACCTGTCAAAGACTAAGCCAATCTACGTTGACAATAAGCAACAAAAAAGCTTAAGTTAATTATTTTTATTGATAATCAACAAAAATATATACATATAGACAATTTTACATAAATCGAATCAAATT
Source organism: Drosophila hydei (assembly GCF_003285905.1). Classification (NCBI taxonomy): domain Eukaryota; kingdom Metazoa; phylum Arthropoda; class Insecta; order Diptera; family Drosophilidae; genus Drosophila; species Drosophila hydei. The sequence goes on along the minus strand of NW_022045843.1, from coordinate 2,751,438 downwards.
GAAGGTGTCGAAAAGAAGCAAAACGTAAATGCCATTTACGCAAATAATACTAAACAAAGAATAAAGCATAACACAAAAGAAGAGGCATAGCCAACAGAAGAAGAAGACGAACAAGAAGAAGAGGACAGGCAAGAGCAGGAGCAGGAGCAGCAGCAGCAGCCGAAGCCCACAAAACGCAAACAGGATACTTAAAATATCAAGGCAAATACATACAAAAACCACACACACACAAACGCTCACACTCGCACTGTTTGTTTATATATGTATGTGTCTGTGTGTGTGGCTGCGGCTCGACAACTAAAAATATATTGTGCGCTTCATATTTTTGGATTCGACTTCAGTGGTTGCCCCTTTGCGACGTTGTTGCTGGGTCGCTGCTTCTTAGATTTTGTAAGCAAAGCACGAAATAAATATATATAACATCTACAACAACAACTAAGGTGTTTTGGGCCCGTGGCGCGACAGGCATAAAGCAAACAGCAACAGACTTTGCCTGTGTTAGATGCCAAATGCTTCAGCAGAACAGAGATTGATGCTGCCAGTCAACGCACAAACAACAACAACAACAACATACGACAACCGCCGTGTTGCTTACAAACAGCAATTGAGATATGTAAGTAAGAAAGAAAAAAAGTATAAAATTATACATGAGACAAGTAAAAAGCATGTGTGAAGTTAACACGAAATACATTTACCATAGCATACTTTTTGGGGCCGTTAAAAACTGACAATAAGGGGAAATGGCTGGAATGAAACAAGTCTATGTTATATGACATGAATTAAGTTGAGCAACTGTTAAAGGCATGTAGAACACATGCTATTACACTAATCATTAACTAGAATAGTTTTTTGACTAACAATTAGAACAAGTGTGCAGATGTTATGTAAGTTTAACATATGTTAAGTGCATGTTAAAGACATGTTACATAAGCTAACATTAGATAACTTTTATGTAGCGTAGATTTTAAGTTAATTTAATATGTTTTATTTATATATGTTGGTTTAAGAAACCAGTAATACTAAAAAGGATCATTGGGAATGTAAATGTTAGATGGATTTTACATATGTTAACTATATGTTAGGAGAAATTGAGTGAAAAATGAACGTGATTTAATTTTAGCAGCTATAAACAGTATGTACTATAGATACATTCAGAATAATTTTTTTATAAGGAACGAAGTGGAATGAAACATGACTCTTCGAAACAGTTAAGTATAGATCAATTAGTTATACCATAGCATAATATTTTATAAATTGCAATGCCAATCAGGTAAATGTTCGTATAACGGAATACAGTGGAATTAAACATGGGGCATACGTCAACGATATACGAAAAAGGGCAGCGAGAAATCAAATTCGTTTCAAGCGTCAAAGCTTTATGCATATTTTTACAGCATTTAAGTGTGAAATGATGTGTTGGCGCATTATTTGACTTAGGCAAGGAAAAAATGCTAAGCTCAAACAACACAAACACACGCACAATAAAACACACAAGCCCATACACACACACGCACATACATATACAGAGATAGGGCCAACAGAGAATCTGTAAGCCCTGACGGAGTTGAAGTGGCAAACAAACAGGCAGAAACACACAGACACTGAGACAGAGAGCAAAATGCGATATACAAATATAAATACACAGATACACACAGCACACAGCACACACACACGCGCAAACTAGCTGTACGTGTGACTTACAAGAAAAAACACTTATACGCCACGTTGAACGTGAAACGGTCGCAAGTTTTATCAACTTGTGCTGGCTGCTCGGACGCCGCAAACTCAATTTGGCATTTAGGCTGACTGGCTGACTGGCAGGCAAAGGCACAACAAATACACACACACACACACACATACATACACAGCTATATAATGTACCCAAGACGAAAATCGATTGTGTGATGCTGTAGCAAAAACAAAATAACTTCCATAAGGGCCTCGCTGCCTGGCTGTGTCCCCATCAAATGGGCCAACAGCAAACGTATTTTGTAAGCCGATTTCTGCATTTGCCGTTTACCGTTTTTTTCTTGTTGTTACCGCCGTTGTTGCTTTTGTTGTTTTCCTGGGTCTAAATGAACCTTATCAATGCGCTCCATGCATTTTTTAGCCACAAATTTACATAGTTCGTCTACCTAATTAGTCCGTAATGCAAAATCAATTTACAAAAGCCTTTTGCCAGCCAGCCAGACACGCTGCAGGCACATTCAATTAGCAGAGCCTCAAGTGGAAGGTGCATGAACTTTTCTATAAAATTGACTTAGCTGACTGCAGACTCCAGATACATTTGTAAGCTCCATAGCAAGTGTGTTGTGGGTAAAGAGAAATCTTAAATTGTTGAATGTTGTTCTTAGACTTTATCTGTATTTAATTGAATAATTTTTCAGCCTTTAGCAGGTGTTAGCCATAGCTTGAAAGCTTACGCTTCATGTAACATTTTCTTAACATTTATTGCCTAACATTCAAACATATTTGAATAGGTTTGACTATAAACTTTAGTTTAACATAAGTTAGTCAGCTTAATTAGTTAGTTGTTAACATTTTCTTAATATTTTCTTGCCCAACATTCTGTTATTTCTTTAATACATGAATCAATTATAGAATAAGATAACTCTATATATACTTGATCATAATCAACATCCAAGTCCTTGGCTGCGCTTGTTTCAAGTCATCGATAACTTTAAATTAAAATCGATAACAAATTTCAGTTTTTCAAGCAAAGCTCATAAATTTGTAATAGCTCGAGTCATAGAAGTCATCATTATCATTACGATAATAATGCTCATTATTGAGAGGTTGATAAAAATCATAGATCGAGATGAAAGGCTGAAGGATATCCCCCGAAATGTGAATACTTCATTCATGTTTGAGCAGCTTTAATTGCAGAACTTTCGACAAAATGTTGTTTAGATAAAACATTTGAATAGGTTTTTGGTCATAAAGGATGCTAGCACGTGCCTCATTACTAAATGACTAATAGTCGATCTGTAGCTAGGTAACTGTAGAGCGTTTCGTCTGAATTTTGTAATTTTTTTACAGTAATTAATTTTGAAAAAGCTTTTGATGCTGTTGATTTTAATGAAATGTATGTAGCATCAAGGGCAACAAGAAGAGCTCGGCGATAAGTCAAAGCTAACTAAATGAAAGAACTGTGCACACACACACACACACTCAGCACACAATAGCTGAATAACAAGATAACTTAATGCCAGCAAATTGCGCAGCAGCAACAAATTTGATTGCAGCTGCGGCTTGGCTTGTTCATGCACAAAACTTGAATGTCCTTGACGCAGCTCGGCAGGACTTGGCCAACTGTTTGTCTGCTTCACTATCGTAGTTGCCACAGACATAAGTCGCCCTCAATGCCGCGTTCGGATGCGTGCATTGAAATGCGATTTGCGTTTAGCAGCAAAAATTCGAAATCTAATTAAAATCTGAGGTGCAAATAATGCAATGCAATTGAAGTGAAGACGATTTATGTGGCATTCATTCGCAACTTGGCGCAATCATAAATTATGCGACACGGACAGCGACCCAGACAGTTAAGCAGACGGGGAGAATGGGCGACTCGCTGAATTCATACGCCCCGTGGTACAAGAACTGCGCACAAGTGGCAAAAAGCGTTCAAGTACAAAAATCAATTTCCGTCGAAACACTAGCCAGCAACTGGAGATTGCCGGGGGCAGTGGACAGTGGGCAGTGGGCAGCTGGCATGGAAGGCGTGGCTGCAACAAAATGAAATTGAAATGTGGCAAAACGAAAGACTTAATGGTTAGCTGCATGTCTGGGTGACTAACTGATAAATGTAACTGTATATATATACAGGCCACCATATGACCATACACAATGGACTCACTGACTCAGTGTCTGACTGACTGACTGACTGTCAAACTGACTGTCAACGGTTCAGCGCACACAGAGTGCAGACAAGCTCTGGGACAGCATACTGACGAGCACGCGACTTGCTCAGAGCGACATCTATCAGGACATTTCGACATCCTGCCCGCTATCTACACGCACACACACACACCAATACACAGAGAGCTAGCTTTCATTGCTCGTTCAGGCATCATAAACCGCTGCCACGTGCGGACCAAACGAGCGTTCGCAAATGTCAAAAACAAAGCAACACGACCAGCAGCAGCAGCAGCAGAAGTGGCAGCAGCAGCAGTGGCAGCAGCTCCTGTTTGTCCATCTGTCATTCACTCACCCAGTCAGTCAGTCATTCAGATAGTCATTGCCGCCTTGACTAATGAAATGCCATCGCTGTCATCAACATTGTTACAGCGCCTCCTGATCAAAATGTAAACTTAAAACGACAACAACGAGCCACAAAATGATGAAAATGAAAATGTTTATTCTGTTGATTTTGTACCGAGCACCCAGCACTCAGCTCCATTGACAGCTGGCCAGACAGAGCACAGTAAATTGGCTTTGAGCTCTTTTTTCCCATCCTATGAACAATTAACTATTTACAGCACAACTTTTACTGTTGTATGTAGTTCGTAATCTGATTCTAGTTAGGGTAACTGCTTTAAGCTTTTAATTAAGTTTAATTTCAATTAAGTTAGTAGGTGTTCTCTCTCGCTCTCTCTTCTCTATCTTCTCTATCTCTATCTGTCTCTCACTCCATCTTATTCTTTCTTTCTATCATTGCGACTCTTTCACTCACTCTCTACTGCTCTCTCTCGTTCTCTCTCATTTTCTCTCCTTCTCTGTCTATATCTTTCTCTCTCTCGTAAACGCCCTTTTTTGTTCTCTCTCTCTCTCTCTGATTGTATTTCATTTGTCTCTCTCATTGTCACTCTTTCTCTCGTTGTCTACTCTCTCTCTCTCTCTCTCTCTCTCTCGCTATCGCTCTCACTTCTACCTCTCTCTCTAGCGCCTTTTAACTCATTTTCTCTTCTTTTTCTTTCTTTCTGACTCTGACTCTCTCTTTGTCTCTCCCTCTTTCTCTCTCTCCTTCTCTCCCTCTCTCTCTCATTCTCTCCCTCTCTCTCTCATTCTCTCCCTCTCTCTCAATCTCTAGTTCCTTTTACCTCACCTTATTATTCTTATTATTCATTCTTTCTGACTGTCTCTCTCCCTTTCTCTCTCTCTCTGTCTCTCTCTCTCTTTCTCTCTCTCTCATTCTCTCCCTCTATCTCTCTCTCCCTCTATCTTTCTCTCTCTCCCTCTCTAGCGTCTTTTACCTCATTTTCTCTTCTTATTCTTTCTTGCTGACTCTCTCTCTTTCTCTCTCTCTTCTCTCTCTCTCTCTCCCCCCTCTCACTCTATCTTTCTCACTCTCTCTACCTATATCACTTCCCTACACTTTCTTCGCTCTATATTTCTCTCTCTTTCTCTCTTTCTCCCTTTCTACCTCATTCATATTCTCTGTCTCCTTCTCTCTCTCTACCTTTCTACCGCCTTTCCTTTCTCTCTCTCTCCTGAAACATTATATTTGTTTTGTTAATGTACAAAATTTAGTTGGCAAATCAATCAAACGCACAAAGCCCAATGTAATCAGAGATTTTGTTACTGTAGTATGGAAATTCTATAGAAAATGCCAACAATATTGACTTAAACCTACATGAAACAACGTACCTTTAGTGAGAGTCATGAAAACTAATGCCGAATAGCTTGCTGCAGCGCATTAGTGTTAAGTTTTATCGATGACACTTTGGCCACTAAGGCATGCCATGCAGTTAGCTGTAGCAGGCTACATATACATATATATATATACATATATATATACACATGTGTATCCTCTGCTTTCCACATTGTCAATTCATTTAACTAGAATCTCACCAAACGGTGAGAGTTCCTGGAAAATTCTGTTTGGCAATTAAATTAATTTTGACACATTTGCCAGAGCTGTGAATAAGTGCGGTTAATCTCGAGTGCACTTACGTGTCATGCTATTCGAAATGATTTCTCGAAACTTGCGTCAATTTGTGAAGGGATTTGAGTCGCTATTAGCTGAAGGAAACACAGCGCTAGGTTATGGCTGTGGAGCTTAACAGGGTCGAAAGTATTGATGGCCTAATTCACGCACTGGCAATTCGAGGCAATTGCGTATGACCATAACTTGCCATCAAAGGCTCAGAACTATCAACACACACGTATGCACAGAACAAGGACATGACAATGCAAAATCCTTGCGGATTTGAGAAAACGGGAACTATTTGCTTACATTCATACAACTCTATAAAAGTTGAACTCACACACATGCATGTGTACACATAAGTTAGGGACACTTAAGGCTAGCATGTAGTACGTGTGAGTGTGTACACACACACACGAGCACACACACGGACACACCCTTTGCTACGCGCACAATTTTCTGCATTTCAGCCATGTGCAAATCAAACATGACAGCTGAGTGGCAGGCAAACAGTTTGCCCCAGACTCCAGCCAGCAAGCAGCAAGGAGCAGGACAGACCATTTAACGGCATTCAATTTCATGTGCACACACACATCTCGGTAACCGATCGCCGCCAGCGGAAATGAGACGAAATGAAAGTCCCGAAAAAACATGGGCACAGTTGAGTTGTTGTTGCTGCTCTTGATGAAGATGATGATGATAATAATGGCATTGATGATGATGCTGATGGCGACGATGATTGTCACTCACTGACACGCCTATTGAATGTAAAATGAAAATGAAAATTGTTAGCCAGCTGAGGCAGAGCAAATAGACAAACTCACAGACACCCATTAGAGAAGCTTAAACCTGAAAGAAGCTTATAAAAGGGCAGCGAAAAATAAATAATATAATTAAAATTGCAACTTGTAATATTTGAAATTGCTCAAACAACCCTCGCACATCTTCCACATACATATGCACTCACTTACACTCTAGTCTCATATTCATATTTAGTCTCTTGTCAGCATAGCCCATGCTCTAGTCCCATCTTTTTACAGGGTATAATCAAATCAGGCAAGCGGATGTAGGCAACATTGAATTTTGTATATGTTATGTTTGTTATAGTGGCCAGCTGCAAAATGACGCTCATAGCTGCTTCGCTTATTTAATACACAAGCACACACACGTGCACACACGCCCCTCTTATAGTCTTACAGATTTTTAACAATTTGCCTTTAACTTGAATGCCGCACAGTTCAGCATAGTTGAATTTTCATTGTCGCCATTTGTAGCACGCGCACAACAATACACACACACACACCAGCACGCACGCACACACAGACACATTGAGGCACACACACGGAGAAAGTAAACGCCCAGCCATTGCAGGTTGGCACAATCACACAATCACATTATGTCGCACACCAAGCGCCAATCTGATTGCACAATTACTTACAATGGAATCAGGTATTGTTGTTGTACTTCTTTTCAATGTCTTGCTCTGTGTGTGTGCGTGTGTGTGTGTGTGTGGGTGTGTGCGCCTTATATTTCGTTTCGTTTGTTAATTGTATGGGCGTGCCATTGTGCTCAGCGCGTTTGTTTGTCATTTTGTTACATAAAACTCTAGCAGAGATTTTGCCATTGTACTTCTGTATCTCTATCTTTGTATCTTTAGCTTTATCTGCTTATCTGCAGCTATATTTGTCATCTGTATCTCTGCGAGCAGCTGATGTCCTGTGATACATAACTTGCTGTTAGCTAAGCTTCAGCTTTGAGCATTTTAATATTGTATTTACTGTTGGCTGCTAGTCAAAGCTAAGCTGCCTTTCTATGTGATTCTCATGGTTTTAAATGAAGATTCTTGAGCTTATACTTGGTTTCTCTTTAGTGATATATGCGCTCTCTCTTTCTCTCTCTCTTTCGTCGTCTGTTTCGTTTTATCTAGGTATCCTTCGCCATCTCTCTTTGTCTTTGTCAGTCTCTTTCTTTCTTCTTCTTTTCTTTCTCAGTGATTCCATCTTTTTTCACTACTTCTCCTTCTCTTTTTCTGTTACTCTTTGTCACTCTCTCTCTCTATGCCTCTTTTTGACTCTCTCTCTTATTTTTGCTTCGTGGTTTTCTTTCCCATTCTCTCTCTCTCTCTCTTGCTCCATCACCTCTTCGTTTTCTGTGTCTTACTCACTTTCTTTCTCTCTCTTTCTCTCTCTCTCTCTCTTTCTCTCTCTCTCTCTTTCTCTCTCACTCACTCACTCTTGCTTTATGTGTCCCTTTTTCACACTTTCGCATCGTTTTTCTATCTCTTTCTCTCTCTCTCTCTCTCTCTCTCTCTCTCTCTCTCTCTCTCTCTCTCTCTCAATCTCTATATATCTTGTCCTCTCTGTCTCTCTCACTCTCACTTCCTCTCTCTCTCTCTCTTCCTCTCTCACTCTCTCTTCCTCTCTCTCTCTCTCTTCCTCTCTCTCTCTTCCTCTTTCTCCTCACTGTCTCTCTTTTACACACACTCCTTCTCGCTCTTTGATGCCGTCTTTCTTTATCTCTTTATTTCTATTCTTCGTTTCTCTGTGTCTCTCTTTCTCCCTGTCTGTCTCTCTCTCTCGTTTTCTCTCTCTTCTATCTCCGTCACGCTCGACTCGTTAGACAATATCTGACTAATCAGAGTTCTCTCTCTATCTCCCGCTCTATCACTCGCACGCAATATACTCCTGAATGTCTCTAGAGCTTCTCATCCAATTCGCGAAGCAATCCACAAGCACCTGAAAGCCACCTGTCGTCTGTTATTGCACACGCTAATTAGATGCGCACACATATAATTTATGGTCAACAGAAATCTTAAGAATATAACTAGCAGCGGGGTCATAAATTTCAAATTATCCTCGCTCCCAGCGGCCGAAACAAAGTGCAAAAAAAATATAAAAATTGTTAGCTGGAAATTTTACGCATAGCTGCACTCACACTGGGACACACTCGACTCGACTCGACTCGACTCGACTCGAATACCCGGATACTCAAACTGTGACTGCTACGGCGACAGCGAGTGGCGCTCACACACGTTGTTCAAATTTTTCATGATTCTCATTCTCTACTTTTTGCTCCACCTTTTTTTTTTTCATTTTGTCCCTTGCCAGGGTCCACGCCCCTTTGGGCTGACAGGCAATGGGCGTAGCGCAATCTAATGAAATTCCAAGAAGCTTGGACCACAAGCAGATGAGAAAATATGCGAAAGATACACAAACACACACACACGCGCACACACAGAGAGAGAGAGAGAGAAACAGGTCGAACCTGGTTGACATGAGATGAGGAGATGAGGTTAGGGTTGAGCTGGTCGCATATGGGTAACATTATTAGGACACACGTCCGCTTGAGTCGCACCCATATCATTCGTGATTTGGTGTTACTTTGGACTTTGACCTTGGCCCCCGGCCATATACAGCCATGTCCAGCTGTCCGGCAGGATGCTGCCAAGACAAATTAAGCAATGGCCCCAAGCAATTTGATGACGGCATTTCGATAATTGCCTTGCATAACCCAAGCATAGCCAGCCCTGTGCCCTGTGCCCTGTGTCCTCTGCCCTGTACACCATCAGCTTGGACACGTTGGCATTTTAATGATGTGGCATGCAACAGCCAGTTGCAATTTGGGCAACACATTTTTAAATATTTCAGTTATTAAATAAGCTTCACAAATAGCTGAAGCGCTTGGCATAGTTCGGCATAGAAGCTCGACAAGGATAGGCTTCAGTTGTCCTTAAGGCGAGGAGGGCAAAGAGTTAGGAATTTGCTTGCAATACGTCGAAGGTGTACAACATTAGAGCAAGGAATTTGTAGTATATTTATGATAGTTTGTACCATAGAGAAGAATTTAAGGCATTGAAATGGAGTCTTAAAGTTTTTGTGGATAGCATTGAACTAAGCTGGAAGATGAATAAGGAATGCATGAAAATACTGTGAACTTGTGATGAGCATTGACTAAAAATTATATATGAGGGAATGACAAATCGGAGAGAACTGTAGTCGATAGAGTTTTACATCTTTGGAACTCTCTATAGATATACAACAAACTATATTATCCAGTCTCTTAGACTCCAACATTGCACTGTCACGCTACTTCTAAGCTTCCGCTTGAGATTAGCTAGAGCCAAGCATAAGAAATAGTGTGCATTTTTGGTAGTACTCCAGAGATAAGTGGTCAAATAAGGTTAGGGAACAGCAGGCAGTCAGAGTTTCCAAAGTGCAAAAAATATTAAATAAGCGTCAGCTCTTCTATGGTTATAATCTCTTATTCTTTTCAGCTTGTAATCGAGTTCATTACAGAATTTGCTTAAAAAAACGCAAATAATTGAATTTTATTTGTGGTTCCAGCTGAGTTTGCTCCTTTTTCTGTGATTTGCTGCTGCCACACTTCCTGCTTGCCGCAGGCAAATAAATATTATAAATGCATGGAAAAAAATCATATGACGCATGTGTGTGCACGTCTTACACACACACACACAAATTATATTTACTTGGCATTTGTATGCTTTATGCCAGTTCGAGACTCATATGAACCATAAACTGTTTGCATTTGTTAGTCTGGCCTCAAGAGCTGCTCGAATTTGGCCAGAAAACGAATTATGTGCTGGTAGAGCGAGGCGTGTTAAGGAGCGCTGGGCAGGGGCAAGAGGAGTGAGCACTGAAGCGTATCCAAGTGGGCAGAGAGCGAGAGAGAGAGAGATGGAGAGACAGAGAGTGCGGGAGTAGCCCCTCCAAATTGTAGTCATGACAACATTTTTGTAGTCGCTGCTGCAGACAAGCTAAGCAAACAAGAGAGGCTCTCGCTGCTGCTGCTGCTGCTGCTGCTTCGGCTACTACTCCTTTAGTGGCTTCTACACCTGCTCCTGCTAGTACTTCTGGATCCGCTTCTGCTCCTGCTCCGCGTTGTACTCCTTTTGTTCGTGTTTCTAATCCTGCCTTTTGCTCCGGCTCCTGCTTCTACACTTGTTTTGACTCCTGGCATTAGCTGCTACTCCTGCTTTAGCTTATTCTGCTGTTCTTGCACCTGGCTCTACTTCTCTTACTTCTGCTTCTTACTCCTTCTCTTGCTGCCCTTTGCTGCTGTTTCTGCTTCAGCTCGTACTTCTTCAATTTCTGCTCCTGCCTTTGCCCCTGCTTCAGCGTCTGTTACTGCCTCCAGTCCTCTTGCTCATGTTCTTACTCCTGCCGTTCTTCCTACTCCTGGCTCGGCTCCTGCTTCTTATCCTACTGCCAATGCTGCTCTTTCATCCTGCTTCTGCTTCTACTCCTGCTCTTGCTCCTGCTCCTGCTGCTGTTCCAGCGCCTTCTTCTGCTTAGGCATCTGCCCAGACTTCAAGTTCTGATCCTGCTTCTGTTCCAGCTCCTGTTTCTGCTCCTGCTGCTGGCTTAACTCCTTTTAATTTTCTTTCTACTCTTTGTCTTGCTTTTACTGCTGCTTCCTGCTCCTTCTTCTGCTGCTGCTGCTGCTGCCACTCTTATGCTTGCTGCTGTTCCTTCTTCCACTCAATTTGGGGTCATCGCCTCCTTTTTTGGTCTTGAACTCGTCTCGCATGTGCCGCGTCTCAATTTTTCAACTACAAAATACAGAATTTGTCCTAAAAGGCCAAACAAATCGCAGATCGCAAATCACCAATCACAAAAAAAAAGCACAAACAAAATTCTTTTGTTGTTGTTGCAGAATCAAGGCCAAAATGCGACTGAAAAGGTTTAAATTCCAAATAAACTTTGCTTTTTACTCCGCTGGTGGCTGGTGCTGCTGCTGCTGCATCTTCTTCTTGTTGTCTGATTGCTTTGGCAAACAGTATTAAGTATACGTCTAGTTGTACAGCTGTTAATGCCTCTGCTGCTGCTTGCTGTTGTTGTTGTTGTTCTCTGAAAATATTTGCGCAAAGTTAACGCAGTAAATTACATTCGGCATATGGAAATGGCAAATGGAATTTGAAGTTAATCAGCAAGTTATTTGTGCGCACCGAGCACAAAAAACGAAATACGAAATACGAAATGCGGGCAAAAACAACTTAAAGCTGCGAGTTGAGTTCAGAAATATTTGCAGTGCAAATCCTTGAAATATTTGCACTTTAACTAACTGGAAAAATGTGCATGGCAATGCAATAAGAAAATAGAAATATTTTCCATTTTCTTGAGAACTGTCAGTCAGTCAGAGTTTTCCTCTCTGTCTTATAACCGCAAAGTTTTGGTTTGCCTGTTTTGAAATGGCTTTGAAATCGAATTTCTGCATATTTATTACAAAGATTCCGGCTCTTGATAAATATATTATATATGAAAATTTATTTTATGTACTATATTTCAGATTGATTTGTACTAAATATTTTTCCCAGTTCCTTTTAGTGTTTAAGCTTTCAAGTCCATTTAGTCTTTACAGCTTTAATAGCTAATTTTACTTTAGCTTTTCCAGAAAGAATTTGTCTAGTAACTAAATAGTTATATTCAATAAGAGTTTGCTAGTTGGGAGTGCTCGACTAGCAGATACCCTATTTTGACAAACCAAAATCCGATATTCAATAAGTTCAGCAATAAAAATTTGAATACCAAATAATTCTGAATGTTATTTATTTATTTTTTTATATATATTCTATTTTTATTATTTTTTTTTATATATTTTTATACAATTTTATCAAAATTTAATCGCTCAGTATGCAATAAAAATATTTGTATCAAAATTTCTTCAAGCCCAAATATTATATATAAAAATATAAAAAAATCCAGTTGAAACATAATTTAGATTTTTTTTCATATAAATATATATTTTAAAGTAGCATTAAATTACAGTAAAAAGATAATATGCCGCCTAAGAATACAAACGGAAAATCTTGAAGCAGCTTAAAAAAAATTGTTGATTTCAATTTAAATTTGCTGCCGGAGAGCTTTAAAATGTTCGAGAATTATGGCCAGGCTCATTAGCATGGCCAATATATACCTTTAGATACACACATATATATATATATATATATATTGTAACTAGGATCTGTGCTCGCCATTTGCTTGGCCCTAATTGGACGAAATGTGAGGCTGCTCACGGTCATTACTGAAGCCAATTGAATTGACTATTGGCTCGCCCGACGCTGTGCAATATGTAAAATTATATCACAGCAGTCGGCCGAATGGTAAACAGTTCCTGGAATTCAAGCAGGCAGGCTGCTGTTGTTGTAGCCGTGTGCACTTGTCAAAGTTGACTGAATCCTATTAGTGTCAATTATCGTCCTTGACACATTATCAAGCAGAGCTCGGCACTCTCCCACTCTCTAGCGCTGCTTGGTGTCGCCACGTCCACTGCTGCTGTGTATATGCATTGTCCTGATTTTTCTCCTGTTGGCTTGCATTTCACTTTCACCTGTTGCACCTGTCTCGCTCTGACGCCAGCGTTGTTCAGCTCTTATTGGAATGGCGAACAACTGGAAAAATGTGTGCAACACATTGAGGTCACAGCAGTACACGCACACACACACACAGAAGATACCCTGTACTGCTTTTGGTTTAAAAGTTAATTAACAGTTTTATTGACTCGACTCGATGTGAATTGCTTTTGACTGCCAGCTGGCGGCTTTCAATCAACGGCATTGAGCGTAAGTCATAAATCGCTCAATTATTTCGCTCTGCCAACTGCCAGGCAGGCAACAACAGCTTTAAGGCCACTTTAGCCAGCCATGTCAAAGGCAATGGAGCCATCATAATATTGTGTATTATATGCTGACAGCTTTAAGGCTCAGCTGCTGACACAGTTTTCCACAGCAGCTGGGCGGGGGTGTGTCAACAAATGAATATTGGGCAATATGAAAGCGGCTGACAATAAAGCACAGTCACTTACCAGCCACATATTGTATAAATATATATATATAAACAAATATGACAATAATGAACTATAACTACAAACAGAGAGAGCGAGGAAGAGGCGGCTGCTGCTGACTCCGACTCTGGCATAGGGCAAGAGGGATGCGCACGTGACCGTCGAATCACTGGCATTGATTAAGTGCTTTAGCTGGCGAAACGAATTCACTTGTTCAAAGTTGCCTTCATTTCAGCAGCTATTAATATGTTCAGCTCAATTAACTATGTAACTGTAAATGGCGAAAGTAATCATAATGGAAATATTATTATAGAAAAAGATTGAAAAATTATCTCATTGCTGAACTAGTTAAGTTCTTTTGAACTATATTGAGTGCTATATATTCTATTATTTATTACCTATATAACTGTGTGAATGAAGCTTCACTAAATCTAAGAGAGATTAAATATTATACTTCGAACTCGTATCTTCAATGGGTTCAGTTTTTGAGAAGCTTTAAAACTTATCCAATATATCTAAGCATAGTTAGCTAACAATGTTTTCTTGCAGACATTTTTATTATAGTAATTAGAGTCATATATATAGTATTTATTATAGAATATGATCATACTCAAAGTAGAGAACAATCGAGTTTAGAAACATAAGAAGCACACAAGATCCATGGCATTAGAGAGCAGATATTTATAAGAAAAGGAATCTTTATTTGTAAGCAGAGTGTTCCTATTAGTTTTAGAATGTAAAAAAAAAAAATAATAATTTTAGAATGTTATATTAATAATAATAATTTCAGAGTTTTAGATAATAATAATAATTTTAGAATTTTAAGTAGTAATAATAATTTTAGAATTTTAAATAATAATAATAATTTTAGAATATAAATAATAATAATAATTTTAGAATTTTAAATAATAATAATAATTTTAGAATTTAAATAATAATAATAATTTTAGAATATAAATAATAATAATAATTTTAGAATTTTAAATTAATAATAATAATTTTAGAATTTTAAATTAATAATAATAATTTTAGAATTTTATATTAATAATAATAATTTTAGATTTTTAAATTAATAATTTAAAGCCGACTAGTTAAACATAGATTGCTGCAGCTTAAACACTTATATTCGCTTAAAAGTCCTATATATATTAGATTGTCTTGAATGTTGTTAATGTAGCAAATTTGTTATAGCCTGTTAGATAAGACTTTTTGAAGGCTTAAAACTAAGTTAACCAAATCTAAGGCTAAACCTCTACATATGCCTCATTGAGAATTTGACTAGAAGTACGTTTCTTTAAGTATATTTATTCTAACATATTTTATTAATTATTATAGAATTGCTTTTTCTTATTTCTTTTTTGTAAAATATAAGCTTCGGCTAATGTCTAACTAATAATTCTTAAGTCTAAGAAATTTGAGTTAAGTTTGAGCTATATAAAAAAACGGGCCTAAGTTTATGATTTGATTATGTGTGTGATAGATTAATGAACATCTTCTCCATTCACTTATCCAAGATTAACTTGAATAGGTCAAGCTGAAGTTCAGACAAGTGGCAAGCTTAGAAGCTTATTATGAAGTTACTTAAGATCAGAATTGCTTGCACTAATAAAATAGAATTTTGTATGAATATATATATAAAGCAAAGCTTGATTAGGTAATAAATCAAAGATATGCGCGAATACATATATTAGCTGACTAATATACATACAATATCCCTGCCCAGCTGCTGGCAATTGGGTAACAGTCTATAGAGAAACGTGCTCAGCGCTGTGACAACTCTTGATAATATGGCCAATGGGCAATGGCAATATATTTGGTATCTCTAATGCGGGCGTCGTGCCACGAGAGGCGAGAGGCCAAAAAGCCAGAGGCCAATGTCATTGTCTGTGCGATGTTTTGTTATGTGGCCCGAGCTAATGGCATATCCATTAGACATAAAAGGCCAAATTGCGTGGCATGGCAACGTTTCCGTTCACACGCACACACTCCCACACACACTCACTCATATTGTATGAAGCGTATCCTGCACTTTTGTCTGGACATTTGTGGGCACGTATTAAGCCAAAGTGTGAGCCATTGCATAATTGATTTTTATTCATGTGGCGAGTGTTTTGCATGCGCTGCTCGTTCGCATTTGTTATGCACAGCATGTGCGCCACGCTTCATCTCACTGTCTGTGTGTGTGTGTGTGTGTTTGATAAGTTTATCGAGTGCTGGCAAAAGTTTTGCGCTAACTAAATGTTGAAACTTTTTCATATATTTGCAGTTCGATTTCGCTTAATGACGCTGATTAAAACATGAACGCACTCGATATGAATAAACAATTTCTAAGCGTTTCGCACGAATCGCACTCGAGCGATGCCCAACGCAATCGAACACGGTAAGTGCCCATCTCTCCCTCCTACCCAGTCTACCTTACTTATATTAAAGTGCTGTCTTTCGTCTGATTTGTAGCTCGGAACGCGCTTCGAGCTTGGCCTTGCCGCTCAACTCACTGCTGGACTTTTACGACAAGCAGCAGGAGCAATGCAAATCGGTTACTTTGCTGCCGCTGCCCAGCGGCAACAATAGCAACAGCAACAGCAGCACCAACATCGACAACATCGACAACATCAACAACAGCAGCAGCAGCAGCTCCAGCAGCATTGTGCGTCGTCATTCCTCCCACTACTATCCCATGCTCGAGGACAAGCAGAAGCCAAACCCACAACTGCCGCAATCTGCCGCCGATTTGCTGGTGAGTCAATGAAAATCCCTCAAAGGGCTGACTTTCAATGTACTTAGCTATTTATTTAATTTAGCTACAACTTCTGAGCTGCAAACTAAATAAACTGAGCCGGGGCTAAAAAGGTTTTCGCTTTGACTTCAAATGTACTTTTTATTTAGTTTCAAATCAAATACAACTTTCAACTCATAAGTCTTATGAGAAATGATAATCAAGATTATATATAATCAAGTTAACTACAGGGCTCTTACGTGTTGTGCAGCTCCACTTTGGAAATGTCTCTCTGTTGGGCAGAAAATCTTTTGAAACTGAACATAATTCAGTGTAAAGGAAAGGCTTTTGCTTAAAGGCAATAAGAGCACTGCTCAACTAGTATTTTTTAATTATAGTAATTATGGGACTCTGCTGCTGCTGCAGGCTTACAAATATACTTTTTATTTTAATATTTTGCTTAGAAGATTTATTTAGACTTTAAAGTCTGACGAGCTATGGTTAAGCTTGCTTTTAGATTTTTATTGAGCATTTTCGTATACTATATATATTTTATATTTTATATATATGCTTTTATATGTGTACTGTCATATGTTTATAAATATCACAAGTTTCATATAATTAAGATTTTAGCACAAGTTTAGTGAGTTAAACCTTTTACTTAGTGCTCATATTAGACTTAAAAGAAGTTTCCCTTCAAGGCAGCAATTGTCAGTTCTATTATAGTTAAACACTCAGCAGCTCAGCTAATTTACTACAATATAAAACTAAATTACTTTTAAGGCAAATATGAATTAGAAACAAAAATTCTCGAGGATGATGAAACTTTGCCTTACTTTGCCCATTTACAAGCAGGCTAAAAGACCTGTTCAAGCAGCAAGTTTTAAATGTAAATTAACTATTTTACTTATGCTCAGACAGTTAAAAGCTTATGATCTTTATGCTTCAAATTCTTAGCAGCTTTAGCTCTGCTTTAGCACAGCAACATTTCTAATTCAATAACTTTTCATCTACTGCCACGTTTTGCCTACGTTTTTTACTGCCAAAAACTAGCTCACGAGTTGCTTTTGACCCACTCAAAAGTTTGTTTCAGTAAAGTGCAAACGATTAAACAGGCACTCAGCAACTGGCTTAAGCCTTAAGCTTAAGCGCAAACTCTATTAGAGCTGGCAATTAGGCTTTTAGTTTATTAGCCATCAGAACTCTTGAAATTTGTTTGCTTTTGTTTCAGTTAAATTTCTAGTCAAGTTTTCGTAGTTAGTCGATTCGAGTTCAAAATACATGCTAAACAATTTGGCCATAAAAAAGCTAGCTGCTCAGCACTGTTGCACTTAGTTATGCGGGCAAACTTTCGCTGGCGGTGCATAATTTATCGATAGCACAGCTTCACAGCTGCCCCTGGCACCCGCCGCCACCAGCAACTGTGCTATGCACGCGCTGCACAATGTCGGGCCCCAATGCGCCCGCGTTTTAGCTCTCTGCCCGCATCAGCGTCAAACCGCCGTCAGCGTCAAAAATGTTTAGTGTGCCACGCGCGCAAATCTGCGGGCAAACAGAGTTCAGAGCAGCCCGCAGCCCCACCCAGATGCTAGCCAAGCTGCTGACTTGGCTGTGCAGCCCATAGAGAGTGAGAGAGTGGGCCAGAGAGAGAGGCAGGAGAAGAGTGAGCTGTGTCAGATTTTGCACTGCGGCTTAGCGCCGGCTTAGACTGACTCATTGCCCGCCCGAATTGCCATTTGACTTTCTACTTTCACGTTTCTGTTCGTGTGTGTGTGTGTGTGTGTGTGTGCGACAGGTAAACATGGCGGATCAGAAATATTGCAAGTCAGCCAAGCAGCAGCAGCTGGTGCGTGTGGACACGCCCGTAACGCCACCGCCGCCGATACCACGTCGCCTGATGCGCGCCGTCAAATGCGGCTGGCAGAACGGCAGCCAGGATGTTGGCCAGGATATAGTCGCCGCTGCCGCCGTCGCCGCCGCCGCCGCTGCTGCTGCAGCTGGCAATGGCAGCGTATTTGTTTATCCGCAGCCAACAAGCCAGAGCATTGAGTGCACAGCGAGTGGCGGTGGTGTGGGCGGGGCAGAGAGCGTGGCACAATCAGCGCTGCTTGTTGACCTGGCCGCACGTCCGACATACGCGGATGCCGATGGCATATCCGATGACGACCGCATGAGCTTGGAGAATTCCGTTTTCGATGAGTCACTGACCTCGACACCCGTCAAGGTCGCCGGCTATGCGCAAGGCAGCAGTCGCTATGGCATGATGGCCAAGCGTGCCCAGCGCTCCTCGAGCAGCACCGCCGACTCGGCGTACGGCTCCTCGACGGGCGGGCATAGCGAGCGGTTCGCCTCCAGCTCGACCAGCGTCGATTTTCGCAGTCGCTTCTCCTCGGTGGACACGCAATCGTCGCTGGACGAGAAGCCTCCGAGCATTTCGATTGATTCGCCGCTGGCCAAGGACACGTGCCGTCTCGAGAGAGCCGCACTCAACGATGTCATGCACAAGCTCAACAACAATCTATACAACAACAGCAGCAACAGCAACAGCATCAACAGCAGCAACAGCAGCAACAGCAATCCCAACAACAACAAGTTGCCGCAGGTGCCGGCCCGTAAGCTGCCGCAGCTGCCGGCCAAGCTGCCACCGCCGCCGCCCAATCCGAAGAGCAGCCATAACTGCTCCAGTGACAGCAGCAAGGAGAGCAGCAGCAGTGTCTCGGCCTCGGCGTCAACTTCATCCGCTGGCAGCGGCTCCAGCACCATATCCAGTGCCACCATGTCATCCAGTTCGGGCGCTGAGGCTGCCGGCGCCGTGGCCGCAATCGCAGCCAACAATCAAGCGAAACGTCCAGGTCCGCCGGAGCCGCCCCTACGCAATCTCAGTGCTTTCGAGTGCATGGATAATGTGGCCAAAGTGCATCAGCCGCCGCCGCCGCCGTTGACCGTGCGCAACAAGCTGACGCGCAAGAAGCCGCCGCCCATCGTCTATCCCAAGTTGCAGCAGCGCCAGGACTCGACGCTCTCCAGCGACAGCTACTCAATCAGCTCCAGTCCGGGCTACAACTCGAAGCTAATGGAGACGCCGCTGCTCGCCGCCACGCAGACAGCGCGCAAGAGTCAAGCGCCCAGCGTGGTGCAGCGACAGCCGTTGATGGATTTGGTACCCACACGTTTTGCCATTGGCTCCGGCAGCAGTCAGCAGCAGGCGACGCCGATGCGTGGCAAAATGAATTTCCGCCAGGACTCGACGATATCCAGCGATAGCTTCAGCCAGACCTCCAGTCCTGGCTACAATCCCAAGCTAATGGAGGCGCCGCTGTTGCCCTCGCTGTCCGCCAAGCGGCTGTGCAGCGCGCCAGCGCCCATTGTCTGTCGCCAGGGCGTGCAACATGAGCCCATCGAGGAGCTGGAGCCGCCGCAAACCTTGTCGCCGCTCAACAAGTGCGCCAGTGCCACGCCCAGCAGCCTACAAACCATCGTGCGCTTCCAGAATGGCGCACCGCACACCATGTCCTTGCAGCATCAGGTAAGGCAGCTCCCCACTCTCCCATTGCCCATTCATGACGCGCTACGTCTCTGCACAGATCATCAATCGTCGCAAGAGCTCGAATCCGTACATCACCAATGGTCGCTTGAAGTTTCGCCTATTCCAAATCCTGATCAATGCATTCGCCTTGCTCGCCATTGCCGGCGGCTTGGCTGCCTACTTCAATGCGTATCCCACAATTAAGTTCGTCAACAAGACGATCATCAACACCATCCATGTGGAGGACACGTCGAACTTTGGCAAGAATCCCGCACCGGGCACCTGCCTGCCCATCATCATCAAGTTCTGCCAGGGCTCGCAGATACCCTACAATTATACCGTATTTCCCAATTACATTGGGCACTTTGGCCAGCTGGAGACGCAAGTGGTAAATATGACGCCAATTATCAGTCAGTGCATTAAGCAATCTCGTTCGCAGGATCTTGACTCCTTCGAGGCGTTGGTCGATGTGCGTTGCTATGAGCTAGTCTCGCTCTTCCTGTGCACGCTCTTTGTGCCCAAGTGTGGACAAACTGGGTAAGTGTGCGGCACTTGAAGCGCATAGTCCGTGTCCCTTATGTGACCCTTTTGCAGCGCCGCTGTGCCGCCCTGCAAGACGCTCTGCACGGAAACAATGCGTCGCTGTGGCTTCTTTTTCGACGTTTTTGGCTTGAGTCTGCCGGAGTATTTGAACTGCAAGCTCTTCAAGGACTTCTCCAGTGCCGAGGACTGCGTGGGCTTGGATGAGGTGCGTGAGGTGATGGTGTCGTCGGCAAATCCCAAGTGCGATGGCTTCCAGTGCGATACCAGTCGTTGCCTGCCCAAGGAATATGTCTGCGATGGCCATTTGGACTGCATGGACCAGGAGGACGAGGGCAACTGCTCGCGCTGTCACGAGGGCGAAATCTATTGCGGCGATGATCGTTGCATTAGCATCGATCACATTTGCGATGGCGTCATCGACTGTCCCTACGCGCAGGACGAACGCAATTGTCGTACGTATTTGCTTGCGACCTCAATTCCTTTTGCAGCTAGTTGATAAGGCTTCTTCACTTTATGCTGCAGTGCGTCTGAGTGAACGCAACGGCGATGTGGGCTCGGGCGTCTTGGAGGTGTTTCGCATGAACAAGCGCCAATGGATGCCGGCCTGTGTCAAGAATTGGGATCGCGCCGTCTCGCCCAGCGCTGTCTGCTCCATCTTGGGCTATTCGGCTGTGAATGCTACCAGCGTGGTTACCCAGCGCACGCATCGTCCGCTGCTGGCCTCGGTGAATGTCTCCACGGACATCTGGAAGCTGTATGCCAAACGCCGCTCGACGCTGATGCAGGAATTCGCCAACTGCCGGCAGACAGAGGATTATCCCATAGCTGAGCTCACATGCTCCAATTTCGGTGGGTTAAGCAAGAGAGTTGCTCCGAATCCAGAGCTAAATCCATTTCTGTTTTTTGTCCAGAGTGCGGCAAGGTCAAGCGCGGACGTCACAAGCCCTCTAGACGCATCATTGGCGGCTCCCAGGCGAATCCCGGCAATTGGCCTTTCCTGGCTGCCATCCTAGGTGGACCCGAGAAGGTATTCTACTGCGCAGGCGTTCTCATCTCCGATCAGTGGGTGCTCACGGCCTCCCATTGTGTGGGCAAGTAAGTTCCAGCCGCAGCTTGATAGATATAGACAGAGTTAGACCAACTTCATTCTTGGCAGTCATACGGTTATTGATTTGGAGGATTGGACCATACAGCTGGGCGTTACGCGTCGCAATTCCTTCACCTATACGGGTCAAAAGGTCAAGGTCCGAACAGTCATACCACATCCGCAGTACAACATGGCCATAGCACATGACAACGATATAGCCCTCTTTCAGGTGAGCTACTTCCGAGTTGCTTGATCTTTTCTGGTATTTAGTTTCTGCTGGTTCTTTTGCAGCTTGCCACTCGTGTTGCTTTCCATGAGCATCTGCTGCCCGTCTGTCTGCCGCCGCCCAGCATCAAGAATCTGCGACCCGAGCAGCTGTGCACGGTCATTGGCTGGGGCAAGCGTGAGGACAAGGATCGTAAGGCTTTAGGCTCTGTCTAGCTCTCACTCTCTCTCCCTCTCTTTTTGTCTAGACTTTAATATATGTTTATTTATGGTCATTGCAGCCAAGTCCACCTATGAGTTTATAGTCAATGAGGTGCAGGTGCCCATCATTACGCGCAATCAATGTGACGAATGGCTGGATAATCTAACCGTATCCGAGGGCATGGTCTGTGCGGGCTACGATGATGGTGGCAAGGATGCCTGTCAGGTGAGCTTCTATATAGATGTAACATGAGTCTATATAGCTCTATATATATATACAACTCTAGATAATAGTCTTATAGGTCGACGGAGTTATTCTCTAAAAGCATAGGCAGACGCAATTACTTCCTTGTCCTATTGTCCGATTGTCCGATGGATCTACTGCGGAACTCGCTGAGCTTAATCTACAAAAGCATACACAGCAACAATTACTTGCTATAGAATATACTTCCGCTTCCTTTTAACATCTGAAACAACAACAATTTGAGTATAGAATTCATCTACAGATGACAAGTTGATATAGACTTTGGCCTAGCTTGCTCAGTGTGCTTGAAGTGAGCAGCGAGGACTTTAAGCTATCTTTAAGTAAGGCTTTAAGGCATGTCCTGATCGTACAATCTCTCGTTTGTTCCTTAAACTAATTTTTATAATAAGCAATCAGTCTCAAAGCGTCACTCAAAGTTCCACAAAGACAAACCTATTGAATTAGTGATCTTTCGAGCTGTCACCTTCTTAGCTCGCAAAACGCTTGATAAACTGATTTCCAATCTAGGACACTTTATCAACACATACCTAAACAGGTCTCACTGTCTCTCTTTTAAGGGCGATTCGGGCGGACCTCTGCTGTGTCCGTATCCTGGCGAAAAGGATCGCTGGTTTGTTGGCGGCATCGTCTCGTGGGGCATAATGTGCGCCCATCCCAAGCTGCCCGGCGTCTATGCGAATGTCATCAAGTATGTGCCCTGGATCAACGAGCAAATACAGAAATATTCACGTCCAGCCAGCGAGGAGCCGGTGCAAAAATACGATCTACATCCGGGTGGACCAGATATACTATCGAAAATGTCATCGGGTCCGGTAAGGAAGCGCAAGCCCTTCAACTATCACAACGGCAAGCCGAAGGGCATTGACTTCTACGATAGCGAGGAGCGTAAGTAAACGAGCAGAAGTAATTGTAATACCACTAAATACATATGTATACCTAGCCTATATAGTGAATATGAATATGAATATGAATATGAATATGAATATGGCATATGAACTTTGAATACAGCATATCCTTGAAACGTTTGCACAAAGCACAAAGCCAAAAAGCAGTTGTGCTCAATACACACACACACAAACACATACATACCCTATACATATACATATATATATATATATACATATAAATGTGTATATATATATATTTTGCTACTGAACTTGAGGTATTTTGAAACCGCATTGAATGATATGAATTGAATTCAACTTAACCCTGGGCAACATAATCGAAATGTCAATTTTTGCCGAATTTATTTGTCAATTTTTTTACACAGAGTTTTCTATGGAATCAGCAAAGAAATCAGAAACCAAATGTCAATGAATAAATACATATATATAGAGAAATATATATATATATATATAAATACATATACCCAAACATAATCCTTGTGTATCGATGTGTCTAAGATAAATTAAACAATTGTGGACAATAAAATATGAAAATATGAAAAAACACGAAACTAAAGAGAAATATTGAAAACACTACACGGCTTAGCTTAAGATAAATGTAAACACTTTGGTGTCTGTATAACTAATATAAAGCAAATCTAACTGTAAACAAAAATGTATGATTGCCGCCAAGAAAAAGATAAAGTAACAAACTAAGCACAAACATTATAATAATTCTACTTAGAGATCTAAAAAAAACACTAAAAACTATGGACAATACCAAAGATGAAGAAGAAGAAGAAACAAAAAACAATTGCTGATCTAAAGCATTTGAAATGATCTTTCGGTTAATCAAATGTGCTAGGGACAATAAAGTAAAGATACTGCAACTAAAACTTAACTGTAGCTGTTCTTAAATGTAATAGAAAAACTTCTCTATAAGAACTATACCTAGTTATAGCAAAAGTCATGAAAATACTTAACTACAATGCGTGGGTTTCAGCTTTAAACAAAATACAAAAATAAATAAATTGAATGTGGAAAAAGGAAATACTCAACTATATATATACATATATATATATGTATTATACATGCATATATATATTGAAGGCTAAATTGATGTACTATTTACACACAAAGAAAGGGACAGAGAGTGGCAGAGAGAGAGAGGAGTATACATGCTTTTTAAAAATGTAAAGAAAAACTTAAATTTATAGCTATATACAAAACTAAATGTTAGAAATATTTGTTTAACTGTTTTTGTTTTTGTTTTGCCAAGAAAGAAAATCTCTCTCTTCAATATATATATACTATATATACTATTCTCAAATGTATAGTAGTTGCTTTTTAGTTATGAGAGAAGAGTAAACAAAAAAAAGAGAAACAATCAATAAATAAATGTTTTTGCACTTAGTTGAAATTCAGTTTCGCTTAGGCGCCTGGTCCTAACTATGCCTATGCCTATGCCATCTAGTACTATATATATATATATATATATGAATATATATGTGTGTAGCTATATGAAAGTAAATGCGTAACTAAAGACTCAAAATTGGTTGTTTCAGGCTTAAAAAAAAAACGAACAAATCAACTTGATATATGATTTCCTAGTTAACTATCATTTCTAGCTAAAACTTGTTGACGAAATGCTTTAGATGAGTATTACGAGTATTACGACTATATATATATCAATGTGTGTATGTGTATAATCCCCAAAAATACAAAGAGTATAGCATTAGACAAAATGTATATGCATGTTTTGTACAATCAGTTTACAAAAGGAAAACCCAAAAAGGAAAACCAAATATATAGAGTATTCAAGTATACCTAGTACTACTTTAAGCCTAAATGAAAATGAAGCGCATATTACACAAGGCACACGAAAATACTTTAAAAGAAAAGTAAAAAGAATAAAGAAATTATGATAAGTGAAATATATATACAACAAAATATACATATATCGAAAGTATATAGATATATATCTATATATATATAAAGTAGCTTTAGCTTTAAGCAGATGTGATGGTGTCTAAAAATTTATACAAAACATATGCAAATGTTTATACAGATATATATATATATATATATATATATATGTATGTGTGTGTGGCATGCTTAGATATATTAGACACACACACACAGAAGTGAATTACATATATGCTTATAGCTAAGATCAATTTACTATGTAGTCTGCATGTGCTCTAATTTACTGTTTGCCTTCACAATTTTTGCACTTGGTTTCGTCAGCTTTGGACACACTGTTCCACATTTCATTAAATATACTTTACTTTCATTGCAATTTTGTGAACATGCTAAGGATCTGGGCTATACCCTATAAAAGAAAAATAAAAAGAAAAACCAACGCTTAGCTTTATGTATATTTAGTCTAAAAACATATATATATATATATACATTTATATATAGATGTAATAATGCTTAGCATTGGCAAGTGAAATATGTTATATAAAAGCATATATACTATATATATATATACATATATACATATATATATATATATATATATATATATATGATCAGCATGTCAAGAAGTACAGCTACATTAGTATGGTTACAATTAAGCACAATCAACACACACAGATAAAACATATATATACATATATATATATATATATATATATATATATATATATATATATATATATACATACATATATAAATATATATTAGCTACAATTGCTATGCTTACAAATGAAATGGGCCTATGCGTGTTTATTTATTTATATTTAATTTTTAATTTTTAATTTAAAAAAAAAAACAAAACCAAAAACTTTCAAAGGAACAAGAAAATTTGTTTTAAATATAAAAATCAAAAAAAAAAATAATAATAATAAAAAATCTATATGAAATGCGCTCACAAAACTGTTCAATTTCAATGTGCTTAACAATAAAAACCAAGTAAATTAAACAAGGACAATATGAAAAATATAAAAACCTAAAAAAAAATTGTAGCGAAAATGTTAAATGTAAAATGTAGCAAAAATTTGCAAACCGAAAAAAGCTGATTTAAAAGGAAAACTAAATAAGGAAAGCTAGTTGAATTTACATATATATATATATATACATACATATATACATGGTGTGTGTTTACACAGATATCGGCATATACATATACACACATATATATATGTGCTTGAAGATGAGATCATTTTGGTGAAATGCACTTGTTAATTATGCACAAATTTGACAGCAAAAGAATAAGACGAAGATGATGATAATGACGAAGATGAACTTTATAAAGAATTTACATATACTATAAAAAGAAAAAACAAAACGAAGAACAATTGACAATAAAATTGAAACTGACTTTGTGTTTTTGTCCCTTTAGAAATATGGCCTCGCGGCATATTTATGATATATTTGTAAACCAAAATCGTATTAAAGAGGGCGAAAAACACACCCGAATCAAATTTAAACAATTCTTGCCGTACAATAACTACAAATGTGCATAAATCTAAGTGTAACTACACACACAGACACACACACATAAACACGTATAACCAACTAAATGCTATAAGCAAAATGTCATACATATATACATACTATATACTTACATATATAAATGTTGAAAAATAAATGTATAAAACTATAAATAATTATTGCATTTTATATAATTTAAGCTACTTAAAATGTAATAATTACATTTCAAATTTCAAGGTTCTAGCACTTAGGCCTTTGGCGGGGCTATACTTATTGACGTCTGCCACGCCTCCTTCTGCCCATTATTAAGTATGTATTGATATACATATAAAATATTCTATAGAGGAGTAGCCTTAACTTTTGAAACATAAATGCAAATATTAAAGCTAAAATCTCTGAGTGTCTTTCCTGATAAGCCACTCCTTCACAGCCTAAAAAATACGCGCTCAAAAGCATACAAAAAAACAACAAACTTTCAAAGGAGTATAAAAACATAATATATATATTCGTTTGGCTTAACAGTTCATTAAAACGTTTATAAATGTTATACATTTTCTGTGTCTTTTACAACTGGAAATTTGGAAATTTGACTTTGTTAAGTGTAGACTCATGTTGTACTTAAGTTACAAATTCTATTTGGCTAAATGCATTTTAGCTTCAGTTGAGGTAACCTTTCACCACGTTCCGCAACTCGCTTATGACCTCACGCTGATCGGCAGCACCGACTACAGCTGTGCCGGATACAATCCAATTAGCACCGGCTTTGGCACAGCAATCGATGGTCTTTGGTCCGACGCCGCCATCCACTTCGATGTCCAGATTGGGATAGTTAGTGCGCAGCCATTCTACTTTGGGCATCATGTCGCCCATGAAGGATTGGCCACCAAAGCCTGGCTCCACCGTCATGACCAGCACTAGATCTGCTACATCTATATATTTCTCAATAACATTTACCTAAAACATGTTTCATTAGATAGCGCATGCGCACATAACCTCAAAGTATTACCGGAGTACCTGGTTTGATGGCCAGGCCCACTTTCATGCCGGCCTCCTGTATTTGTCGTGTAACATTGCACACGTCCTTGACGGGCTCCACATGAAATGTATAAAGATTAACGCCCGCATCTGCCATTGGCGTTATCCATTGCTCTGGATTCTGAACCATCATGTGTGTCTCAAAGAATGCCTCCTACACAGAACATACACAAATACAAATTTGCATAAGCCAATAAGCAAAGCCACACGCTTACCTTGATATGGTTACGCAAACATTTTACCATGGGATGGCCAAAGGTGAGATTTGGCACAAACTCACCGTCCATAACATCCAGATGCAAATAGTCTGCACCATTGTCTAGCAATTTCTGTGACTCGGCTGCTAAATTGGCCAAATCTGCGTTTAATATAGACGGACCGATTTTCGCTTGAATTGGCATCTTGTTGGTGTTGTTACAGGCGCTGCAATGTGGACGCGTCTTAGGGTAAGTTGGAGATGCCGTTGTGCTTGTTAAGGTCAAACTGAGGAGAGTTGGTGCTCGAAACGTAAACATCCCAAAACGAGGGCTGCACTCATCTGGTAACGTTAACACGCGAATGGTCAAACAACAAGTGGTTTTATTTTTCAATTTGATGACTTCAATTTGTTCATTTTTTCGCTTAATAAATACTTTTACATTGAGAATGTATGTAGCTTGGAGTGCTTAGATATAAGCAATACAATTATAGTTCGTCCTTAACATGTACGCCAGGATATTCTTTATTTTCAATAGTAACGCCTTTGCAACGCTCCTGCTCCACCAAAAAGTCTTTTGCCTCCCAGGCCTGGGCTCCATCTTTGAACAGGAATATCGCTCGATTGTCGTCAACCATATAACGCTCCGCTTGTATATGATTATTCCATAAGCTGGTCTGCCACAACTTAGTTATCTCCTCGCCCTGCTCTCGAGTGGGATTGCCGGTGACCGAAACAAATGTCATGAGCGTGCGACCTTTTTTCGATACTTTGAGCAGCTCTTCGGGGTTTTTGCTGTCTAAATTTGAGAAATCCAGTTTTGGCTGAGGCCGCAAGTGTTCCGGCAGTTCATCTGGCTCAAGTGGATCCTCATCTTCCTGTAAAATGCATTTTTACTCTGTTTCTCTAGCTGAATTTTACCTTTTACGTACATCCCATTGGTCGAGCAGCCGTTCCAAATCGGCTTCGCTGTAATCCCGAATATCCTTTTTTGCCCACTCTGGCTTCTCCTCATCCTTGAACTTCTTGGACAGCACAACGGGCACAATGGCCAATATGAGTAAAATAAACTGTATTTGCATTATTTAATCTTATTTTATTTGCACCCGCAGCTCAACACGTCAGCTTGTAAATTTGCATTCTCTTGGAACAGCAAAGCGCGGACAGATAAACAGCTGTCCAAGAAAAATGGTATTCACAGGAAAGCGCGAACAAAACAAATGCTTAACATATTTAATGGTCACATTCTTAATAACATAGCACATGAAAGAGTGGAAAATGAGTGAGGCCGCGAAACCTAACCCACTTCACTGTCTGTTACATTATGTTATGTTATGTTAACAGTGAAGAGCGCGCACATTGCTGTACATATTGAGTGACTCTCCCGATACTTGAACGACCAGACGGGCACAGCTGTTGACCGCTCGCGTTCAGTTGTAATCGAGTGGCCGTCGGTGTCGGGTTAATTTTATTTGATGCGTAATGAAGAATATGTTACACTGCGCAAGGTAAATTTTCTACAGTGTTATTGTTGTTGTGTGCTGTGAACCACTTGGCAATTAAAGATAAAGCTTTATATATATGGAAATAGCAAATAAAAGCAGCTGAGCTATGTATGCAAGAAAAGTGAATATTATAAGTGAATTCATATCGATTCCAGAAAGGCATTCACACATGCCAGCACCAACACCCACAATTTGTTGCTAATTAACGTAACACTTTGAAAACAATGCCAAATGTTTTACGCATTTTGTGTAGTTTTTTTTGTAATGCTCAGCGAATTATTTAAATACAGTGTTTATTTTGTTGGCATGTTTTGGTTGATTTTTTCTGTGGATGGTTGCTGTTAGTGATGACATCATCAGCAACATCATCGCTGTGTATTATTTTTTGGTCTCTCAATTCTATTCCATTCTGTTTTGTTCTAATGTTTAGAAAAGGCTAAATTCATACGAAATCGAAACGTTTAAAATAAAACGACCAGCAAAAGCACGCGTACCCAAGCACACACACGCACACAGTTGAAAGTCAAATAACAACAAACAATCGAAAGATTACAAAATCAATAAGCAGCCGCCTTTTGGCTGCCAACAGCTGGAATCTTCAAATTGGAGTCGAAAGGTGTTTGTTGAACACGGCACAGCAACGACGGGGACGACGCCGCCGCCGCCACCAGCTTCAGGATGGTGTTCGAGGCCATAGTCGCAGATGTGCTCAACAAGGTGCTGGGTGATTACATTGAAAATTTGGATCACAAACAATTGAAAATTGGCATCTGGGGAGGTGAGTTCACTAAAAATGTTCCCAATTGTGTACGTAAAATGGACACTTTTAACTGTCACGCTATTTGCGCATTTAGCTTAATTTATTATCCACCACCATGCTACATATGTGCGTGTGCATATACATACATAGGTATTGCTCTTGATCACATCATTTTTTTTGTCTTTTCTTGTGCGACCTTATCCTTCAGGCTTTGTACAGTGACCCAATTGCTAAATATTTGCATGAGCGTGAGAGCAACGAGAATGCGCTCTCCCATGTCTGTTCATTGACTCGCTCTCTCTATCTCTTTCTCTTTTCCCGTCTCTATTTGAAGCTGTTGCTTCTGTTGAGAATGCTTTGAATTGTAGGTTCCCCCGTCCCCTCTGACGATTGTATATAGAATTAACAGCAACAGCAAAGACAAGCACAAGAACAACAATAACAGTTGCGGCTTTTTAGCGGTTTCTGTTTCTCTTTTAACTTTACGAGAGAGCATAACTGTTTTGTCATACAATTTGTAACTTTAAGAGAAGATAGACGAATACTATTGTATATATAATTGTATGTACATATATATTGTATGTATATTCCTATGACAGATAGATCATATGTACATACTGTATACAGGTAAATATATATGCATAGGTATATAGATCGTATCGATTACAAAGCCAGATTCTTTGTTAAAATTCGTTATGCTCCACTAGCAAACAAGGGAATCAAAGAGTATTTGATCTTCATCTTGTCAACGCATTTTTATTCTTGTTATTTCTTTATCTCAGCAGTGTAGTATTGCTTAGGTTTTCTCAAAAGATAAAGTAAGAAAATAAACAGAAAATTTAACAGCCAGTCGCTTAAATTACACGATATAAAATTATAAAAAGCCACGTTTGCCTTTTGATTGTCGTTAAAATATCCATATATATATTGCGCATTACGAAGCCAATTTACGTACTTCGAGGGCTTTTCATACAATTAATTATTATTTATTATTTTGATTAAATGTGCAATACAGATTTGATTATATTTAGATGAAATGCTTTACAATCAACTTTTTCTAATAAAATTTTAATTAAGTCCAATAAAGTTAGTGCCCCGCCTCAAACCTTATATGGCATGTAAGACCCGGCAAACGGGTTTCTGCTCCAATGACAGCCAAACAAATTTTGAACTTGAACTCTGATGTCATAATGCGTGGCTCATGAATATATTCTTTGCTCACTGAGTGTTTTATTTGCATTTTAACCCATTTGAGGTTATAAAAGTTGTGAAAAATAGGCACAATCTATTTAGAGTATAGAAATAATTATCATATACTGTTTAACAGGCAGACACATTTAATAAACATATATATATTCATGAAATAACAAAGATATTAGAGGTGAACAAGTAATTTATATATATATATCAAATTCAAATGCATGTTGAAAATGATAATACTCTAAATTTGTAGTAAACTTAGCTTAAGCTGAGCTCATTTTTGTGCGCTTGTCTATAGAGAATATTAATCATTGTTACTATTCAATGTGTTTGTGTAAAATACATTAAGTTAAATCACTCTCAATTATATAGTCATGTATGTGACTTGTTTACACATATATATTATACATTTACTGATTCATCCAATGCTTTCATTTTACTTTATGTGAGCATATTCTTTTAAATAGGCCGCTAACTGATA
Source organism: Drosophila hydei (assembly GCF_003285905.1). Lineage (NCBI taxonomy): Eukaryota > Metazoa > Arthropoda > Insecta > Diptera > Drosophilidae > Drosophila > Drosophila hydei. The sequence goes on along the minus strand of NW_022045843.1, from coordinate 2,719,710 downwards.
AGCAACTGTTGTTGGGCGATAAGAGAGCTACACAGACTCAAAAAAAAAATATTTAAAATTTTCAATTTACCCTTTTAAAGTGGAGCACCTGCTAGTAAAAAAAAAAAATAAAAATTTTTGTGCTTACAAACTATATTAACGATAATTCTTGGAAATATATCATATAAAAAAATTGTTGCCCTTATAAAGTATATTAAATTCTTGGAAATATGTTTAAAAATAAAGCTTTATCAGTCAAAAATATGTAACTAAAAAATGAAAATATGAATCTAATAACTCAATAAAAATACCATAAATTACATATAAAAACATATATCTTTAATAAAATATTAAAATATCTATATCTAGATCCATATAAAACATTTACATTTAAATATTAAAGTACGAAAAAGTACTTAAGTAGCTCGTACTAAGTACTTAAGTATTTTAGATCGTTCATAAAAAGTTATTAGCTTATATAATTGGCTAATTGCAGAACAATAAAAAATTCGAAATTTACGACAATATTATTTTAACTTCTTATCAATGATAATACTGAATTACTGATAATACGAAACAATTGTGAATTGTGCATATAATTCATATATTATCTGATTTATGGGTCAATGTTCCATAGGCAGTATGTGGTAACTTTTTGTCAGATCGTTAACTAAATTGACCTATATAAGTAATTCAATAAAAATGTAATATGCGCTATACGAGGTTAAAAATGATTTCTTATTCTTCGCCTTCATGGCATTCCGGGCATAACAAACAATCGAAATTCCAGGCACGCCTAATTGCCAGCCATGTGTGCTTGATATGGCCTGGCCTACACATATACACATATATGTACAGATAGATAGATGTGTATATATGTTTCTAAACATATTTGTAAATAGTTGGCCATATTTTTTTACCTTCAGCATTTGCCGGTTTTTGTTTATTTGTTTGCACAACAATTTTCGCAATAAATCAATTTGGTAATGGCCGGAATTAATAAAGTTTAAAATTTCTAATTATTGTCTATTTATTTTTCCATCAATATATAATATATATCTAATTATATATGTTTTTTAATTTCTAGGCGATGTGGTCTTGTCCAATCTGCAAATACGCAGCAATGCGCTGGATGAGATGGACTTGCCCGTTCAGCTAGTCTATGGCTACTTGGGTAAGTGAAATGTAGTTGAAGGTAAATGTTTATCTCTTGTTCATAATTGTTCGTTGCTTAGGCAAATTGGTGTTGAAAATACCCTGGAAGAATCTGTATAGCCAGCCGGTTATAGCCAATATTGATGATCTCTATGTGCTTGTCAGGCCCAACAACAATGTCAGATACAACCCCGAAAAGGAGGCCAAAAATAATTTGTCTTCCAAAATGGTTGCACTGGATGCCCAGGAGGCAGCACGCAAAAAGGAGCTAGAGCCGGGTAATACAAATCAAATATATATATAGTTATATATATAATCTTTTTACTTGTTACCTTGCAGCTGTGCCCAAGCCCGATGCTGGGTTCGCGGAAAAGTTGACTGCACAAATTGTTAACAATTTGCAAATCAAAATTAGCAATGTGCATTTGCGGTATGAGGACTCAACAACGATGGGCTCGCCGTTCTCGTTTGGCATAACGCTGCATGAACTGGAACTGTACACCACGGATAAGAACTGGGAAAAGACCTATATGACGGAACGTGCTCCGGAAGTCTTTAAAATTGCGAATCTCTCCTGCCTCGCTGCCTACATGAACTGCAAGGCTAAACTCTATGCGGCTGAAGAAAGGGAGGTGCTTGTCGAAAGGTTCCAGCAACAAATAGCACGCAAAGGCTATAAGCCCACCAACTACTGTTATGGTAATTATCCTCTACTTTCTCTTTATTATTATTCACAAATCTAATACTTTGTGGTTTTGCTGTTTTCCAGTTCTGGGTCCCATTTCCTGCATTTCGAAGTTGAAGCTGAACATGAATCCGGAACTGGATGAGCCAGCATTTGAGAAGCCCAAAATTGATCTTAGTTTGGAGATGGAATCGCTTAACGTGGGCTTGACCAATAAACAGTTCCACTATCTTATGCAGCTAGGCGACGCCATGAATCGCATGCAGCTAGGCTTGCCGTATCGGCAATATCGGCCCTACAATATACGTGGGTCAAATACAATCCATAGTTGAAGTAAATCTGTTAAGATCTGTTCGTTCATTTTCAGCTTACAAGGGTCACGCCAAGAACTGGTGGAAATTTGCAATTACCGCTGTGCTCGAGCATGATGTACGACGTGTGAATCAGACCTGGAGCTGGGCTTACATAAAAGAGCATCGTGAACGTTGCAATGTCTATGCAGATGTATGTCTTCAGTTAGCCAGCATCCGAAAGACCCTTCTAATTACTCTCTTTTGCAGAAATACAAAGAACGTGAAACAAGTAAAAAGCCAAGCAAAACGCTGGAGGAGTCCTGTAAGATGCTCGAAGAAAAGTTGGATCTCTTCAATCTTTTACTCATAAGACAACGCGTTAATATCGATATAGCCAAGTTACGCGATTCAGAGCCACCGCAGAAATCCGGCTGGTTTGGCGGTTGGTGGGGTGCTAATGCGGCAAAGTCAGATAACGACGATGGCGCTGCCACTGGTCTTAAATTGGGTAAAATAACAGTCATACATTTTATTAGCAAAATATAAAAATTATATTTTTATAGCCCGTAAATTTGAGGCGGCTATGACGCCAGAGGAGAAGGCCAAAATGTACAAAGCCATTGGTTATGAGGAGAATTCGCAGCCGAAGGATCTACCTATAGGTTATGTGGCTCTTAAAATGAATTTCAAACTAATTGCACTCGAGATTGGCCTATACCAGGAAGTGCAGCTTAACGACGATCAAGGCAGCGCACTTGATTACTTTAATTTGCCTTCGATAATATTGTTGAAGTTTTCAATGGCAACCGCAACGATTTTGCAAAGACCGGCCGCTGATGCCATTTGCCTGACAGCCGGCATGAAGAGCTTAAAGATGACGGGAGTAACTCAAAATCAGAACAGACCCGTACTGGTCGAGTCCATAACAACGGATGAATTTAATTTGCTGGACATATTCTTCGAAACGAATCCGATTGATATGCTCTGCAATCAACGTGTCAAAGTCGTCGCTCGTCCACTGCAGATCACCTTCGATTCCCAGACTATTATGGCTCTTACCAGCGTTTTTAAGCCGCCGACTGATGTGAACTTATCGAAATTCGAGCAATCGGCTGCTTCGAAGCTGGTTGATATCAAGGAGCGCTCAGCAACGGGAATGCAGTACGTTATCGATCAGAAATCGGTACTAGATGCTGATATATTGCTTATGCCCAACATATTGGTGGTGCCGCATGGTGGTTACTATGAAGCCGACGTGAAATCTCTGATTGTAATAAGTCTGGGTCAGGTGCATGTAACAACAAAGCCCCACAAACGCACCACAGACCATATTAAGGCCATGCATAGTGAGGGTGTCGAAAAGACGGAGATATTGAAGACTGTTATGGAAAACTCCTACGACAGATTCATTGTAAAAATAAATGATGTGCAAATGCTAGTGGTGCGGCCACACGAGCCGTGGCAGAATATCCTAACGATGGCCGAGTCATCTGAATTGCATGTGCTGCTACCGACATCGCTTCAGGTGGTAGCTGCGGTGTGCGTCTTTGACAACGATCCGCGTTTGCCCAAGATCAAAGTCGACATTGAGATGCCGGCGGTGCAGTTCACCATTACCGAAGATCGTATGATAGAGGCTGTTGATTTGGCCACCAACATACCGCTACCACAGAGTAATAGTGGCGCAGAAATTGCCCCCGCTTTGCGACGCTCAAGCAGCTCGATTTCGAATTTCATAAATCGTGAAATTAAGAAACGGGCCGCCCCATCTTCCATTATAAAGCCAACGGTTGAAGCGGAAATAACACAGTATACCAATGTCGAGTTGAATTTCTCACTTAAAAAAATCTCTATCAAGCTGGTCGAGGCGAATAGACTCTGTGAAACAGAAAAAACAGAAGAAGCTGAAGGGTCGTTCGTATCACCAGACCTGTCGACGACCACACATAGTCAATTGTCAAGTGGATCCGCCATTCAATATTTAAATCAGACCCTATTCTTTGAGATTCTTCAAGTGGAGACATATATGGCACAGCGTACCTATGAAACAGTTGCATCTATTAAGTAAGTAGCTTATGCAAATCAAAACCAATTACTTTTTTATATCAAATCAATTGTTGTTTCTCTTTCAGGTTAGGCAGTATAAATCTGAAACACTTTGATTGCGTGGACGCTAAGAATAATGTGTTGGATATCATAAATACGCCCGGATATGTGAAAGATGAGAAATATCTGTTCACAATCAACTATACGATGGCCGATAAATTGTCGCCGGAGTTTAATACAAAATACAATTCCATCGAACAGCTGATGGTGGCCAATTTCGAGGTGCTCGACGTTGTGCTGCACCAGGAGTGCCTGCAGCGCCTATTGAAAATGGCAAACAATTTCCAGAAGCGGTTAGATTTGATATTATTAAATGTAAAGCCGCACGATCGCTATGCATTTGCTGGTGAAGGCGATGGACTAAAGCACAAGCTGCAAGTCATTATGGAAGATGCCGAAACAATCGCCAGCCAAAAGTTGCCTGCACGCCGGCTGCGAAAGAGCAAAACTGTCGTGGCTAGTGTGAAAATGCGCATGATTGCGAATATTGAAGCGATTAGCCTTCAGCTAACCTCACGCAAGCGACCGCTGTCCATGATGCAAGTGAAGAACTTCGTGACAAACGTAACGCTAAAGGACTCTTACACCGAGGTGAACATCGGACTCAAAGATATTGTCGTGCGTGATCTGAATCCAAATACAATACACACGGATGTAAGTGCAATAATTTGTATTGATTTATTTATAATGTGAGACTAAGAGAGTTTCGAAATACTTTACAGATATTGAGCATTGTGGGTCAGGATGCCTTCCATTGTCAGCTGGTAATATACAACAAGGAGTTCACTCAAGACTACAATTCGGATGATATGAAAGTAACTGTGGACGTTGGCTGCATTAAGATTATATTCCTCAACTGGTTTGTCACCGGCATACTGGTAGGTCACTGTCGTAACATTATTAGATAGTTATTCTCAATTGTTTTTTTACTTTCCATTCGACAGAACTTTACAAGCCACTTCCAGACTGCCCAGGAAGCACTCACGAATGCCAGCGCAGCTGCTGCCCAATCAGCTAAACAAAATGCAATCGATGCCTACGAAAAGGCAACGCGCTTGAAACTCAATATTAGAATCAAGGCACCCGTTATACTTGTGCCGGTGAATTCACAGAGCAGAAATGCATTGGCCATTGATTTGGGTTTGCTGGAGTTGACAAATAATACTAGCGAGAAGAGAGTGCCTCTTTTTAATCAAAACGCAGTCATTGACGAGATAAAACTGCAGATTAAAGATGTCAAAATATCGAAGGTGGTTATTTTGGAAGAAAACCCTACAATAGGCGATGGTGAGTAGTATGTGAGAGACTTGTTAATCGAAGAGTTTATTATAAAGATATTTTATGCACGTAATCAATGATTAGATGTCGATGCTGTTCTTGGGATTCAAAACTCAGGAAATATGATGGATCCCATGAGTTTTACGCTATCGATTACGCGCAATCTATCCTTCTCTTGGTACACGGATATGCCAGAGGTGAATCTGTCGGGTCACTTAAAGTCCGTTGAGGTAATGAAATGTACTTAAAGAATTTCTTAGCAATCTAATATATCTGTTTATATTAATTGCAGCTAACTCTCTTCATGGACGACTATGCGCTTATCATGTCTATCATGAATCTCAATTTGAACGAGGGCTATGCTGAGTTTCCACCGCGGGAAATTGTCGAACGGCCACAGTCACGTAGTGTTCATCAAATCGGTACACAACAAGAAGTATATACCATGGCGGAATCTGTAGTGGAACCACAAAAAGTATGCGAAAGTCTTAAGATGAACTTTCAGTTTGATGGCGTCATTATAAATTTGATGGAGGGTTAGTGAACCGCGATAAGCAAAATGTAATTTTTAATTGAAATTTCGATCAACTATTTAGAAGAAGGCGACGGCTTGGCATGCTTCGGAATTTACTATTTGTCCCTGAAGGGTACCAAACTGAACAATGGCACGCTCAGTATATCCGTTGTCCTTTGCAACATACAATTGGATGATACGCGTTCAACCAACAGAAGTAAAATTCGACAATATCTTAGCTGTAAGAACTGGGATGCGGAGAAAACCAGAAAAGATAAAATTCTTGAGTCCTGTCAAAATGAGCTATCGAACTACATGGTTGATATAACGGCGATTATAAAAGAGGATGACATCTTCGGTAATGCAATGAGCTTGTTATCTAATATCATACCACATACTATAAATTCATATTTATATCTATTTTGTTTTACTGTAGCTGAAGTGCGAGTGCGCAGCTTTGATTTGATCGTTTGCATTGATTTTCTGTTGAAGTTGACACTGTTTCTGAGTTTGCCCACCGATTCAGGATCGCTTGGGAAGAGCGCGTTTACGGAAACAGCAACAGTGGCACGAGGCGGTGCAAAAAAGACAGTCGATACGCTATCAGGTTATACATATATACTTTGACATATGCACTAAGATATTTCCCTTACCAAATGTTCAATTTCCTTAAGTCTAACCTATCTGTTTCCAATTTTTTTGTATAACTTTGTAGTTACAGACACCGCTTCAACGAAAAAGGTGAATCTGATATTGCACATTGATCAGCCGGATATTATATTGGTTGAAAGCCTGGATGATCTGAATACTATGGCAATTGTGTTTAATGTGAGTTGAAAATTTCAGTCATGACTGTTGCTTGGACTTAAACGGTTTCCTTTCCGCAGGCACACGCCCATCTCAATTATCGGTCTATTGGCGACAAGCAGATTATCAATGGGGAAATCAATGGACTTAAGATATATATGTGCTCATTTTTGCCAGAACGACGCGAGTCGACGCGTCATTATATTCTGCATCCGGCTGTTATCAGTTTGCAGGGTTCCACGCCCGAATCAGAGGGAATGCACATTAGCCTTAAGCTCAGTGATATTATCATTAATATATCGCCGACAACAATTGAGCTGCTGAACAAAGCGATGCTCAGCATTAGTAGCGGTGCGGCTGAGAAGGCTGCCATTGATAGAGAAGAGCCGGATTATTCACGAATTTGGCATCCGACCGTGTTCCATTCTAAGACCTATTGGTTTACAAAAGTGGAAGAGGCCACTGAAGCGAGTGAAATACGAATATCGAACCAAAGTAACGGGCCGCAGAAAACAGAGAAATGCGTGGTTGAGATGCCCAGCATAACCATTGTGATTGAATCGGGCCAAGGATACTATACAAAGCCTCTCATTTCACTGGACACACGTATGACGGCTGTATTTAATAACTGGAGCCGCAACTTTACTGCGCATGGCTCCCTAACGCTGAATATGGTAGATGATTCTTTTATTTATCATTTGGTCTATACTTAATCAGCATATTAATGTCTTGCAGAACTATTACAATCAATTCATGGCTGAATGGGAACCAATCATTGAGCTGAACGAGGTGGTGGGACGTAATGGCAGCAAAGAGTATATACCCTGGGAGTTGCAGTTCGATATGAGCTTTGAGAAGACGGAAAATGAATTTGATGAATCGCACGAGGAAACAGCTATGAACATTCGCATACATTCCCAAGAGAATCTGGAAATAACGTTGAGCAAAACGTGCATCAACCTGCTCAAAGAATTGGGCGAAGCCTTTTCGCAAGCCATCGACAAGAAGGGCATCCACAAGCCAGAGGTCATTGCTCCTTATGTGGTAGTCAATGATACGGGCTTTGACATCACATTGGATCTGAGAAGAGGCATCTTTACGCTGCACGAAGTGCATCGCGGAGGCAAACACGATAATAGCCATTTAGTTCTACACTCGGCAAGCAACGCAGATGATAAACTGATTGATCCAGCGAATATACAAAACTGCACTATTTCAGCTGGCGGAAAAGCCTATTTACAAACCAAGGACTTATCAACGTTGAGCGAAAGCCAATTTGACGATTATAGTCTCTATGTGACGGTAATTTTTAAATAACATGCACTCGCCACCCAGTAATTATCTGATTGTTAATTAATTTTTTTTCTGTCCACAGATCGGTAATATAACGGAAACAGTTGTGCTGCCGGTTAGCAAAGCCGACACGCGTTACTTTCCGCTGACTTCTAAAACTCAGTATGAACAGTGGTCCATTGTATCCCAAGTTAAGCTGGAGTATGGCACCACCATCATCAATATACATGGCGTTTTAAGCGTACGTAACTCAATCAATAGAAATGTATCAATTCTTGATGTATATATGTGATTATTTGTTAGATCCTCAACCATTTTATACGACCAATTACGGTGCATCGTCGCCATGAGAAAGAAGATCGATTCATTCTTGTTGGTAAGGCGCAACCTAATGAGCTTTTCAATGTGCCGCTCCACGCCATCTATACCGCTGATAAGGAGCTGTACTTTTCGATTAAGGGCTATTACACGTCATCTCAGGGATTCAGCTGGAGTGTCAATCAATCAGATATGAACTATGAGGGTCAAATTCAATGCGAACCCATCGACGCATTCGAGCCGCTCAACATAAATGTGCAGCGCCGCAAGCATGAGATTTTCTTTGAAACCACCAACAAGTATCGACTTAGAAGCGCACATTATACGATTCATCTATATCCTCCACTATCCCTGCGCAATTGCTTGCCCATTGACATAAAAGTCTCTGTGGCTGGCTGCTTGGGTCGCCAGGCTAACGCCGATGCCAACGCAGGTCGCACAGTGGAAGAAGTTGGTGGATTAGAAGAGCGCTATGTAAAGGAGGACTTCCTTGATTTTGGCGAAAAGGAAGTGAGTCCCGGACACGTCCTGCATTTGCCCACAGTCCGTATGTCCGCCAATGGCAAAGATTCAAAAAGTGTGCTAGTAGTACGGGTACGTAATCTAATCAACATTTCATAAATGCTTTGAGCACTTGTTAATAGTTATTGTCATGTTTATTGAACAGCTATTGCAATATCTGGAGAAGGATTGGTCACATGCCTCTGAAATTCCCAATCCCAATAATGACGTAACCATTTGGACATTTTGCTCTTATGATTCAGATATTAAAATGGAAATGGATCTCTTTGTGCGGTAATTATTTTCGTTTTGTAATTCATATTCAGCTAACTAAATATAATTGTAATTTCCTATTACAGTTGTACTAATCCTGCTGGCAAAATTATGCTAACCTTGTACAGTCCATACTGGATGATCAATAAGACGGGCAAGATGCTCACCTACAAATCGGATTTGTCTTCAGTGGAACTTCTGTATCATCCACCCGAGTATTCAGGCCCCATACTGTTAGCCTTCCGTGATAAGATGTTCTATGACAAGAAGAAGGCAGCCATCCGCATCGAAAGTGGGGAGTGGAGTCAGAAGATCCCATTGGATGTGGCTGGTTCGATTGGCGGCGTTACCTGCACTGCAAACAATCAAACCTACCAAATTGGCGTGCACAATCATTTGACGAATAATTCGCTGACCAAACAGATAACCTTCATACCGTTCTATATAGCGCACAATAAATGCAGATATACGATCGAATTGCAAGAGCTTAATCGTCCCGGCGATCCTTGGCTAGCATTAAAAGAACACGAGTATAAGCCGCTGTGGCCTAAAAGCGATTCAGTGCACAAACTTATTGTGCGCGTGGGCAAGCAGACAACGCCAGCCTTTGACTACACCGAGGTGACCTGTACGCTGCTCAAGCTGAACAACAGTCCCTATGGCGGCGTCAATGTGGATGTTCAGTCCACAGAAGGTGGCGTCTATTTGACATTCACCGAATACCAGCCAGCAGAGGCGCCCGGCTTGATCATCAATCATACCAGCAGGGATATTATCTACTACGAGAAGAACACCGAAATAATGAACACCCTGAAATCAAAACATAGTGTTCTATTCGCTTGGGGTGACCCGACAGGTGCCAAGATCTTGGTGTTTGGCAAGGATAAGCAGGAGACCGATTTGAAACGCGATCACATTGATAATGTTATGTAAGTATAATGTAAATTGAAGGCTGTTCTATGTTTCATGATTGTCTTTTACAGACTGCAGGATGACAGCATAGCATACTGGGTATCCTTCCTCTATGGCATGCAGCGTGTCCTATTGATCACCGAAGTTGAATCGATTGCCAAGCGAACGGAGAGCTCTGCTGCACTGCAGACTATAACGCGTAGCATTGATTTGCATATACATGGCATCGGCCTATCGGTGGTTAATAATGAGGCTGCCCTGGATATACTCTATTTGGGCATTACTAGTTCGGGCGTAGTCTGGGAGTCAAGAAAGCCAAATAAGAAACGTTTCAAGGAGATGACCATGCACGATTCCGATCTGATCGAAGCCGAGTATCAACGCTATCTGGTGCACAAGTCTGTTAAGGAAGTCCATCACTATCTACTGGGTAACAAATTTCCGGTGCGTGTAGCAACTTAATAATTATTTAGATGCATATAGACTTACGTACTGTAAACTATTTTCAGCTGAACTTTAACACAATGACGATCACCAAACACATCGAGCGTCGTTTGCGTCGCAACTTTTATCCAGCCATTTGGGTGTCGAGCAAATCATCGCCTTTCCAGAATCAATTGCATGTGAAAATTAATCGCATACAAGTGGACAATCAGTTCATTGATCCCATATTCAGTGTGGTATTGGCACCGATAGCACCACCTAAGAGTGTGGCCACAACTACGTCGATGAAGCCCTTTATCGAATGCAGCGTGGTGCAGCGTGTGATACCCAATTCAGATGTGAAGCAATACAAGTATGCATCCATACTGATACAGGAGTTTCACTTTAAAGTGGATATAGTGTTTCTAACGGCCATTGCGGAGATGTTCTCGAACGAAGTGTCCGATGAACAGGCGGCCAAACTGTTCCGCAACGACGTAGATTCCATTGAGCTGCCGTTATCTACCTTCTTTGAAAAGCATTCGCAGCAGGAGCAAAAGAATTTCTATGATAATTTGCATTTGAGTCCATTGAAGATACATGTTAGCTTCTCCATGGCTGGCTCCGATACAACTTCGCTGCCCGGCTTCCTCGGCACACTGGTCCAAGGTGTGGGCGTAACACTAACGGACGTCAACGATGTCGTCTTCCGTTTGGCCTTCTTCCAGCGTGAATATCAGTTCTTTACCCAACATCAGCTGGTCAGCGAGGTGACCTCCCATTATACGGGTCAGGCACTCAAACAGCTCTATGTTTTGGCCCTGGGTCTGGATGTTCTGGGGAATCCATACGGCTTGGTGGTGGGTCTTAAGAAGGGAGTCGAAGATTTGTTCTATGAGCCGTTCCAGGTGAGCAAAATGAAACTATTTTCATAAGAATTGCCAATTTAAAGCTACCTAATGTTCTATGCAGGGCGCCATTCAAGGACCTGGCGAATTTGCAGAGGGTCTGATGCTGGGCGTCAAGTCACTCTTTGGTCACACCGTGGGCGGCGCTGCGGGCGCCATGTCTAAGTTAGCTCTCACTTATGGAGTCTAGAGCAAGCTGTATTTTATTAACTCAACTCTCTTCCTCTAGAATCACCGGCGCCATGGGCAAAGGTCTAGCTGCTTTGACCTTTGATGAACAGTATCAACGCAAACGTCGAAGGGGCATGCACAATAAACCAAAGAATTTCCATGAGGGACTCGCGCGCAGCGGCAAGGGTCTGGTCATGGTGAGAGCTCAGCCAGCACAGCAGCTTCAACTCAAACTAAACTAAGCTTACCTTTTCTACGCGCAGGGCTTTGTTGATGGCGTGACGGGCGTGGTAACTAAGCCAGTTACTGGCGCTCGCGACGAAGGCGTAGAGGGCTTCTTCAAGGGTCTGGGCAAAGGCGCAATCGGCCTGGTGGCGCGTCCAACTGCTGGGGTTGTGGACTTTGCCAGCGGCAGCTTTGAGGCAGTCAAACGCGCCACCGTGGGCATCGATGATTCCAAACGTTTGCGTCCGACACGCTTCCTACATTACGACTATGTGCTGCGTCCCTACTGCTTTAACGAAGCGCAAGGCTTCAAGATGCTTATGTAGGATTTCTAACTATATTTACATGTGTATATCACATATTAATGCTTATTTGTTACTCGGCAGGGAGGTAGACAAAGGCAAATATGCGGAAACGGACCATTTTATACACTGCGAGGAGATTGTGAGCAAAACCGAATTTCTTATAATTACCAATCATCGTTTGCTCTACGTGCAACGCAATGAAATGTTCGGAGTCTGGAATGTAAGTGCCTATTTACATATTTATATACTCGATATTTATGTTTATATTCTTCTATTGCTTAGTCCTTGTGGTCGTATCAGTGGACTGAAGTGGACAGTTTTATGAACAACGGGCGTGGTCTACAGTTCAAGGTGATCGGCCGCGAAACCAAGCGTATAATGGGCCTGTTCTCACCGAAAGAAGCGTCCACCAAAGTCGTATTGGTGCCCGATGAACGGAAACGCGAAACTCTGTTGGCTATAGTGGAATCTCAAATGCGGGGAAACAATCTGTTGCGTTTGCCCACCTCACGCTATTCGGCGCGTGTTGCTTCGTAAAGCGAGGCTTATTCAACGACTTGGCATTAACTACCTCGCTATATTGCAAGCTGTTATGCGCACGCTTACATACTCTCACACTCACACACACGAACACACTTGCATAAATACCCCTTTGAACATATATATATATATATACCAATGTATATATAACCAATTTATGTTTTGATATTACAATTTTATGTCAATGTTGAGAAAGGATAAACATGAAAAGTATGTGTTTTGTCGCTAGCCTAACTCTACATATATATTTAAATCTGTGTATGATAGATGATCCAGTATGCCACATCCTACACCTTTTTGAGATAGCTGCTGGGCGGCGTTGCCAACGGCATAATTGGCTCATAGTTGTTGCAGTTGTCGCTCTCGCAAAAGGATGTCAGAGAGGCCAGTGCATTGGCTGCCAATGCCTCCACGCTGAACATGGTGGACAGATGGCCGCTGCTCTCGAACTGATTGATGATCATGTTCACCTTGCTCTTGGCCTCCGCCTTCAGGCAGGGCGATGTTGGATTGCTGCTCTGCTGCTGCTGATGCTGATGCTGCTGCAGTTCGTTAGGCGCTGTATCATAGCTGCCATCGCATAGATCCAATCCGTTGAGTAGATTCTCTTTTTCGCTCTGCTTGCATTTGGCATTTGGTGGTATGCTGGTGGGGTTGCTCGTGGCGCCACCCGTCGAACGCGAACTCTGGCCCGCACTGGACTTGTTCAGGCGACTGAGAAACCAATTGCGTGCCAGCTTGTCGCAATCCTTGCTGGGCGGCTTCTGTGGACTCGTTGGCGGTGTCTGCACCGCCTTGCGCTGCTTCTTTTGCTCCTTGAGTGTGGCTGGACTACAGCTGCTACCGTTGTTGCTGGTTAGGGCGAGCAACTCCGGTTCGTTGTTGGTGCCACACGAATAGCTCTTCTTGGCAGCCTTCTTCAGGCGCTCCGGACTCGTCAGCTGACTAGAGAGCTCGCTGTGCACCGTCTTGACCTTGGCCTGAAAATCTAGCGCCAAGTTGCCATGCAAGCTGGATGATTGCGGCTGTGGCTGTGCCTTGAGCTCAGCAGCTGCAGCGCTAGCACTACCACTCGCTATAGCACCACTACAACCTGCACCGCCACCATTGAGCAGCTCAGCTGTTTCCACCTCATTGCCAGCTGGCTCCTCGTCCATGACCAGTGGCTGGGGCGGACACTTTGGTATGTCATATTCGAAACGTTTGGCCAATGCACTCGGACTGTTGCACTTGTCGGGCAGGCGTGGCGGTGTCAGTGCCTCGCCAAAGTTGTATATGGGCGATGGCTCCTCATAGATGCTGTCATTGTTGGTCATCGTTGTCGTCGTCGAGGGCGCAAAGCTGTTTCTCTTCATGACCGGAGGTGTGGGCAGTTTGCGCAGCGATTTGAGCGTCGCCTGCGCAACGGCCTCGCCACGTATGGCCGCCTCAATGGCATGTATCCACTCTTTGGCATCGACCTCATTGTTCGCCTGATAGACAAACTTCTTGCCCGGATCGGCGGTGGTGATTTGAAAGCAAACCTCGCGACGTTTACCCTCACCAAAATGCTCGATCTCAATGGCCGAGCTCTTCAAATAGAGGCTACTGCTGGGCCGGCAAGAGGTCGGACCGTCAGCATAGCACAGCATCCAATCATTCAAGATGCCACAATAATATTTCTTGGTCTGATCGAAGAACAAACGCTTCTCAATGCGATGCAATTGGCCAAATTTGATGGAACGCTGCAAGGCCAAATGTCCAGCGGGCAGATCGGCGTAGGGGCAATTGATAAACAGTTCGTGCGCAAAGACCTGTTGGGTTTCATCTTCTCCAGGATTTTGGCAAATGTCATACAGCTGCTGCTCCTGCTGTGGAGGCTGTGAGTGCTGTGAGTGCTGTGAGAGCTGCGAGTGCTGCGAGTGCTGGGGAAGCTGCTGCTCCAATTCCAAATGATGATTGCTAGAGCAACGAAAGGTTTTATCACTGCTCAACGACGGACTGCTGCTCAGATCGATGTACTCCCTCGAGGCGCACACTGCAATTAAAGTCAATTACTGGCATGCTGGCCAAAAGATAACTACCATAGACCATAGACTATGGACTCTGGAGCTATCTAACTCTGCTGTGGCACTCACGCGAAGTCTTTGAGGCGGCGGCTGCAATTGGCGTTGCTAAAGCTGCTGCTGATGCTGATGTTGAGGACATCATATCCAGATAGCAACCGGTCTCGGAGCCCACTTCGTTGCAGCCATTTGATTTAATGGATGCTGTTGTGGCTGTGGCATCATTTGCTGCTGTTGATGTTGTTGCCGCCTGTTCGTCTGCATAGCTGTCCAGCAGCTGCTCACAGCGCTGCAGCAGCTCCTGCGTCTGCTCGGCTGCCGTCACATGGAACAGATTCGAAGTATTCTCATACTCTGATGTCGCTAGCGACGCACGAAAGTGGGCACGCACATCTAGAAGAAGAAGAGGAAGAAGCAGTAGTAGAAGAGCGTCTACAAATGGGTAATGTTAACTTAAGGCTAAATATGGCAAACGCATTCAATTTAATACGCTCCATTGAACCAAATGGCATTCAATTGCTTCGTCTGCTCAGCGAGGGGTTAAGCAACTGTTGCCATGAGTCATACAGAGTAAGAGATATGCGCTTACAGTGTTCGCCTATGAGCTCATATGAGGAGCCTAAAGAGTCAACTGCGAATTGACCGCAGACAATTAAAAGCAATTTCACTGGCCAGCGGAGAAAACAAAAACAATAAAATGAGAAATTAAATAAGAAATTTAAAAAAAAATCCAGTTTCCCTAGTTGCTTTTGACCCCAGGCACTGCCCCATCTTCCGCTGCTTAAGTAGGTTTAACGGTAAACATACACAACAACAACAACAACAATAATAATAAAAACAAAACAAAAATTGCCACAAATCTTGTTACAATTGAAAAACACGCAAAGAACTGAACAGACAAGCGTAATTAGTATAAAATAACTTTAAAAGAAAAAGAAGCAACGACAACTCCACAACGAATGCCAAATACACTTTCAAAATTAAAAAAGAAAATCAAGTGATTCTGCTTATATATATTTTCAAGTAATTCTTTTACGTTACTTTTCAATTTATTGATAAGGTTAAATTTCATTTAAAATAAAACTTAACTTCCACGAAATTTGGAATTTAGTTTTAATAATTTAGTTTCTTAAAAGTCAATCCAAAAGGTAGCTCGATTGTAAAAAAATGTACATGTACATAAATTACAGGAAAGCTTATATATAATTATAGGGAGCACTCTTTAGAGCTCCCTATAACTAACAAATAATTTATTAATATTTAAAATTTTGTAAAAAATTTTCATGTCATAAGAGAGTTTTTGTTTGCCATTTTAAATAGATTTAAAATTTTTTAATGCATACATTTTTATATAAATTTATTTCATTACCCTCAATTAGCCAATTCTTTTATTTTTAAAATATTAATATTATATTTTTATTTTTTTAATCATTAAATTTTTTAGTTACCATTTTTGTTTGTTTATAATATCTAACAGAAATTCCATTTAATTTTGGTTAAAAAATAGCGATAAAGTCTGACTTTTAGTCTAAGCAAAGACTAAGCGAATAAACGAATTATATTAAATAAATATTTATTCAACTGGGGTAACAAATCAAAATACAGAACACACCTCGCTGCCAGACAAACACCGAATCGACTGTTTATGCTGGAGCAAGAATATATTGACTGTTTTTAATAATGTATGTATTATTTATATATATACATTATACACTTTTATATTTTCAATGGCTAATATTATGTATATCTTACAAAATATATGTCTTCAAAAACATATTCCATGAATTAATATTAACTTAAATTCCCTTTGACAAATTATATATATTAAATCAATTTAAGTTATTTTGTCAGTTTATAAAGTATTCCAATGCTGTGTCATATTGACACACTGAATCATTAAACCCCGCCAGAGTAGAGCAGAACTTAAATGCCGACGCGTTAAGAGAAGGGCTTTAAGCAAATGCTATATACATATATTATACAAATACATATATATATATATATACAAGCCTGCATAAACCGGCGAAAGACTGGCCAAAAAAGAGCCGCAAAATGGGCTTTAATAAAATTTGTACAATATATAAGAGGCCAAGTATGAAGAGAACAAAGCGCATTAAGCTCAAAGTCGCGTTTAGAGCCAGTCTCTGCCTCAGTCTGCGCCTGCGCTTCGGCATCCATCGCGCTTCTCTGGCTTCTTTTCAGCTCCAGATCGTGGACGTTGGTCCATGGCATGAGTCAATATATATACTATATATTCTATCTGAGCGTTATTAATGTTTCGCTGTACAAGAAAATTGTATGGCCGCAGGGCGAGTCGCCGCACATGAACATTTCTACAAGTAGTTCGGGCTCGAAAGTTTGTTTTGTTGCTGCCCTGACTTGAAGTTAATTAACAATGCCTTCTAAATTATCTAGATACATAGGCGGTAAATGCGTAGCTGCTTTAATATTCTGTTTAGCTGCACACATAATTGTTTAATAATGTTGTTTTAATACCCTCTACTTATAAAATTGTGCTGAAAGTGGTTTAATAAACGCTGAAGAGCGACATCTAAAATGGCATTAAGTGCAAATGGAGCTGGAGAAGATTTGAAGACTGAATAATAGGGTAGACTTGCTAGGGGCAGAAAGATGGGAAGAGGGTGAGGTAGAGGGAGAAATAGAAGTAAAAAGAGATCTCTCTATTTAACTTTATCTCTCAGATAAGCAGAAAAACAGAATATGAAAGAGAGTAATGGAGACAGATAGATATAGAGAGAAATATATAGACGGAAAGACATAAAAAGACTAGCATAGAAGCGTCAAAGCGATATATATATATAGAGGGAGCTCTCTCGCGAGTGAGAAAGTGAGATAGTTGACAGAGAAAAAGGCAGAGAGTGTGGGTACTGTCAGAGACTGAGAAGAAACAGAGATAGATAGATATATATGTAAATAATGAAACCCTTATCAAAGTTATTTTATTTTATTGTTGACCTTATGCACCAATAATTTTAATTTATTGTTCTCATTGATTAACATTTGGTTATATAATTCTTTTAATAATTTTAAATATTTTTCTTTATATTTTTCAATATATATATTTATATATTACTTTTTTTATATTAAAGTCTTAATTTATTTATTTGCCTTTTTAATATTTCTAAATTATTCAATTTGAATTATGTGAAAAGTCTGAATTTGTTAAATAAATGAAAGATTGTTAACTAATTATTGTTGTCATTTATATTATTTTGCTAAATACTTTCCATAAATATTTTGAATATATTCTTCATATCATATTTTTAATGATTTTATTGTACTTTTTTTTAAATATTTATATATGGCATTATATTATTTTACTTTATTATTATATATTTTATTATATACATGGCAACTCAACGATCGGCACGTTCCGCTAAAGCCTACACCTATCAAAAAACAAATTACATTTATTTAAATACATAAATATTATAATTTACTCAAATAACAACTTTGGCAGGGTATGCCCGAGCCACTCATGCCCTGCATAAATATACATACATATACGTATGTGTATATACGTGTGGCTAGTTAAAGTGTCCGTTTAGGCAACTATTAACTATTCTATTTAGTTGCTATTCACTTACCCAGTAGAAACTGTTGAATTTCAATGCGCTTCGAGGCTTTTGAGTCGATATCCATGATGTCTCGCAAAACGCGTTAATTCAAAGCGTTCAGTGTTAATGTTTATGTTTATATGGCTTTTGTAGATCGTTTGATTTGGGATTTGGGACTTGTGTATGTTTTCCTTTTGCTATTGTTGTTGTTAGCAATTAGCAGTTGTCTGTGAAAATGAACTCGCTCACAGTTCGACTAAATCACATGCAATGCGAAACACGCTCTATAAAAATTGCAGTAAATAATATAGATCAAATATTACTAACCCTTTTCGCACCACAGTTCACTTGCACAAGAGACAAAACCCCGAACTCAAGAATTAAATTAAGCAACAAGCAATCATCTCTCCCACAGAGAGGGCGAGGAACAGAAACCAATCCATGCTATGGTCCGTTCAGAGTGCGTTTATAAATAGATCAGTTCAAGAAGATCTAGAATAAACAGATTCTCTCTTCAATTCTGGCTTCAAATACCCTGCATAAAAATGGGGAGTGCCTGACTGCCTACCTACCTACCTTCCTGTCTGGCTGTCTTTATATATTTTGAGGATTCATTTGCAAGACAATGGCAGCTGTTCACCATATTTGGTGTCTGCTGTACCTACGCCCATTGATTTTTAAGCAAAAACTTTTGTAATGGGTATCTGTATAGGGTTCATTGACTTTCAAAAATTATGCCAAATAACGAAGCATCGGATTGTCGTTGATATAATAAGCCCTTTGATAGAAATCATATCCGATATTTGTTGAACTGATAGACTCGTGTCCATGTATTTGTTTATACATATATCTTTATTTAGATATCCATTTTGCTAAAAATAAAAAATGTATTTAGACTACCTTTAAGATTCTTAGCTTATTTGTTGATATAAGCGCTGAGAGTTATTTAAACATATTATTTCGACATTCCTAAAATTTTTGATTATTTCTTTGCTCTTGATATCTCATGAATATGTCTATATGGCAGATATAATTTTTAATTTAGTTATATTTTATTTTATTTTATATTTTAATTTTAGTTATATTTATATTTAATTAGATCATATGATAATCTTGTCTTTGGCTACATAAGAGTTCAGAGTTATTCAACGATATTATTGCTTCTATTCAATATATATATATATATATATATATATATATAGGGTTCATTTTCTATATATATCTCTCTCTCTATATATATATATTTACAGTTTCATTGAAAATATATCAATCTTTAAATAACGATTAAATTTTCTGATCTGTTCTAGAGATATATATATATATAGAAAACGGTGTTTCTGCAATTTTTAATTTTTGCTCAATTCTAGTTATCTTCAATCTGACACCTTTTGACTGGATATAACTATTCTCTAGGTATGTATATACACTACATATATATTTATCTATATCTTCTATTATAATCTTGCCTTGCTGTAGAAGAGTTCTAGAGTTCAGTTCAGTTTCTGAACTTTTTCCCATCATATCTAGTTAGTACCTTAGTCTGATTTCTGCTGAATATATATACCTATATCTACACTATATGTATATATAATACACCAATATTTCTCCTACTTTTCATCTCCAGCTTTAGTTTCTTTACTCGAATATCTAGTGGATAGATCGACCCGCTTGTTGCATTCCAAAATATCATATATTGTTTTTATTTTTTTATTGTCTGTTTTGTTATTGTTGCTTTTATTTGGTTGCACGCTTCGTTTGGCGCCTGTGGAAAATCAACGCAGCGCCGATGACGTTATGTTTTTTTTTTTATTTTTGTTCATCATTAGCTGTATACGAATATATGGCATATGTATGGGTATATGGATATGTATATTTGGTACGGTCTGTGGCTGCAGTCAGCCTATAAGACTGTGTGAGTCTGTGTCTGTTTATACATATGTGTCATTAAATGTTATTACGAAATGGCTTTGGGCCGATTTTCATAATGCGATACTTAGTTTATGCAGTGCCGCTTAGCACCTGGGCAAGGGTTGCGGCAGGGGGAAGGGGTGGTGGTATGGGGGGACGTGTGTGTGGCAGCCTCTAGGCTATGCGTCTGTTCTGCGGTTTATTTGTTTGTTTGTGTCGCCTTTTGTGGCTAAAACTGGGAATAGATTATGTACACACAGAGAAAAAGAGGGAGAGGAATAGAGCGGCAGAGGCAGTGGGAGAGAGACTTGTGGGGGCTTAGTGACTGCTGCTACCACTTGGCAAACGCTAAGCTGAAGCTGGTCTCTTGCCCAGCCTTTTTAATTGTGACTCATCCGCAAAATCCAAAAAAAAGGCAACGCGTGTCGTTGGCCATAAAAGAAAGAGAAAGAAATATGAGAAAGAAGGCAGGAACATCTAAACATTTCTCTTCTAGAACTTTTACTTTTTGCACGCCTTTTCTCTCTCTCCCTCTTTATTTATGGCACATCAAATAAGTAGTTTGGCAAATGCTATTCGCCTTGCTGTTTTATATATTTTCTTTTCTGCATTGAGCTATAAACAATCGTTATTGTTAATTAGCAGTTGTAATTGAACATATCGAATTTCTGTGTACTGCATTTTCTCTTCTGGTTCAGGTTTTGGTTCTGCTTCTGACTCTGCTTAAGTTTTTTTCTATATAAATATTTGATTTGGGACTTCGGCATTTCAAATTGTTTAGTTTATATGGCCACAGCGCAGGCGTGTCTGCTGCGTTGCAGTCGCTGCGCTGCTGCCTGCATTTCCGGTCATTTATCAAAATGTAAACTGCATTTCCTGCGCTGCAGTCTTCAAAATTAATTTGAAAATCAACTTTGGTATTCGATTTGTTATTTCTCTCCTTTTCTTTTTATATTTTTCTTTGATTTATGCTTTTAAATTTTGCATCCGGTTTTTCACTTGATTCTTTGTCACACTGCGCCTTTGTTTTTACCCATACACTTTGCTCTTGCTGTTTGCGTTGACGTCGACGCCGGCGTTGACACCTTTTCTGCTTAAGCTTAACAACAACAGCTTTTCTGTAACAGCGCTCTCCGTAGAACCAATGCGAACGCAGACGCAGTCGCTTTTCATTGCGAATACGTTCGTGTACGAGCGAGCGAGATGGCGCGACCGCAAGCAATCGAACGCTTTACGCGCACTATGCGAATTTTAAAGCGCGACTCTGTGTGCGCGGCCGTGAATCACACGAACGCAACTGACTGAAAAGCAACAGCAGCGCAGCCAAATGACTAGAACGGCTGCCGGTCTGTTGGCTTCCCCACAACATGTTCGTGGGGGAGCCGAAGCTGAAGCCGACAGCAAACAGGCACACACGAAGCTGCTGTCTGATGTCTGCTGCTTTGTTGTTGTAGCTGTTCTTGTTGCTGCTCACTTTCTTTGTAGAACGCAAAGTTTTTAATACTCAGTAGGCAGTGCGAAGGGAAATGAAAGGAGGATAGCCTTATATGCATGAGCAAGTGTGTGTGGGGGAGGGTGACAGATGATGAGCAGCGACAGCCGAATTACGGTATATATGTGTATTGTGTGTAGTTATAGTCATATGCATACTTAACATTATGTGTGTTATCATGTTTGAGTAGTTAACAGGGTGTCGCCTAGTCGACTACTCGCGCTTGCAGTGGTTTTGTTTTTATTTTTGGGGGAAACAACAAAGTCAGTTTTGTTGCATAAAACTAAAAATGTAAATTTTAAATGCAAGCGTTTTTGGCCACTTGAGAATCGACGTTGCCGTCTTGACCAATTTCGGCCAAGCAAACAGGCTCGCCAACCCGCAAGAAACCGAGAAACACAACAGCACAGAAACCAGAAATCTTCTAAGAAATTGCCAGCCAAAAAAAAAGTAAATAAAAAGCAAGAAGAATCAGAAGTGGCAGATGTTGTTGTTAGAAATCGGAGCCTTGCTTAAAAGCACATCTTAGGATGTGTGCGTGTGCGTGTGTGTGATGCCGATAAGCAGACAGCTAAAGATAGAGAGACATATTCAGATACAGATACAGCTATAACTAGCTGTTGCCTTGAAGGACGTGTTGCACAGGTAAACAACTCAATTTTTAATTAAATGTTGCTTGAAATAAATTAAAAGAATTGGATAACCTTGGGCCGGGCCTCCCTCCACTTGAGAGCCAAGTGCGTGACTACGTGTGTGCGTGCAGGGCCGAAACGGACAGGTTCCCAGATATGGCAGAAGCCAACTGCCAGCTCCCAGCCGGTTGCAACAATCAGTGCCACTGATTCATGCCACAATGCCTGCTCTTGTTCCGTACACGTATTTCGCTAATGCTTAATTACAAGTCTTTTCATTCAAAGCAGCCAGATTTTCGTGCACTTGCAGGCGTTTCTGCTACGTTTTGCTGGCGTTTTGAGACGCCAGCCAGCTGCTGCAGCGCATTTGCTTTCGTTTTTGTTTATTGTTCAGGCTAATTATCTGCTCGACTTATACAGAACAACTCGATGTTTGTACCTAAGCGTCGTTTTTTTGCCGTTTGTTTGACGAACGATTGCAGGCGTTTTTGCTGCGGTTTTAAACGCGTCATTTTTTTTTTATTTAGCTAACTAACTTGGTTGACGTAACACCTAATTATTAGCTCTAGTTAATCAATCAAATAGATTTTTGTACTTAATTCAAAAGTTTTATTTAAGAAACGCTTGCAAACGATTTTGCTGCGTTTTACTGGCGTTTTGTGACGCGTGCGTTTTTAACTGCGCTGCCAACTGCAGCAGCGCGTTTTGTTTTTGTGTCTTCGATTGCACTTTTTGCACGGGCGTTGGCGTTGCTTTCGTTTGCTGCTGCTTCTTCTTCTTCTTTTGTTTGTTGCTTTGCGAGGTTGTTGTTGATGTTGTTGCTGTTTTTGGCGCTTTTGTTTGGTTTTGCTGTATTGGCATTTTTAGCTTTGGCCCCGCATTGATATCTTTATTTGTATGCTGTTTGTTCTTCACTGTTGTTGTTGTTGTTGTTGCTTGCATTGTTTTAGCTTTGGCGCGCTTCTTTGGCTTTTCCAGCGGCAACATTGTTTTATGCTCGCACAGGTCGCACTGCACAGCCTGCAAAAGTGATTTATGATAAGTTGACAATTAGTATAAAGGATTTATACTGCTTACCACATTGCTGGCCATGCACTTCTTTAGCCATTTGGCTCGTTTTCTGGCACCGGTGCTGAGCACTCCGCGTTGCTGTTTGGCCTTGACCGCCTCCAGCTGGGCAATCAACCTGCGCCGTTTGGCATTACTGGCTAAGCGCTGCGGTTGCAGATGCAACTTGTACTGGCCATCGCTCCATTGGCTGCCACAGCGCACACACATGCGAGCCGGTCCGATACTCTCTTCTGGCAATTGTATGTTGTGGCGGGCAACCTTGCGACTCGTATTACTATAAACACATTGGTTTACTAATATAATCATTATTATTATAAATAAGGCTTACATGTAGTACGATTTAAGCAATCGTTCGGCGTGTGTTTCTGCGCTCAGCTCCTTGGCACAGTTCCACAGGTGATTTACTCTGCGCTCTTCACCCATTTCTGCAATATATAATATTTAGCTATTTCATAGCCAAAACTGACAGCACTGATGGCAACTCACGTTGCAAAAGTGCTTGGAATACACTTACTCAGCACACAAAACCACAACCAATTCGCAACTTACCAGCATATGTGGCAGATTTATATAAATATCTGTGTTTGTTTATTTATCTAATTGCTACACGACATTCATTTAATTATCTTTATCAATATTTAAATGAACATCAGCCTCTCGCGTTTTGTTTTGGTGCTGCCACTTAAAAACATCGCAAGTAGTTGCCACCTACAAGACTTATCGATGACAGCAGAGCATGTTATGTTAGGTTTCTGTTATTTAACGTATGTTGCTGTAGACTCCAGGCAGCTGTTAAACTTAAAAGTGTCAATTGGGTATTCATGGCTATAGTTAGTTCTTGGCTGTTAAATTCAAAATTGCAATTTGTTCAATGATTTTCTTTTAATGTTTAATTAAAAACAGATGTTTTAATATGTCAAGATTATCTTCACTTTTATATGAGTAAAGCTGTTTAGTTCTAAATGTCAGAAATTAAAAAATTGTATATCAGCTTTGATTGCAAGCTGTAAGCACGAATTCAGAAAAATGTTAAGCAGCTGCACGTTAACATATGCAGATCGATAGATACTGTTGTGTGATGTTGGGCACTGTGGCAACTCTACCGATAACTCTGCCTTACCGACGCTTGCCCATTTAAAATCTCAACGTCGCGAACGAGTGAAAAAACAGAAGCGACGCGCACAAATTTCGAATGACGTGCATCTATGAAGAGATACTAAAGTAATTAGTTTTTAAAAGGAAAAAAGTGTTCGCGACTAACTAGCAATAAATAAATACCTTATTAACTACAAGTGCGAGTGCAACAGAATAAATTAAAGATAAGTGATCGGAGTAATTTGCATTTTGGATCCGCAACAGCAGCAACAACAACAACAGCAATGGATCCATTTACCCAGGTACAACGAAACAAAGCAAACAATGAAAACTGATTGTCTTCTAACTGCATTTGATGTGAATTTCATAATTGCAGCGCATGCTCGAAAAGGCCGAACAGCGCAGTCGCGCACTCGGCATAACAAATGCCAGCAAATTTCCATTAGCTGAATGCACTGTAACAAGCGAAGCGACGCCAGCGGCGACAACGACGACATCATCAGTGCCAAAAGGAAGCAGTGTTGCTAGCAGCGCAGCTGGCAAAGTTGTTATCCTGGACAAGGCAACGCTTTCGGCATCGCCCACCAAGCCGCTGCGTCACTATGCGGCTGTGAATAAGGAGAATTTGGAAATGGGCATCGAGATAAACATAACTAGCGCCCAGCCAATTGGGGTAAGTTTCTTTTTATGCCGTTTTTATTTTTTTTCACATGCATTTCCCTTGCGCTTTTATACGGTGGATGTTTTTGCGCTTGTCTTTGTCTTGGCATTTTGTTACAACTCTCTCGCTCTCTCTCTCTCGTTCTCGCTCTGTCTGTGTGCGTGTGTGTGTGTGTTTGCCTGTGTGTTTGTATTTTTACGCGCGCTGTCGCTACGTTTAGGTGCAAGTGGAAATACAGGAGCAGGATATGAGCAGTGATGAGGATGAGGAGGAGCAGCAGACTGCAGCCCTAATTACGAGCAAACCTAGCGCTGAGGGCGATGTGGAGGAGCTTGTTAATCAGCCATTGGCTCGTCTGCGTGACACTTCGCGCAGTCGACTGCAGCGCATGGGCGCCCTTTACTCCAACGCGGATGCTTTGTCATCGCCCATACATCGCACCGAGGGGCAGTTCCATGCCGACGATGAAGACAATGTGGATCGAGTGTCGCGTAGTCCACGGCGTGGCAAGCAACGACTTGGCAAGCTGGCCGCATTGGCGGATACAATTAATCAATGGGAGGATGACACGGCGCATCATGATGTGCATCGACCCCTATTGGATGCAGTGCCGCCGCCTAAGCCTGATTTGCCCAGTCGCCCACCTAGAGGGGATGTCGTGGATGCAACAAGCAACAAGACCAAGCAATTAAAATGGGATCCCAAGGTATTGAGCTCATTGGAGGCGCAAGGTTTTCAGCGACGCGATTCTTCCACGATTAAACATACCTATGATTATGCCAAACAGGAAGAGTCAACTGCACCAACAGTTGCCACAACGACGGCAACAGCAGCAGCCACAACCAAGCCGCCTTTGCCAGAGAAATCAATTGCAGTTAGTCAGGTGGCCAAAACCTTTAGCGCCGCAGCCAGTGCGCCCGCTCCTGCTGCCAAATCAGTGCCAGCGCCCGCAGCCCAAGTCAAAGCTGGTCTAGTGTCTGGTCGTGCAGCCATCTTCGAGAGCAAAGCAAACAATGGACAAGCGCCGGCAGCCCAGCGCAATCAAAAAGATCCGTGTGAGCTGTCGCTAAAGGAACGCATGAAGCTCTTCGAAACAGGCAATGCTAAGGCCATGCTGCCCAAGGCGCCAATAGGCACAGCGCCCAGTATTAACCAGATACGAGCGGCGGCTGTGGCGGAGGAGCAGCCCAAGGGTAAGTGCTATTTAAGTAATGTCTGAGAAGCCATTCAAATAACTTGACTTACCTTTGCAGCCCATCCAGTTGCAGTGGCCAGCCAACAGAATCAAGCAGCCAAGGCACAGCCAAAGCCTGAAAGCAAGTTGCGGGACAAGGTGGCCGCCTTGGTGGCCTCTGCTCAAAGCAGCGCAGAGAGTCGCATCAAAGACATTGATAGACAGCGACAGGAGGATATGCAAATCATAGCCAATCGCTTCAATAAGCAAAAGGAACTCTTAACGATAGCTGCACCAGTGGCTCCACCGCCAGCACCACCAGTCAGCAGCAAAGTGGTGCGCCCCATGCCGCCACCACCACCACCACCCATGACCTTGGCCAGCAGCAAACGGCGCTCACGTAAGCAACTGCCAACCAAACAAAGTCAACAGAAATCCTCTAAAGTCCACTGCTCTCCCTCTCTCTTTGCAGCTGGCGATGTTATTGACGAGGAGTCGAAGCGTGCGAGGAAATCCCATGATCGTTTGTATCCGGCGCTATCCGATCTTGATTCCAGCGGCGACAACTGCTGCGCTACGGCCACTGCCTCGATAAACGATGACACCGAGGAGGAGCTTGAAAGGTGCGCTGATAAATGCTATTCCTGCCTGCTGTTTCTGCTCTGCATTGAGTAGACAACGACTAGACGAGACTGACTATTACATACTTAGCTTTAACCATTAGACAAGGCACATAATAAATGTTTGTATAGCTGCTTAAACTAATCTCTTTTAATTTGTAGTTGCATGGAAGAGTCAGATGTGGATGTGGAGGAGAAGGAGGAGGAGGAGGATCAGTCGCAGACTGAGGACAGCAGTGCGGGCATGTGCAACGGCAGCCTAGGTCGTGAGATCTTGCACACGGTGCAGCGCAATGAACAACAACAACAACAACAACAGGGCAAAAAGGTGAGTCGCAGGTAGCATACACAAAGCACAGCGGGTGGTGCTTAACCTTCATCTTTCCCTTCATCAACAGGTACGCTATGCCGAACAAGATCATTATTTTAGTCATGACGGCGAT
The DNA here is from genome assembly GCF_003285905.1 of Drosophila hydei. Lineage (NCBI taxonomy): Eukaryota > Metazoa > Arthropoda > Insecta > Diptera > Drosophilidae > Drosophila > Drosophila hydei. The sequence continues at coordinate 2,692,305 of NW_022045843.1, read as the reverse complement.
AGCTCAATGAATTCATCACAAGTCTCTGCGGGCATTGATGACTATTTGGATGAAGCCTTAGTGGGAGACTATGCCAGTACACAGGAGGATGACACCGAGGATGAGCACAATGCCAGTCAGCTATCGCTGGGCGTGAGTAGCCTTAATTCCAATCAAATGTTAACTTGTCTATAATACGACTTCTTTGACCACGCAGAGCAAAGGTACAACAGCCTCCAATAGCTTCTCCTATCGTAGACCGGCTGCTGCTAGTGGTGCTCTCTGTCAGACAAATGAGGAGCAAGAGGAGGCAATGGATGTACAGACACCATTATTAAATGGCGCACAGCCTGTCAAATCGGAGCTGAGCGTCAATCAGGATAATGACAATTTGGTTACGCTCGTGCACACCGTCAGCTTCTATCGTCGCCAGCAGAATGCCAGTGTAGGCTACACCTTTAATATATAACTTGTTGCAGAAATCTTAAATATATCTCAATTATTTGTAGAGCTCGAATTCGACGCCGGTGCGTAAGATTTGTCGTGAGCAGCAGATTGTGCGCTCGGCTTTGAACAACGATTGCCATGCCAAGCACAAGCTGGAATATGATTCACCGCAGCATGTGGAGCCGGCTGCCAGCAGCGAGGATGACGAGGAGGTACAGCAAGCACGCGAATCAAATGATGCCGCTTTGGCGCAGGACAAGATCAAGAAGCTGTTAGGCGAAGTGTGCAAACAGCAGCAGGTGATTGGACAGGCCAGCCAGGCGCTCAATCTGTGCGCAGCAACAGTTGAATTTTCGGGCTCTACCGAATCTGTGGAGGGCGAACGCTATCTACTGCTAGCAAGTAGGAGTTGATTGATCTAGTATATATATAAATATGTTAAATATTAATGAAACATTGCTTGTAGCTCATCGTCGTCAAGCCTGCTTGGATGAGGTGCAGCGTCTGCGCGTGGAGAATAGCGTAAGGCCAGTGGGTGCGCCCAAGGAGAAGGGCCTGCTTACCGTCAAGGATATCACCATACCTTTGCGACAGGAATATGTGCGTAAAATGGCAACGGGCAGCATCAATGGCCATCATTTGGTCTGCCTGCTCAAGTACAACGAGCACGTGCTGGCCACCAAGACGGTGCCCACCATGCCAGGTCTGCTCTCTGTCAAATTTCCCGATGTGCTGCAGCTAAACAACGTCTATGCGGACTTCAGAGTAAGCAAGAGGATTAATTACTTTCTGTCGAAGGAGATATTTTAATGACATTTCCTCAACAGATTACTCTAGAGATTTATGGCATGCTGGCGCAGCGGGATCAGCTGCCACACGAGCTCAAGTACCACATCAATGTGAATAAGAAGAGTGGCATTAAGACGCCCAAGAAGAAGGGTGGGGAAAATCGTTTAGTTATGCCCCCCGTTCAGAGTCCAGCCGGTCCCCATGTGGTGCGCACGCCACAGCTGGTGCAATATGGTTTTGCCATCTTTTCGCTGCGTGAGATTCAACGCACCAGCTGGACGTTGACACAAGTTCTGGGCGTTAGTCCGCTGGATGGCACCGTGCACATGAAGGTCAATTGCGAGCTGTCGGTGAGTGTGGAGTACAAGGGGTTCCTTACCATGTTCGAGGATATATCTGGCTTCGGTGCCTGGCATCGTCGCTGGTGCTATCTGAATGGCTCCCTGCTCAGCTACTGGAAGTATCCGGATGATGAGAAGAAGAAGGCTCCAATGGGCAGCATCGATTTGAATGCGTGCAGCTCACAGAAAGTGAGCACAGCGCCGCGCGACATATGCGCACGCTTGAATACGATGCTGCTCGAATGCGAACGTCCTGCTCTAGACACAGATCAGGAATCGTTAATAATAGTACCCAATGGACGGACGACAACGGTGCGGCATTTGCTCTCTGCCGATACCAAGGAGGAGCGCGACGAATGGGCGGCATATCTGAACAAGGCGTTGACCTTGCTGCGCGCCTGGGGCACAACGCATTGAGCAATGGGTGGCAGCGGCAGCGGCAACTGAAGCAGACAGCATTTGGTGACTGGGGCTTTTGCTTTAACTGTTTTATTTAAGTTTTTATTTTTTGCTAATTTAAGTTGATTTCTTGTCATTTTTTGATTTTGCTCTATTTGCTCTGTTTACCATTTATAAAAGACCCAAGCTAAGATAGTATATATGTTCATGTTCAATCAGTGTCAGTGTATGTTAATAATACTATAAATATATATATGCGTGTATACAATCTAAACAAACAAAAATTATATATTTATATGAGTGAAACGCAGTTAAGAAGTTTTCGATTAAGTTTTTTTTTTTTGGTTTTTATTGAATACTTTTTCCAACTATACACATATACATATACATATATATTTTCATTTTGAATGTAATAACTTTTCGACTATGTGTATGTGTGTGTGTATGTGAGTGTGTGTGTACTTGTTTAATAGGTGGTTGTAGGTTGTTTATAAGTAGTAACAGCTTTTGTTTAGGTTGTTAGGTAGTCTCTGGTGTTTGACAATTGACACTAGTTGAGTGAACTAATACGGTTAGATATATATGCATATATATATACATATACAATAGGTGTATATATGTATACTATATAATACTGGCAATTGGCCTAAAGCTATCTACAAAATCGCTTTAAAAGTGTGCTAATTTGTTTATGTTTAGTTAATTCAACTATGTCACAACAAGTATACGCACTATAGACGTATATATATATAGGTATATAGTTATATAGGTATAGATCTTGTGTATATATAATTTAGATTTCCCTTTTCAAAGTGTAAAATACTTCAAAATTAACGTTAACACATTTTAGATATGATTGTTAGTGTTCAATTGCTTTGTGTGTGCAGGTGTGTGTGTGTCCAGGTGTGTGTATATATATGTACATCATGTAACAGTTAAGGGTTTAGCCTACAGTTGGTTAGTTCAGAAATTGCTTTAGAATTATGTACATCGAGTGAAATTTTTCGAAATTTTCGAAATGTTTGAGATTTTGTTTTTTAGTTTCTGTTCGAAACTGCTTTGAAAACTGTTTTTGTTCTAGAAATATGTACACAAAGTGGTATTTCTGGTATTATGGTTATTATTAGTTTCCTGTTTTCTTATTGAGAATTTTCTAAAAGTTTCGTCTATCTGAAGTCCTGGAACTTCTCTGCTTAAAGCGTCCAACTGTTTTCCCCCCTTTGGCTGACTGATAATCTATAGCTTCTTCATACTTCGCTATCAAGCATTGTTTGTATCAGGAATGTGTTTTGATTTTGTTTTTGTTTTTGTTTTTGTTTTTCAATATTCTCTACATAAAGCTTTCTCACAGTACCAAGTTCAAAGCTCGAACCAAGATTTTTTTGCATATAACTGTAAACTGTTTTCCAATATTTTTTCTGCTTGTTCGTCTGATAACTTTGCAACTCTTATGCTTACCACAGTCGCTCTTCGCTACAACAAACTTTACCTAACTTATTTCTTTCTATTTTGATTTCTCAGAGTTCCTCTCTGATATTCATCTGTTATCCTACTATTCTAGAATCTGAACCCAAACCATTTTCGAATCCAAAACTTTTGCATAACATTGATATTATAGGGTATTTTGAAGTCTATATAGTATATAGTTTATATATTTATTGAGTGCATTTCTTCTATCGACACATTCTAGGGTATTGCCATAGTCTTTCGACTTTAGCTAAATATGAATATATGTTTTTGTATAGGCAAGCTTGACTGTATGCCACTGTTTGGCTTGCTCTTGCTTGTATACGACAATAGTATTAGACACTGATCCAATTCAACTAGACATAAAACCAGATTAGTTAACAAAGATATAGCTATGTAAACAGATATATATAGGTATATATGATTGGCTATATAATATTGTAGGATTTGTGGATAATGCCTGCTATATAGGGGCTTAAACAATTTTCTATATATATATTTTATAACAATTGTGTTTGTTGTTGTTTTTGTTGTCGCAAAAAAGTGAAAATTTAAAGCTGCTCTTAAATTTTTTCAAGTCTTTTCAAATTTTTAACTTACTTTCTAAAATGCTAAAAATAAAACAATTTCATTTGGCCAATATATAAAATTAAAAAAATAAATGCCTATATATATATATATATATATATAAATATGTGTGTTTGTGTGTTATATTAAAAAACAATTCAACACTTTGATATACTTAAGGCTACAACAGAAATATAAGTTAACAACAAATTAAAATACTATAAAACAAATGCTTAAAGAGCGACTCGAATGTATAGATGTGTAGGTGTATAGGTGTATTGGTGTATAGGTGTGTATGTGTGTTTGTATTTGTGTTTTAGTTTACGGATTAGCCGCTGCTGCAACAGCTGTGGGCAGCACCACTTGTGCATTCTGTCGCCGCAAATCGGATTTGGTGGCCGCCGTTATAAGAGTGCCTACTATTAGCATAACGGCCATGGCCACATTGGCTGGCACATCGCCATACGAGTAGAAGAGCTCCGAGTAGAAGAGCGTAAAAAAAATGCCAAAGGTTTGAGCCGAGGCATTCAGCAGGCCGGACGATGTGCCCTCCGGTTCGGGAAACGTTAGCTCAGCGCCAAATTCAAAGCCCACGGGCAGGTAGCCGGTCATGAAAAAGCTGTGTGCAGCACGTGCAATCAATCATCAAATATAAGATAATTAAAGTCTAGTTGCCAACAACTTACCCTAGCAGCGAGGCTGTCAAATAGACCACAGCAATGTGTCCTGTATCGAGCGTGAATGTGAATATCCACATGCCAACCATGGAGAGAGCGTACACGGCCAGCGTTGTCTCCCTGCAAGTAGCAAACAACAGCTTAATAAAATGCTCTCTTCGATTATGAATTAAATAACTCAAATTAAATAACTCACTCAAATGTACATATGCACTCACTTGACTACTACTACTACTACTTGAGTAGCTAATGGTTAGGGAGTTGCTGATCAAGCTTATTCTAACACACTACGAAAGTTCTCTTGCTTTCTGTCTTTGCGCTCTCCATAATGCACTCAATTTGAAATGTACTCATTATCGTTCGCATTTATTGCCCTTTTGAGTAGACACTCTTTCCCGATTGGTCCCACACTTAACTATTTTTTGCTTCAATTGAAATTCACTCAAAGGGAAATTTATATATTTTCTGTTTCATTTTGTTCCTTTTGAGTGAGGAATGGCTACTGAGTTGCTGCTCACCCTTAATTAGCTTACTCTCAATTGCACTCTCTCTCTCTGTAATGTATGTATGCAGTTCAATTGAAATATACTTAATTTCGATCGCATTTCACGCGTTTTTGAGTAGCTGCTCTTTCTCAATTGGTTCCACACTTCATTTTTCGCTTCGCTCTCTCATGAACGTATAAATGAAGTCAAATTAAATTGCACTCAAAGGGAAATTTCCTTTTTTGCGGCTGCATTTTCTGTCCTATGAGTGAGGTGTGAGGTACTCTTCCTCGATTCTTGTGGCACACCTTGCGTATGCGTAGTTAATTCATTTAACTTTACTTACTTGAACTTGTGCGTCTTGTCGAGCACAATGCCTGAGACCACGGAGCCCAGCATGCCAGCCAGCACAATGCTCAGGCCTATACGACCCGTATCGACCTCATGACCTGGATAATACTTGAGCACCACCTGTACAATAAATCATATTTCAATTATGCATCACTTCGTACGCAGGTGCTACTGTACCGGATTGAGCAGCGTTGAGATGGCATAGAAGACGCCCACATTGATGCCATAGGAGAGCAGCAGAAATATGAAATTCCGATTGGTCAGCAGATTCTTCAGCGATTGCCCAAAGCTGACCTGCTGCTCGCCCAAGCCCTCCAGACGATTCGCTGCCTCCTGAGCGGCCGACGGCGGCGTTGGCGGCTTATCCTGAAAGACTGTAACACGATACGAGTTGTAATTTTAGCTAGACTGGACTATAGACTCTACTTACATATGGCCATGAGTATTAGCAATATGCTAGTTAGCCCGGCCACTAGGTAGAACATCAGTTGCAAATCGGAGCCCACCTGGTTAATGTCCTCGGAGTTTGGTACCAGCATTGGGGGCAGCACAAAACCAATTGCCACGCCCAGCTAAAGTGGTGAGTAGGTATGAAGATATTAATGTATTTTTGTGTATATTTAGATAACAGTATAAAAATGAATTATGAAAAAGCTTGAGAGCTTCTAGATCTTATTTCTACTTTCGATCTAATTCAATCTTGAATCTTCTCTTTTCCATCTTCCATCCTCCATCACCTCTCTTCTATTTTCCAATACATTCTTAAAGAAAAGACACATAACAATTTAAGCAAGCATTGCGCAGTCGGTCGGAGCCGTTTATTTGTTTATTTTATTGTTTTCGAACAAAGAGCATCCGTTTCCATTTGCTTCAGTTTCAGCGCGTTTCGTTTTATTTATGTTCGCGTTAGTCCTGTAAAATTGATTTATATGTCCTGCCCTGCCGAGGCTGTGGCAGTTGCTGCAGTTGTTGCTGCGGCAGTTTCTGCTGCTGCGAAATTTGTTGTTTTCGTCAAACTTTTGCGCCGCAATTTCATGCCAGAAAACATTGCAAAAAAAGGGGAACACAAAATGTGGCAATAGTTGTCTGGCCAGCTGCTGTGGCAAAACCGTGTCTCATGCATTTTTCGTCAGCTTTTCAGTTGTGCGCAAAAAGCTGTGTATACCCTGTGAAAAGTGCAGCAGTTGGCAACAATGGGCCAAAGCGTGGTTTGAAGCTGAGAATTTCACCTAATGCAAGGTAAAGTTCCAACAAATACACTTTTTTCTAGGGTATATTCAAGTCTTATACTTGGTATTTTTCATCTTGCTACAGCTCTTCTTGTATAAGTTAAGAGTAGAAGAGAGATTTCTTTAAATTATCTATTTGGAATAGTTTAAACAGGGTATTAACTAGTCGTTCAATGCGGTCTTTGATTGCTTGTCTCAAAGGCAGAGTTTAAGTTGCCTAGAAATGCATGTTGGCACGTATAGCGTACCAGCAAATCGATCATATGCACTTAAATGTCCTGCACAGGGTATCATGTAGTCGTGCATATCTCTTTTCTTTTGTCTGTTAGGTAAGAAACGGCTTTGATACAGAAAAAAGCTAAATTGTAATATAATTTAGCATATATAGGGTATTGGCAAGTCGAGCATGTGCACATAAATATAATTTATTCAATAGCTTATCATAGGGTATCACTTAGTCAAGCAAATGCTTTTATCTTGAGTCTAAGAATCTACATTTGCCATTTCATGCTTCTGCAGGGTATTTTGTAGTCTATCACACGCATCTGCGTTGTTTTTTTGTTTTTGTTTATTTGCAATTTTGTTTGTCCCATAAATCGGTTTTAGCCCATGCTGAAAAATAGCTTCTGGCATCGCTTTGTAAAGTCCATTAAAATTGAGGACAAAATCAATTGGAATTTTTTTCATAGGTTTTTTTTCCAATTGTTTAAAGCACGTGAATTGCTGAATTTCCCACTTTTGTTTGTATTAATTGCATTGCGAGTAAAGGAAAAGTCAATTTGAATAAATTGCAATTTTTAATTGAATAACAAAGGACTCTGAAGGAGGCTTTTCATTTGATTTGAAATGAAAATGCAATGAAATCTGAAAACTTTTTGCTGAAGTCATTTTCAACATGTTTAAGAACAATGAAAGCTCATTGAAGCTCGTGAAAGCTTTATGAGGAATGAAAACTTATATTTTAATTATTCGAAGAGCTATAAAAAGTAACTTTGAAAGCTTATAAAAGCTTTGTGTCAGATTAAACAGATTGTGTAAATGCTATCAAAGCTCGTCTGTATAATTCATTTCCAATATTAAAGCTCAAAGCCTTCAGCTTAAACCTTAAGCCTTATTTAACCTCAATTTGTATTCAGATATATTTAGTATTTTTATTATTATATTAAATTCCTCTAAGCATCTGGAAGCTATTAAAGCTCTTAGGCTGAGGTGAAAGCTCTTGAAATTGTCGTATTCAAATTTCTTATAAGAAATCTGGCTTTATTTGCCAATTGACATAAATATTATGCCAGAGCAGCTTTGACCCTATTTATTCTCTCTATTCTGCAATTTAGTTATTTCTGCGATTGCATAATCGGTTCGTTCTCCGTTTTCCGGGAATGCTTGTTGCCAGCGCAACAATTTGCATAAATTAAATTTGAATAACTCGCGAGAGAGATTGCCTTCGCCTTGAGGTAGTGGCGGCAGTTGCGTGGCACTGGGCGCATATTAAAAGAATACATATTTGAGCCTGGCCGCGAGCTTGACAATAATGCAAGCAAATTGAAAGAGCAGACGCCTCAACTAGCAGGAATGTTCCTACATACATACATATCGTCTATGGCAATGCCCACTAGAGATATCGTATAAACAGCTAAGGGGGTTTCCGATAAAAAGACAAACAAGGGCGGCTGGTGGAGGGAAGAGGTTAACTTGGAAGCAGGGCAAGGCGGGATATTCATTTCCTGGCGTGTTTACATATGCGAAACAGAGCACTTTGTTGTAATACCGAAAAATAAAAAAAAAAACTTTCAGCTGCTTAAGGGAAGATTGTGTGTCAGCCAGATACCCTGTAACTGGCTATGACCCATGAGTAAACTATATTAAAAGCTAGTTAGAGAGCAATTTAGGTCTTAGAAGTCTTAAGTTTAAGCCATTCTTGAAATCGATTATTATCGATAACAGAACAAAGCTGAGCACATAAATACTTTAGCCCTTATATTTCCTTAATACTCTTATATTTCTCATGCTCTGAACAAGGCATTTGCCTATCTTCTCAAGCTCGTATACTTTTGTTAGATATTCTATTGAAAATGTCCCCATGTCTCAAGCTCTCTCTTATATTTCACATTAACTGTTACACTTATACAAAAAATTTCCCAGATGTCTGTTTCTCACATTTACACTCAATTAAATAAGTATATTTTTAGCTCTTATAATGTAATAACATTTCTACTTATAATTTTAGCCTCCGCTTTCTTTCCGTTCACTCACACACTTGAACAACCATATTCGAATTCGTTACCTCTTATAGTATTCTAAAATTTATACTTATGCTTACATAGACCTTTACACACACACTTGAACAACGGCAACATACCCTATTTCAAATTGTTCTCAACGAGTACGGCGTGTAAAAATGAAAGAAAAAGAAACTATGTTTGTTCAGCACTTTGGCAACTGGCACAGTCAAAGGCAAAGCCAAAGCCAAAGCCGAATCCCATGCTTGCAGCTTGCTTCTCTAGAAAATCTAGAAAATCCGCTTGTCGGGATTCTATGAAAATGGGGGTCTGCGCCTGTGGCGTTGGCTGCTTCGACTGCTGCTGATTCTGCTGTTGCTGCTGCTACTGCTTGGTGCGTTTTGTCCTTGCCAGATAAGGCGGCAAACGCTGACAGCCCTGGCCGAGCTGAAGGTGGGCGAGGTGGGAGTGACGGGCGACGCGCATTCAATGTCAAGCGCTGCGAACGTCGCCCGCTGCTTGGTTTTCGCTTTAGATACTCTTCTCGCACCACAAGTATAAGAGTTTTGTAATTCTATCACGAAATGTGTAACGCTCAAACATTTACATGAACATATTTGATCGAGGCATTACTGTTAGTCAGTGTAAGCATAAAAAAAGACAGAGAGAGAGATAAAAAGAACGGAAAAGTGGGGTAGTTTATATATATATTCCCTGCAGACGCACCTTTGGTCGCAATGCTTGTGTTCCCGTTATCTTCGTCTTTCATTCTGCTGTTGCATTTATAGGCTCAAGACGTCGCGTGAGCGCGCAGGAGTTATACAAGTTGCGTGCTCTACTTAGCTATACATGTATAAGTGTGAGTGGGTCTTAGCACAGGCTCGAGTCTAACTGCGCAGTTTAGTCTGTGCGCAGCTGTCCTGCCGATCTGTTGTCTTTTGTTCGTGTGTGCTTTTTTTTTTGCAGTTTTATGATTGAAGCTAAAGTAAATGCGTGATGTGTTTATTTGCAAAATGTCTTATTTATCTACTACTTGTTCTCACTTGAATGTGTAGTCAATAATTGATAAAAAAATGTCTTGCATGCTCTGTGCTGCAGCTAAAATTTTCCACTCAAGAATTGACGCGCACTTGAATATGATCCACATGGAGTGCGCGAGAAAGTGAACGTGAGTGAGTGAACAGACTTTAAAGACAGAGATAAAAAGAGAGGTAAGTGTGCCCTTGTATATCAACTCTTATACGTTTACTTAAGCTGCTGGTTTATAAGAGTATTTAAGCTTCTGTGTACAGCTGTTCTATCTTCTTTTTTCCTTGACTGCCACTCTGCGGCTTTTTTATTTTTGGGCCGCAAGTTCGACTTGTTCGACTGTTGCCAAGCGGCGTTTTAAAGCCAACATTTGCATTTGGCTTTCTCCATTGAGCAGGCACTTGACCTCAGCCAATGCTGAGTGTGGGTGGTGCTGCAGGTGGCACATTTACATTTACATTGACGTTGACGTGCACACACACACCCACGTGCTGGTATACATGCATATACACAATGAGAGGCATGCCTCATATTGTAACATACACATCCCATTGAGACTTCCTGCCATGGCGACCCAGGCGAACAACAAGCGGAAATTATAAGCCTTTTCAGCGCCACTCGAGCGTATGGCAAATATGACAGCACACAGTCACACATACTCAGACACACACACTCACGCACAGTCACACACACTCACGCATGAATATTTGCATGTTTATGCTGCATATTTGCACGTTCAACCGAGCAGGTGAGTTGCCCTCATTTGGCTTAGCTGCAACACGTTGCACGTGCTATACATTATTCGCTCGTCAGTCAGCTAGCATTAAGGGTAGCCCCTCTGTCTGCTCCAATCAGTTCGCTGGCAAACTAATTGTTTAGCTTTGTTTGCCGTCCATAATCTGCCAGCGTATTGTTAATTAACAAAATGTCAAAGGTCATATGTGTGAAAGCACGAGTCCATTATCTAATGACGATAACACACACATGTGCACATACACACAGTCGATAAACAATGTGCGAAACTAATGCCATAAAACCAAGTTTCTAAGTTGCCAAATTCAGTGCTGCTAAGAAAGTTGCTAAATTTGCAATTCATTTTGTTTAGAAATGTCCAAAGTTGTTAAGTGAGCTATTTAAAAAAGCTTTTATTACAGTTCTTAGGGGAGTTTTATATATATAATATTATTCTAACTTTGTATATATGTTATATATTAGTAATTATATTTATAAATAAATATATATATATATTAAATATTTTACAACTGCGCAAATGCTTTATTGAATCTAATTCTTCATTTATTTTCATATGCAAAACGCGCTATATTTTCTTTCTTATATTTTTTGTCTCACTCTCTCTCTCAAATGTTGTTTGTATTGGATCTTATAAGACTTACACTAAGTATAAGACTTATATAACTGGGTTTTAAACTGTATTTAAGACTCAACATAGGAAATACAAAAAAATATCAATAAATAATAATAAACAATTAAAAAAAAATATAAACAAAAAAATTTAAACAACATAATTAAATAAAATATATCTATATATAAAAAATATTTATTATGCAGCATACATTTACATATTTGCTATGATATGGATAAAACTATATACTTAAAGGAATCACATTCTCAATTTCTTCTTCTTGAATTTTCTCCTTTAAAAATCTGTGCAAAACTCGCTTTGAAACTCAAAGTTTGGCAAGTCGAAGGAAATATTTTGGTTTTATGTCTTCGCACGTTATCGGGCTAAAAGTTTTGCGTTAGTCAACAAAGTTCTTAATGTTGCCACAGAGTGTTGCATTAATTAGTTGCAACTTTGTGGCATTTGATATTGATGCAATTAAGCAATATGTGGCAGTAGCTTCCCCCTCTCCCTCTCTCTCTCTCTCTCTAACTCTATCTCTATCTCTGTGGCTGGCTTTTGGTATTTTGGTATTTGGGCTATTTTTGGCCACATGCTAATTGCATTATGGACTTACAGTGGGCGTGGCAGTGCCTAAAGTCAGCCACAACTTGCGGTCAGCTGCGCAGGCTGCTGTTGCAGCTTAAAGCGGAACTCATATAACTTAACCTCAAAGTGACATTGCTGCCACATACTTGCCACACTTGCCACCTTTGCCACTTAAGGCAGGTCAATTCGTTTGTTTTCACAGTCGAATAAATTGAAAATGTGCTCAAAGAGTTTTTCTTCTCTTTTCTTCTTTTTTTTCCTTTTCCATTCTCCATTTCCATTTGCATTAGTGTCTGATGCAGTGGGATGTGCAATCAGTTTGCTTAGCTTCCATTTCAACTAGTTTCTTGTTATTTAATATACCCTGTATGAATTTCGAGAATGCTGTGAGATGAACTTTAACATAGTTTCTCTCTCTCTCTCTCTCTCTGTCATAACACAAATATCTTAAATAAATTATTTTTTTTTGTTTTTCCTCCATTTCTCTTTATAAATATATATATTAAATAAATATTAAGTAGATTATATTGTAATTAGTTATTTGTGCCATTATACGACGTATTTGAAGTACAGGGTATTTCCTAGTCAGTCAGTTATTACTGTCATATATGTCTAAGTATACCCTCTTTGACTTTTTTCCCGAGGTAACATATGTGGAAGCGCAGGGTATTCCTAGTTAGTCACTTACTAATAGGTCGATCAATCTTTGTGAGATACTGGGTATTTTCTAGTCAGTCAGGCAACAAGTCAATTACTGGGTATTTATACTAAATGCTTTGGTAGGACACATACAACTTCAAGGTATTTTCTGGCCAATCACTTTCTCTATACCCTCTAAGAAATTTTTTTGTTCTGTTGCTTTGCCAATATAATGTACAGGGTATTTTCTAGTCAGTCACTTCGACACAATGCACTATTAAACATTTTTTAGATGCTTTTGGCAATTTGATGATTGCACGCGTCGTGTAGCACAAACTATCCAAAGAGGGCGGCCGATGCGGGGGCGAGTTCACTTCCGTTGGCCGGAAATGTGCATGGAGCCGCAAAAAAAGAGGAAGAGATAGTCAAGCTAAGGGCACGAATGTCATTTTCGCATGTCAGCTAAGCATTGCGGCATCAATCTGACCGAAAATACGGCTGCAGCTCAGCCCTTTTCTTGTTCATGCAAATGTCGCCCTTTGCTTCAGTCGTGATAATATTTCCAGCTTAAAGCCAGTGGGGCGTATGCGTAATGTACGCTTTAAGCTTGGCTTTCTAGCTTACCTGATTGCCGAAGACGCCAACGCTGGTGGCAGATGAAACTTGATCGGGCCCAAACCAAACGGCAGCCAAACGCGCAGGCAGCGACAAAATGCACACCTTCAATGGAATTATCACATATCTGACTCAGTTTACAGATCTCTATATATCGGGTGCTAAGAGTGTTACCTGTGCAAGCGCCACTATTGCCTGTCCTATGAAGCTAACGTAGAATAGCGATGGATCCACCGAGAAGACTTTGATCCAGGCGCCTATGCAGGTGCCAACGATGCCAACGAGTGCCGTTATGCGCAGACCCTAATTAGGTTCAATTACAGTTAGACAGCGGCTCAACAAATGTGCACCGCTGGCAGCACTCACCACTTTGTCCAGAAACCAACTGCCTGGAAATATGAGCGGTATATACAGTATCATATAGATCATGGACGTCCAATCCACCCATTTATCACTAATGCCATAGTAGCTGCAATTAAAATATATACACATCTGATAGTTAAGCACCACTCTGCACCACCCTGCAGCACTCTGTGCTGCTCAGCGTGCAGAAACTTTAGCAACTTTTAATTAAATATGAAAAGCTCCGAAATAAAGTTATCAAAAAAACTTAGTTGTGGCTGAGCCACCTGCAGCACCTGCACCACTCTCTCACTCTAAGCCACTTACCGTGTTATTATATTGTTGATAATGGTATATTGTATCCACTGCATGGCATTCGAGGCTGAATAGAACACAAAGAGAATAAGCACCGCCCAGCGTCTGGCATAGACTTTGTAACCTGCGAGAGTTGACAAAATATATAATACAATATATATGTGTATATGTGTGTGTAAGTGTATGTATTTGCATGTGTGGCAGCCACTTGAGCTGTGAGCTCATAGAACTTCGTTATCTTTCACAAGGCTAAAGCAAATGGCTCACAGCACGAGCTTCAAGATTTACAGGATTACTTTTTAGCTGAGTTCCTTAGAGATATGAAAATCTATTTAAAATAAATATGAAAGTATGTACATATATATATATATATATACATATATATATTTATAAGTAAAGCTTTCGTTGGTCTAGACTGACAATTGGTTGAATTTATTTATTTTATATAATTTAAATTATAACTTTATATTACATAAAATTATTAAGATTATTTTACTAAAATTATTATAGCTTAGCTTAGTTAATCTCAGCTTATATGTAATAAATATAAGATGTATAAAGTCCTAATAAAAAGCCGCTTGATTTCACTTAGTAGTAATTAACAAATAAATAAACTTTTATAGCTGGCTTTGAAAGACAGCAAAACTAGTTTTTTGTTATTTGCCAATAATATTCATAGATAAAACAAATAGAAAAACATTTTGTTGTTTTCTTTTGTTTATTATTTTGTATATTTTTATTGCTGGTCTATTTTATATTGTATATTTCTTTTAAATATTATATGTTTATATCACGAATATTAATAGAAAATGAAGAAGTTTGTTAAAGATATTTTCGGAATTCATTGAGTGGGGGGTTCAAACTTTGTATCTCCTATATGTATATACTGCACTTACTGCTCTATAAAGTAGCTACACTTTAGCAGTAAGTAAACAATAAAACGACTTGATTTGTAAATAAAAAAATTATTTAAAAAAAAAAAATAAAAAAACAAGTAAAATACAAAAATTTACATAAATAAAAAATAAATTAAGTAATAAGTATTATTTCATTATATTACTAAATATAGAGTAATTGTTAGTCGTGCCTTTTAATTGTCAACTTTTAGGCACGTGCTTTACCATTTTTAGTTGCTTGGCATTGAAAATGCGAACTGAAAGAAAAGCTTTTGATGTTTGTTATTTTTAGTTGACAACGCACACACACACATACAATTTGACTCTCTCTCTCTCTCTCTCTCTCTTTCTTTGTGTCACACATATGTATATACTATAAGCGCTGCACGCAAATCAGTGAATGCAAACAAAACGATTGCATACCTTGAGGTGCAGTTAAATCAAAATGGCCGCTTTGTGTGTACGTGCGTGTGTGTGCCTCTGTGTGTGCTTAAAGTGTTTTGCATGCAAATGCTTAGTTACTAAACGCATGCACACAGTCAAACACACACACACACATATATGTATTGAGTGTAGTTAATGCCACAAAAGATTTGTGTGCCAGTCGTGACCAGAATCGCATTGCATTGCATGCTAATCAAACAGATAAAATCGCTTTCATGTGCTCTTTAAACGTTTTGCTTGACTTTAAATGGGTAGTCATGATTGTGAAATATATTATAGAAGAGGTCACAAATAGATATACAGTTACTCTGTGATTCGTCTTCACACCATTGAAACTGTTGTGATTCTTATTTTTGTGGATTCTAAGTAATAAGTCCTCTCTTTATCCCACGAGGCAGAGCTAGCATTGTGGATTGTATAATGAGTGCTGGGGACATTTTACTTTTTCAATGCTTTTGATCCCGTTATCTTTGTTGTATATAAGAGTAATAACAAATCCAAATCGAGTGGATTGTGATGTTGTAAGAGTTGGACCGTTTGGCCCGTAATATTCTCTCTTCTGATCTGTTGCTTACGATGCGCTTGCGCGTTTAAGTGTTTTTATCTTTTTATTGCAACATAATTCTTTTTTTTCGCTAATGAATTTGGCGCTCATTGAAATATAGTCAAAGAGACAGAGAGTGTGAGATTAAGAGGCAATGAAAATATCAATAATATGGCAATAATCGCATAACTCAATACGCACATCCAAAATACTCCTTTCTCATCAGAAAGAGCGTAAAATCTAACTCCAACGAAGATCTGAGCTCAGCAATTGAGCTGCTCTTTGAGTGGCCGTTTTTCAGCTATAAAAGGCGAGCCTGCAGCCGGTGCCAGCTCAGTCGCCTCCCTGGCCTGGTGTGGGTCAGTCGCATTGTGAAGCAGTGTCGTGTTGTGAAGTCAAGTGTTATGTTTAAGTTAAATATTTAAGTATTATTTTTAAGTATTATATTTAAGAATTTTGTATTTATTTAATAACTATAGCTTTAAGGTTTTGTTTGTTAATTTGTTTGTATTTAAATAATATATGATAAGAATATTTGTAATGATGATCATTATGTTAATGCTCATCATAATATTTAAGTATGTTGTTATTAAATTTAAATTTAAATATACTATTTAGTTAATAACAATTGTTATTGTTATATTTTTGTTACATTTGCTAATGATCATTGGGTTAATTATTATTTAGGTAATAATAATCATGTTAATGATCATTACGATAAGTCCTGTTGCTGATTGTGTTTATGTTAAATGTAATGTAATGTAAAATGTAAAGTCACAATGTAAACTCACAATGTAAACTCACAATGTAAACTCACAATGTAAACTCACAATGTAAACTCACAATGTAAACTCACAATGTAAACTCACAATGTAAACTCACAATGTAAACTCACAATGTAAACTCACAATGTAAACTCACAATGTAAACTCACAATGTAAACTCACAATGTAAACTCACAATGTAAACTCACAATGTAAACTCACAATGTAAACTCACAATGTAAACTCACAATGTAAACTCACAATGTAAACTCACAATGTAAACTCACAATGTAAACTCACAATGTAAACTCACAATGTAAAATCACAATGTAAAATCAAAATGTTAACTCATAATGTTAAGTGGCAATGTTAACTCACCTTCGGCTGGTTCAGCTGGCGCTTTGTTACTGGCTTTGCTCTCCTTCTCCTTGGGCGTGATCATATCTGTGGATTTGCTGCTGGCTATATATGAATCGGCGTTCTCAGCTGCGCCGCTGGCGCTATGTTTTAGATCCATCTAGGATATATATGTTTTTAGCTTTATATATATATTTATATGCTTATATAAATTAAGCTGTTGGGCGGTTGTTTGTTGTTTTTGTTTGTGGCTTTGGCTCGCTGATAATTACTCGGTGGTGTCGTTGAATATGTACTGTACTTGTTAGTTGGGCAGTTTAAATAGTTGATTCTTGAAAATCACTGCAAAATTAAGACAAATAAGGATTAAGCTAATTTTAAAACGAATTTAGTTTGTTTGCAACAAATATTTGATGGAATTTGAATATGCCGCAGCTGCAGCGGCTTTATGGTTGCAAATTGTTAAAACTTTTTAGCAGCAACACGCACAGCACGTCCACCCCCACGCCCAAAAACACATGCTCAGACGTGAGCTACACGTGTGCAACGAGCTTAACAACTGGCATAAACATTTCTTGTGGTCCCCGCAAAGCCAACATAATACGAGCACATATTATGGCTGTGGACTTCCACCTTCCTCTGCCTCTCTTCTCCCTCCTACTCCTATTCTCTGTACGCCTTTTTGCCTCTTTGAGGCTTTTCCTGCTTTGCCAGCCATGGCTGGCAGCTGGTTTGCACCAGCCACGAAAATATTAGTATTATTGTTGGGTCTTATATGCCGTGTGTTTGAAGAGCTTGCAGGGTATGTCTGAGCAGTCATAAATATTGAATAATTTAACATGTGAAAGACACTTCTTAAAATTAAATTGTACTTAAATGTTTCTTTTTTTTTAATATTTTCATTTATATTTCAAATATATTATTTTTTAATATATTTATAATTTTTTTAAAAGTTAAAATTCGAACTAAATTGTTTTAATTGTTAAGCAGATTTTTGGTATTTATAATATTGTATATTTATTTATTTATATGATATTTTCAAAATATTTTTATATATTTTATATTTATTTTTATTATATTTATATTTTTTAAAAGTTAAAAGTCGAACTAAATTTTTTTAATTGTTAAGCAGATTTTTAGTTAATATTTATAAAATTGTTGATATGATAAATCATGCAATTCTCCAAGCTTTTTCTGAAATTTGTAAAATTAAAATTGAAATTGGGAATTTTTTATTTATATTTCAAAATTTTGTCAATTTTTGTCGACCATATTTATTTATTTATTTTTCCTATTTAGAACAGCAAAAGTTCTTGAATTTCAGCTACAAAAATTAAGTTTACAGGGTACCTCGCAGTCCTGCCAGGCTTTCCATAGTCATTTGATACGCGATCAGAGTGTGTTCCTTTTACCATTAGACAAATTGCCTTTGCATACTAAATTTGAATTTTAAAACTGATTAAAATTGATATCGCATTTGGCAGGCATTCATTAAGCTATTAAAGCGCGATTCATTTGCATTCGTTTATTTTGTTTACCCTTAAATTGCATTTATTCAAACAGCATTCATTGTTACACTCATTATTGTTGTTGCTGTTGTACTTTGACATTGAATTCGCGCACGGAACACAAATGAATCCATTCAAACAAATCAGCGCTTGGGATTTTAGGCTGCAAAATTTGTGAAATGGAATTTGGAATTGAAATAGCGACTAGGGGTTATTTGATGCCCGTTCAAGTGGTGTAAGAAGTATATTGGCTTTTGGGTGAAGCTAGTTAAGATGTTTGCATGCAGTAAAATATAGCATATTTATTTATATATGTTTAGATGTAGCAATATGTATAGCTTCATCCGACAAAGCTCTAAGATTGGATACAACTACTTTAGGCCTTATGCAATTGGCATGTTATTATGTAGGCCATTCTTGTAGCTAGAAACTTGGTATTTGAAATAGCTTCTTTAGTATGATACTTAGAGAAAAAATGTAAGGCTGTGTAATATTTGAGGCGTGGCAAAACGGGCGAATTCTATATTTTTCGGACCCAAAAGCGAGATTATCTCTTCTTGTATAGATCAAGATTAAAGTTGTTGTATTGAAGGCCTCCTTTGGAGATGAGGGTAAGTCGAAAGAACCTTTATTTTCTATAGTCTGACCAAGCACAAATCTCCACAAATCTTATTCATTTTTGGTATCTTGAGCGAGTATTATATAGTCAGATACTTGCTCTTTCGCTTCTTCTTTTGGACTGCATTCACACTTGTTGCTGTTGAAAAAGTCAATCAACTGCCTGAATTTATGAGCTGCACAAATTTCTGCATGGCTAACTCGACGCGAATGGCATTTGCTAAAGCTGATTTGAGTTCTTTTAGTGCATTATTCAACGCACACACATACACACACATAGAGCTATGGCCTGCAAGGCTGCATTTATTTGTGTTGTGGCCGCATTTGGGCAAAGTTTTTCGCATTCATAATTAAATTGCGCGTGCCAAAACTGGGAAAAAACCTCGTTGCAGTCCCTAATTGATTTAACTTTGTTAACGATGGCACTTAAATCAATTTGTGCCTACAACAACAATTACAGCAACAGCAACAACAGTGAGTGAAACAATAGCTGTGGCATGTTTTGCAGTTGAATACCCCGTAATCAGTTTTCTCATCAGCTAAATGCCACTCAGATTTGACTAATTTGATGAATTTTGCAATTAACTATAAGCTCATTGCTAGTATTATTAATTGGCCAGATTTATAGTAGATAAACTTAAAGCGCTTTAAATTTGTTTTGGAAAATTATTTTTTATTTTTTTTGCGTTGAAAATGAATTGAAAATTCAGCAACAATTCAGTTCGGTTCGATCTGACCTAGCCTTGCCTAGGCTATGGCTTTCATTTATAATAACATCATTATATAATTGTACTATTGCTATATACTAATTACGTATTTGTGCTTCTATATATCATATGTCGTATCATAATATATAAATATTAACATTTCGATAATAGTACAATTTTTTTTACTATTTTCACTTGAGTAACGTATTATTATTATTATTTATTATTTTTTAAATATTTGTTTATTAGTTCAGTTAACTTCACGTTTTTTTGTTTTGCTTCGACTCCTTTTTTATTATAGAAATTTGTATTATTTATCTTCGTTCACATGTTCTACTTATTTTTTAGCAATTTTAACTTGACTTTACTTCATTTACCTTAAGTCACTGACTTGTTTAATGCCTGCTCAATCTTATTTAAATGATTTTTGTGCCAGTTTCTGGCTATACCTAGTTATTTTTAAAATTTGCTTTTTACCTGTTTACGTTTCTAGTTTTCTTTTTAAAGAAGTTCTTTACATTTATCTTTCTTTTACCAGTTCTTTTTGTTTTAAAAAAGTTCGTTTTACCCAGTTATTTATACAACGTTTTTTGTTAAGATTTCTTTTTCTTATTCACCTAAAGTGCACTTTTTGGTTACACATTTTTTCAACCTGTGTTTTTTTAAATTTATTAACACCAGTTTCCATTGCTTTACAATTTTTGCAGAAATATTTTTACAACTTGTAATGCAACTTCACATATTTTAAGTGATTTTTTTAGCTTACTTTCTTAACATTTTTTTTATACTTTTTTTAACTAGTATAGCAGAAGCAACTTGGTAAAGCGAATGTAAAAACATGGCTTAAAGAAATTGGTAAAATGTCTTAAGACTATGTAAAATTTTATTTCAAGTTGTGAAAATATTTCTGCAAAAATAGTAAATGTTTTAAAACGTGTATATCCATATATAGTTTTACTTTTCTTTTTCTTCACTTTATATTTTTTTCTATTATATTTTTTTTCGATTTTATGATATTTTATTATTATATTTTCATTTTATTATTTTTTTTGTTAGTTATCTATCTATGCTATGATATTAATATTGATTAAAATAATTAATTATATTCATATTATGATAAACATATGACTTCTTTATCTCTCTCGCAAAGCCTATCAAAGATCGTTCTAAAACTATAGTAATACAAAAAGATTTTTTTCTTGTATAGTAAATTGTATTAAAACTAATTTAAAGGAATTTATTTACGATGTGAAATGAGATTTGTGGTATATATATAATATATATGCAATTCATATAAATATATAAAATTCAAATGTCTATAGAGTATCTGGTAGTCTCGCACTATATAAATCTAGTAGTATATAAAATGTAATCCATTATTATATATTTTAAATGCTTTAATAGTTATGTTGAAAAACTGCTTACAGGGTATCTATAAGTGCAACACTTCCAGCTAGCCTGTTCTAGTTTTTTGGAGGCCCGCGTAAATTGCCCCTAATGAGGTTTGGGCGATTGCAACATTTTTGTTATGCATGTCATTTGGGGCTTTAGAGGGCGAAAATTGTAATTCGCTTGTGATTTGATAATGCTAATGCGCTTGCCGGACACATGTAGAAACTAGATTTATCAGAGGCCAAACAGAACTATATAGAAATTGTGTTACCATATAGAAATTCCGATTGAGCAAGTCTAACAGCTGTTGGCGGCATTTTAGCGTGAGAAATGAAAACAACAACAAAAATTGATAAAATACACAAAAATAAACAGAGCCAGATACAGAAACAGCCAAAGCACAGCAACAACAATAACAGAAGAAGGAGAAGAAGAAGCAGCAGCAGAGAAACAAGCATGTGGATGAGTGAAAAGCGTGATAAGAGCAAAAGAATATAAACGAGGCATAAAAATAATGCCTCATGCAGAACATGTTGAACTTACAACGGCAAGAAATAAATAAATATATATATATAAATTTATTCGTATATTTATATGAATAGTACAACTGGCAGCTGAAGAGTCTCTGGCTATGTGGGGGGGAGTTCTTGTCTTTTATTTTAAAAATAACACTTAAAAAACATGCACAGAGCGAAGTTGATTTGAGAAAAACGCGCACGAATTTGATATGATTGAAGATTTCATTAAATATATTTTTGTTTATCAATATTGTTGATAAGCAAATACTGTGTAAAACTTAAGGTAGGTTAAAAACACGCGTTCGCCTATATATATATATATAGATATTAATATATATATATATTGATAACAATCCCAATCCGGTTGAGACGAACAACGTTTTGAGAGCGCCAACGGGCGAATCGAAACTGAAACTAAATCCGACACAAAAAAAATAAAACTCGCTCAGCGCTGCTCATAAAGTTGATTTTGCAAAATGTTGTTGCTGTTGCTGTTACTGTAACAGCTGATTCTTTGAGCAGACATACTAACTACACACACAGACACCCGCACACACACTCGCACACATCGCACACTTATACACTTGATTTCACAGTGAGTTTGACAAGGTAAACAACTAATTACATATTAAATATTGTGTCGACATAAATATATTTGATAATATTTTTTTTAACATGTCAATTGTTGTTAATGAATTGTAAAGAATTCTTTTGTTGATTTATTCTATGACATTTAGCGTGCTTAAAACATTTATCCGGCAAATGCACTGTGAAGCTTATCTCGAATATTACAGAGGGCAAAATAAATTCAACTTATCGAACAAACATTGCAAACAGGTTTAATTTATAAAGAATTTTGCTTTATTTAAAATTTAAAAAAAAAAAGAATCAAAAACTTATTTTGGGAATAAATAAATAAGGAAGTATTTAAATATAAATATAAAATTAAATATATATATATATATATAAAAATAAATAAATAAGTATATATATAAAAATATAATATATAAAATATATATATAAAAAAAGGAGTAAAATATTTAATTTTTAAAAATGTAAAAAGCTTTAAGAAAAATACTAATAATTAGAATTAAATAAAATGTAAATAAAAAAGTAGTAAAATATTTAATTTTTGAAAATTTAAAAAATTATAAGAAAAATACTAATAATAAGAATTTATCTATGTATAAAGCTAATATATATAGCAGTATATTAGCCTATGTATAGGCGCTGTAAATATCCTTTATTGTTGTGGCAATCAAGCTTAAGTCTTCAGTTTGGCTTTAAGATTGACATAGAATTGTTATTGCCTGCCAAGCTTTGAGCTCTGCATTAATTGAATACGCAATTTATTGCAATGGCCATGGCTTAAAGTTTTAAAATAAAAGGAAAAACAAACGCAATTAATTGTAAACAAGGCTTAAAGCTCACTATTAATTGCAGTGACTGTCAAACTTCCAGCGGACTTAATTGCATGCACTCGATGCCATTTATCACTTTTGAACGTGATTTTACACGGAATATTTATATAAGCTTTAAGCTTTGTTTGCATACTTTTTGCCTGTACTGTTGCAGAATGCTGCATTATGCGTTTTACGTTATATGGATAGATGTATGTATGTATGTAAGTACCATGTATGTACGTATGTAACGCTGTAAAAGATGTTCCCATTATTGCCTACTTGTACAGTGAAGCCTTGCCTGAGTGGACTGCACTTAGACTCGGTTATAAATGACTAAATTTAGTTGAGCACACTTAGTCAGCGTTCACTGTACCTCAAATATGTTGATTCATGTCTCCAGCGAATTGCAGCTGTCTTTGTACCGCATGTTCCACTTTATCGCGCACTTTCTTTAGCAGCAACTTCGTCATACTTAAAACACGTGTAATCCCCCTCCCATTGCCCTCTCCCCCTCTCCCTCTCCCTCTCACTTTACCTTTCAATTGTCACGTCTCTTCCCTAAGGTCTCATTTTTTGCTTTTGTTTTTGCTTGTTTTATTGAATAATTTGATGGAATTTCCGTAAAATACAGTCGCAGACAAAGCCCGAATCTTTTTTTCGTGTTGTGCTCTCCCCCAAGTGGGGGTCATTATTCGATTAAGTCAAATTGTTATACTTTATTATTTATAATGCAAATCATCATCATCATGTGTGTGTGTGCTTGTCTGTCTATAAACCTTCCATGCCCTCCGCACCCCCTTTGGCACGCCCCTGCTCTGGTTATCTACTCATAATTCAAGAGCTAAACTAATCAACGTGTACTTTGTATATGGGCTGAGCCGAGTGCGAAATTTCGCGCAGTCAAAAAAAAAGATAATGAAATCGGTTGATAAAGTCGCTTTAGATTGTTTTTATAATATATAGGTTTATACTAAATCATTATTGGCTAATTGTAGATATCAGTTTGCATTAGCCGAGGTTTAGTAGCCAGGCAACCGTAAAGTACCCCATCTCTCCCCGCCGCCACTCCCTCTATCTCTGTCTGTCTTTTTTATTTAAATCAGTCACGTTTTCTTGTCATAGAATACACGTACACATGTGCTTCAATTAACTGGTTTTAACGTAGCCCTCGCTCATTAACTTGGCCCGTACAAAGATATTTAGTGACCGAACTAACCTGCTTGGGTAAAAACCGCATTTGAATGATTCTATCTAACTATTTGGCATGCAAATCACTTGCACTTAAGTTATTATAGAAACTAAGCTCTTCCAGTGCTAGGGAGTCATTATCTAAAGTGTGTCTAATTGGGGAAGTTTTTTTCTATAGTAGTTATAAATAGCTAGTTGTATCTAGTTACAAGCAGGAAAATCTACTTAACTTTGATTTATTCACTGCAGTTGGAATCAAGGAATTATTCATCAAATTTAATATTAAATATATTGTGATTATAAAACTCAATTTTAATATTTATTATACTTGATTAATTGAATTAATTAATTAAAGTTTAAAGAATTTGAAGCAAGAAATTGGAAAACTTTATTGCTCAAAAGTTTTCTTTAACTTCATGCCATAGAAAAGCAAATAAATTCAGACTCAATTGTTGTATTTGGTTTCAGTTTATATTCTAGAACTTTGTTTCTTATATATATGAGGAGTTTTATGATTTAAAAATTCAATTTTCAATTCAAAACTGCTCGAAAATCTAAATGTTAATATTATTTTTGTATACGAAAATATTTTCATATTTAAATATTCATCAAATTGGATTATAGATATAGAAGTGGTAAAGTTTAAGCTTTGTGGCTGCAAAATTTGACAGTTAAGTAACTGCATACTCCTCTTTCCTGGAAAAGATTTATTTATTTTAGAGCCATGAACGAGTATCATGCAGTCGTACTCGCCGCGTTCTATAACACTTTCAATTTTCCTATATATTTAACATTATTGCTATATATATGTTGTTCAGGTGTATATTACAGGTGTTCTACGTTGCTGTTATCATATTATGTTTTATTAATTATTTTTTTCATACCTTTTTTATCTTATCTTAACCAAAGGTGTGTTAACAGCTACAGAGAGCTACATCTAGACGAACTCATCAATCTATATATATTGTTCTTAATACAAAGTAACTGAATTATTGATAAGATTAAGAGCAAATATATATGGTATATATAAACATATAGATATAGATATAGATATGTTTATAGATATATAAAAAGTTAATTTCGTTTTATGTTAGTTAAGAACTGTTTAATGTTTATAGCCACATATTCAATTCTCCAGCTGCCTATGACTGTCTCTCTATGTGTGCATATATGTATATATGTGTATGTATGTATGTATGTATGTATGACATCAATAGGTAATCATTTGAATGTTTAGTAAAACACAAGCGAACCGCCGCCCCGAGAGCTGAGCTCATTAAGCGTGCAGAGCCAAAGCTGGCAAAGCCAACGTCCCGTCCTGATTGCCACATTTCCCATGCACTTTCCATTTTCGCACTTTGCCACTCATGCTGCATGCCACTTGGGCGCTTGGCCACTGGTCGAGCTGTGTGTGTGTGTATATGTGTGTGGCGCTTTGTTCTCGATTTCAATCTCACATGAATTCCAAATGCAATTTGTCGTCGCTGTGCAGCGGCTCTCGGGCAATTGGCTGAGAATGAGCAAAAGCTAGCGACCAATTAGTTAGGACCTTGCCAAAGGGAACAGCAGCAGCAGCAGCAGTAAGAGAAGAAGAAGAGCAAGTAGCAGAAGTTGAAGCTGCAGCAACAGTTTTCGCCTTAAACTGTTGCTCAATTATTAATGCCAACAATTTGCTCAAATTGCTTTTGGCAACATTTTTGGTTTATTTTTGTGTTTTTTTTTAGCTCATTTGTAACATTAGCTTAAGCCAGGATATTTCATCAAAATGCTGTAAGGAAGTTGCTTCAGTGATTCCCATGCCCAATCGCCGAAATTACTTTTTGTATTTGCTTTGTATAAAGACATAATTTGCATATAAATATGAAATATTTATAGATCTTTTTTATGTCTGGAATATTGGCTACTTTATATACCCTGTAAACAGCGCATGGGGAAGCTTATTGTATTCAAATAAATGTTAACTGCTATAGGCTATAATGCTCGACTGGCAAATACTCTAACTTAGTTTGTCAATTGAAATTTGTAACTTCAAAAGGCCAGCAATGTGCGTATATCTATACGTATTTCAACAACTCGAAAAGCTCAAAGTTCCTCCAGTTAGATCTATATAGATATACACACATATTTTTATATATATACAAATATATATTTACGTATATATGTGTACAGAAGGGCGCAAAGGTAATCACCCAGGCTACAACTTTTGCAAATGTCGCCAAATGTCAACTCGTTTTTTGACATTTGTGGGGCAAACTAGCGCAGAATGCAAATCGACAAACCATGAATGACATTTGGCATTAAATGGGAATTGTATATATCTAGGAATTGGTTTTTAGCAATCTAGCACAACACTACCTGGGCTTGGAGTCGGATCTTTCACAGATGAAAGCAAAGCAAAGGAAATTTGAATTTACAAATATAAAATGTTTCTTAGAAAGGAAAATAGATAGAATAGAACTGAAAATTATTAAAAAGGCACAAAAAATGAACTAAAGAAACTAAAGAGAAGTAAAAAGATCCAAAACGAACTAATAGGAACTTAAATGAACAAAAACGGATGAGACTAAGAGGAACCAAAAAAAAAAAAAACAAAAAGAATCAAACTAAAAGGACTTAACAGAAACTAAATAAAATTAAAGGAACTGAAAGGAGCACAGAGAAACTTATTAAGCTTAAAGGAACAAGCAGAAACTAATTAAGCTTAAAGGAACTTCAAGGTACAAGATAGGAACCAGGAACAAGAAAGGAACTAAAATGATCTGAAAGAAACTAGAAAGGAACTAAAAGGAATTGCAGCACTGGAACGATCTCGCTTGATGTTTGACTGGTTAAGCGTAAGATAACTCTACAATACAGGGTATATGTCTGCTCATCATGCTTGCTCCGCTGCTTAGAGTCGTCACATTAATGACTCTTGCTGTGTGCCATAGCCGCAGCATTGTCGAAGGATGTGGAGTAGCTGCTCTGGCTGCTGCGTAATTTCAGCTGCGATTACCGCAACACGCATTTGTCAAGCGCCTCTTAAGCCGCGGCAAATCGCATAATTATGGAGGCTGTGCTCTGCTGGGCTGGGCTGGGCGTGGCGCCGCCCACTTGAATGTGACATAATTTCCGCAACATTTATTTATTAATTAAAAAAGAAAACATAAATGAGACGAGAGAATCGTGCGCCTGGTAAATGGCACTTTATCTGCGCCTTGCCAGGCTCCACTGTGGGCAGTTAAGCTAGATTAATTACCAAATAAATGTCATTTCATTTGTTCAAACTTTTCAAAAGATTCTCAAATTTGCGGCAATTATCATTCCTGTTGGAGCACAGCAGGCACAGGATGTTGCCACATACCTGACTATGCGCTATACAGACTACGCCTGGGATTATGTTGTGGGAAATGTTGAATGTGTTTGCGGAACTTGATAATTAATTATATTACTCTGAGTAATTCTGTAAACAAATGAATCACATCTAAGAATTGTTATCTAGTATAAGCATACAGCTAGTTCATATATCTTCTCTCTCTCTCTATATATATATATATATATATGTCTACCCAATCTAATCTAAGCAAGCAATGCCACGCGACATACAATGTCTGCTAATCACATTATCTTAGCCATATAATTTGAATTGAATTAGCTTAGTTTAAGTTGTGTTTGCTAAATTAAATTGTCAGACAAGTTTGTTATCTTTGGAAATACTAGACAAGTTGGTTACACTCCAGAGATCAAAGTTCCGCTCAAGTTAGACAAAAAGATAGGCGAAATAAAGGCTGCACACTGAGACAAAAAATGTTCAAGTTGATGGCTTCAGCTGACTTTAAAAGTTATCTGAAAGAAGACTCTTGACTTCATATATATAAAGGAAAACAAGGAGGCGTGTTCTAGTCGGCAGTGTTCGACTAAGAAATACCCACACTCCATAATGCTCATCATTGACAAAGCACAAAATATTATAGATTGAAGGCGATGAAAGTTACCCATGTTTGACTAACTTGTTAGCTGTAAATATATAACAAATTAGATCAGACATTACTAAATCCTTCTTAGCAATTACATATACTTTATGAGCTCGGCTATGCCTCCATTTACAGCAAGCATACTTTCATCAGGCTTGCCTTTCTTCCATTCAGTTTAATTTGTTGCAGCTTATTGTCTTGGTCCCTAGAGCGCATTTGGCTAGTCAGTGAGCCTGTAAGCCAGCATATTCAACTATAGTCTAGACTTATTTATTACTTATTCAATTCTATTCTACAATATTTCAAAATCATAATTCAGAGGGTGTAATCATTTCAGCCTTCGCTTGTTGCTATTGCTAAGCCTTAACTTGATTTGCTTCTAAGTATTTAGAGTGTCTGAAAATTCTTATTCAAAAACTTTGTTTAGTTTTCTTTAAGGCGTCCCTCTATTTCTACAGAACTAAAGCAGTTTTTTATAGGATATCTTACAGCTCAGCTTTGCAATTGATTCCATTTAGTCTAAATATTTGCAGGTATTCAAGAATTCTGCATCAAAACCTCAGTTTATTGAAACATACTTTTATGTTATGTTCTCTGCAGAACTTCCTCAATATATAAAAGCTTGCCTTTTACAGGGTATCTTGCAGTTGAGTTGGAAATTATTTACATTTAATTTGAAATAATGCTAAGGAAATCAAACAAAGGCTTTCAGGCTTCTCTCTGCATCTCGTATGTAAATTTCTACAGGATATCTTGCAGTCGCACCTTCCATTGTTCACATTTGGTTCTAGTGAGTGCTCAGACCATTTTCAGAAAGTCTTATTATGCAATTTCTACTGCTGCGGCCGTTGCTGCTGCTGCTGCTGCTGCATGAGTGTGCCGCATTCATTTCATATGCGAGAATCTCGATTAGTTAGCAGTTTTTCCATCATTTTTTCTGCTTTTCTTTCTGGCTTTTTAGTTTTTGGTTTTTGGTGGCTTTGCCAGTTGCGTTGGCCTGGTCAGATGGATTTTTAATTGCGCAGCTTTTGCATTTGATGGCCGTCATTTTGCTGGCGTTGTCAGTTCCCTAATTGGACATTTTGTAATTAACTTCAATGGCAGTTCACTTGAGCAGCATTGCCACTTTTCTCGCTCTTCCCGCCTTTCTCAGTTGTTTTTCTTGCCCTCATCGAACACTTTTTTCACATTCTGCTGTGAACTCTTATTGTGGCTTTTGGCTGCAGCGTCGCCTTTACTATTGTTATTTATGTGCAGCTCGTTAGTTTTTCCTTCTTTCTCATTTTTGGCGGTTTCTTATTTATTTTTGTTGTCGTTGGCATTTAGCTGCAGAGCTTTTGCTGTAATCGCTGAATTGATTGCACGCTGCACTCGAGCGTATCCTAATTGATAACATTGTAAGGTAGTTTATTTATCTCCGGCTAAAAGTTAAGCAACCTGCTTGCTGTCAGTGGGTTTAGCGGGCGGTTCGGAGGGGGTCTTGAGGGCGGCTTTAAACGTGGCGCTCAGGAAGTGCCCTAGTTGCAAAGTTCAATCAATAACTTAGCAATGCAATTGTACCTTAATATAGAAAGTGCTTTTTAAATGCACTTAGAGAAATTAAATAAGATAACAGAGGTGCTTGAGCTTATGTAAAATTTTGAGAATTCCATATTATTAATATTATAAAATTTTGCATATATATAATTTTAAAAATTTTTTAGACCTACTTAAAATCATATTGAAATGCAAAATTATATATATTATTTGTTTTTCTATTCACATTTTAGTTACAAATATTTTTGGTTTTTATTGTTTAAATTATTTTTTTATTGTTATTTTTTTTTTTAATTTTACTATTTAGCCTTTTAGCCTTTAGCCTTTCTTTCCTGCATAAAATATAATTTTTAGTACAGCTCAACTATCCAAAAGATTACAAGCTCCGCAGCATATGGCAGCATAAAATCTTATAATCTTCAACTAGCTCACGCGCAACATTTACAACTTCATATTTCTTCAAGTGTACGTGTTAAAAAAAGCAAAACTTTTAGTTTTACCGTTAGTTGCTCGCATGCAATTTTATGAACGCTTCCCATTTGTTTCCTTCCTGTTGATTGAAGCTTATTTAAAGCGTTTTAAAGTGCTTAGCAAGTAGAGAGCGCAAAAAGAAGCCAAGAGAGAGAGCGGGAGCGAGAGAAAGGGAGAATGAAAGAGTGGCAGCGCGCTTGAAAGTACTTCAGTTCAAAAACCTCCAAGCATTGCGTCACAAAATTCACGCCATAGACAAAACACACACATGCAGAAATGCTGCGAGCGCTAGGACACACACACAGACACTCACACAGGGACAACAGACTTTGTGTGAAGCTTTTCATACTACCAGCGGCTCGTCAACAATCAGCCGTAAGTTTGCCTGAGTGTGAAAAAGGGAGAACAGACACATGCACACATTCATATACAAGTAGTCAGCAACCGGTTTGGTCTGCTCGGTTGTGTGTGTGCTTTTGCCAATTGTCTAGCGTCGCCTTTTGAGTGGGCTTTTGGGCGCTGCTTAGAAAGACGACACCTGGAAAACTGCAATTGCTTGTGCTGCTTCTTAATCTTGTTCTAAATATAAACGCCAAACTAAACGAAACATATGAAATGATGTAGATGTATGCAGAAAAAAAATCAATTTATGGATTTTAGTTTTTTGTTTGGCTTGAGTCAACAAAAAAATGCACGTGTTTATTTTTCTACTTCTCCATCTCCTTCTTTTTTGTTATTCTTTAGTTGAGATTTAAATTTGTCTGCTATTTAAACAGCTGCCTGCTGTGTACAATAGCGCGTGTGCAATTAATGCAATTGAGCTTAATTGCTAGCAAATGAAATGCAAAGCACTCATGAGTGAGGGAGCCGGAGAGAGAGGCAGCGGCAAGGAACACACTTAACTTACCCCGTTAGTTGAAGCTGTCGTAGCAGCACACAAAAGCGCGCTAAAATGCCAGCACATGTATTTGAGTGTGTGTGTGTGTGTGTGTAGGTGAGTGTGAGAGTGAGTTTCTATGTGTCTGTGGGTATGCGTGCGTGCGTAAGTTTTACGGGCTGTCGCGCCACTTTTTTGTGAATGTGAATGAAATTTGTTGTTTTTTTTTTTTTGTAAAAATAGCGAATTTAAATGCGCTGCTCTGCAGCAGCGTTCACACTCACATTCACAATTCAGATGTAATTCACAATTACGCGCCGCCTTTTCTTGTCTTTATTTGCTTTTTGCACAGGAACTGCAGAAACTCTTTAATTGTCCTTAAATTTGTCTATATTATCTTTTGCTGCTATTGCAAACAGTTTGTGACACACGCTGAACAGGACTACTGCAAGTCGTGTTGCCTTTGGCCATTTTATAGGACCTGCTTAGGTTCCACACAACAGCTGTTCTTGGATGCTGTGGATGCTCTCGCTCTCTATCGCTCTCGCCAATGCGCAGTTACAAACAAGAGCCGAAGAGCGACTAGCCGTTAAACTAAATTTAATTAGTCAATGATGATGCTCAAATATATTTTCATATTTATTATTTCACCTTAGCAAAATCAAAGTCCATTTCCGCGCTATCAGTAAAAAGCTCTTTATATGTTGTGCCTACAAGTATGCAAGGTTTTCGCACAGGCACAGGGTGTGTCATGTTGGGCATCTGGTTAGCTCGCACTTGTTGCTGCCTTTGCTTTAGGCCAATTTATCGCTGCCGCAGCACGATGCCATAAATTAAATCCCAGATAATCTGCGAAAATACCCAAATAACTCAAATGTTCACAGAGTAATCATTTGTTTTTCGATTCTTAAGTTGTTATAAGACGAACAATATATTTTAAACCTGTTTTTAAATATTAATAGAAATTTATTTTTGCTCGGAATGATAATTTATATTTATACTTATACTTATAATTATAATTATAATTATACTTATACTTATACTTATACTTATACTTATACTTATACTTATACTTATACTTATACTTATACTTATACTTATACTTATACTTATACTTATACTTATACTTATACTTATACTTATACTTATACTTATACTTATACTTATACTTATAATTATACTTATACTTATACTTATACTTATACTTATACTTATACTTATACTTATACTTATACTTATACTTATACTCATACTTATACTTATACTTATACTTATACTTATACTTATACTTATACTTATACTTATACTTATACTTATACTTATACTTATACTTATACTTATACTTATACTTATACTTATACTTACTTATACTTATACTTATACTTATACTTATACTTATACTTATACTTATACTTATACTTATACTTATACTTATACTTATACTTATACTTATACTTATACTTATACTTATACTTATACTTATACTTATACTTATACTTATACTTATACTTATACTTATACTTATACTTATACTTATACTTATACTTATACTTATACTTATACTTATACTTATACTTATACTTATACTTATACTTATACTTATACTTATACTTATACTTATACTTATACTTATACTTATACTTATACTTATACTTATACTTATACTTATACTTATACTTATACTTATACTTATACTTATACTTATACTTATACTTATACTTATACTTATACTTATACTTATACTTATACTTATACTTATACTTATACTTATACTTATACTTATACTTATACTTATACTTATACTTATACTTATACTTATACTTATACTTATACTTATACTTATACTTATACTTATACTTATACTTATACTTATACTTATACTTATACTTATACTTATACTTATACTTATGCATATATACATATTTGCTCTTAAAAATAATCAAAAATATTTGATTAAGATATGGTTAATATGATTAGCCACACCTTTTTGACCAAATTCTCACGCTTCGGCTGCGAAACTGAGAAAATTTGCTTTGGCTATTGAGTGATACCACCCAAAAAGAAACATAAAAAAGAAGCATCGAAAGTGGTTGTTAAATGACTTTCACCCATCAAAATTGTTGTTATTGGCTAAGCAAATTCTGTGGATCGATGTAAAGATCTAGCACAACTTTTTTTTGCATTGTTTAGTTGTTGTATTTGCTGTTTTTTGTTATAAGTCAAATTCGCGTGTCAACAGCTGCTAAAAGAATTTACAAGATGCTGTTGATAAAAATGCCAACTGTTTATGAATGCTGCTGATGCTGTTCTTTCATCTCATCTCATACGTTTCTGACCTAACTGTCTATCGAGTGCTTCTGCATTCCACGATGACTTGGCCAGGGGGATGATAATGCGTTACTTTGTCAGCCATTAGTCAGGCCTTAAGCAACGGCGTTTGTGGCATAAAAACTAGCAGAAAGCAATTCCGTATCAATACGAATAAGATAATGAAAAAGTGAGCGGAAAATATGCTCGAAAATATGACCAAATACTGAGATGCCGCAGAGTGGGTCTGAGTCGCCGTCGCAGTCGACGTCGTAGTCATCGAGTGTGTAAGGTGCAATGCGCCGAAGCTGTTGACCAACAGCACAGGCAGCGGAAGGAGCAGAGGTGAGAGCAACAGGAGAGAGAGAGACGAAAGACAGACGTTAAAAGTACATAAAAACACACGAAATAGAAGAAAAATTAAAAAAGAGACAAAAAGTGGAGAAAAAATAAACGCAGGCACAGCTCATATGTATGCTTGTATAAGTATGTGTGTGTGTGTGTGTGTGTGACGGACTGTGAATATCACCGTGACAGTCGTTGCTGCTGTTGTTGTTGTTGTTGCTGCTGCTGTCGCTATTGTTGGTCCGGCTGACAGACGTATCAAATGTCTTTCATAGGTAGTTAAACGCTTCCTATTCCGTGCATGTCGCTGCACTTGGTATTTGCATGGCTTACAGCTTGGACTCGGTATTTGGCGTAGGGCATTTCCCGACTCATTTGACCGACCCATAAACAACGCCCATTTTGAAGCAAAGCTTCTTCGACTAACTGAACTTGTGTAACTGAATACGAATGTGTTTGTGTTTATGGTTCTCTGTTATTTTTTGTTTTTGTCTTTTTTTTTTGCTTATATTTGCACTTCCCTTTTATGTCGCTTCCTTATGCCATACAAAATAAAGTTTGGTCGTGTGACCAAAAGAGTTGGACAGTCTGCAATTTAGAAGAGAGTAAAAGAGAGAGAGAGAGACAGGGAGAAGTAGTACGAGTGGTGCGTACAAGAAGTTCGCAGTGCTAAGTGGTCGATGTGTTGCCCTTGAATTGTGCTGCAAAAACTGGTTAAAGCTACCCCAAGTGGCAACCCCTTGGCCTTAAGCCTCTTTTGAGCTTCTAATCAAAAAACCAGAACAAAAATTTGCCGCTAATTTGGTTGTTTTTTTATTTGCAGCCAGCTGTTGAGCGCGCCAGCAAAGCGAAAGAGAGAGAGAGAGCGCAACAAGCAGCGACTGCGCAGCAGCAGCGACAACGTCGCCGACGACGACACAAAGCTCGACTTGACAGCGTCGACGTTGACGGCTCTCATTCGCGTTTTAACGTTTGCGCGGCGCTCACGCAACGGCTGAGCAGAGCAGAGCGGCATAAAAACAACAAATCAATGTGCGTTTTGTTATTGTTGTTATTATTATTATTATTAATCATATTATATTTAACTCAATTTGTTGTTGCTGGTGTAAAACAATAGCTTAAAACGTGTCGTGCAATAAGCAATGATAAGTGAACCTTAGCTGAAAATAAAATCGTTCAAGCGCAGCAACAGCAGCAGTCGAAACTGGTGATAAAAATAAAAAGGGCTCAGGGACAGCGAGGGAGCAAGCCCTAGACCTTAAAGCCTGTGTGCAGCTGTCTATACACATATATGTGTATGTGTATGCGAGTGTTTGTTTAGTGCATTCTCCTAGTGGGTCACTGGAGCGTGCGATATGCCAGTGTTAAACTAAAACAAGCGACTCATGCGCAAAGCAGACACAAAATAAAAAAAAGAAATGAGCGCACAAAATAAAATGACGAAAAGTGTCAACGGGGCCCAAGCAAGTGCAAAAGGGACAGGGACAGTCACACAGGCCAAGCGAAAAAAGGAGACGGGTTGCCAGTGCTGGACAAGTGTCAATGTCATGAACATTTAGCATTTAGCATTGCAATAAAATGCAACCCTGTGTTTGGGTGTGGGAAAATAAAAAACAAAACTTTAAAGCGGAAAAGAGAGTTGAAATTGCTTCCGCTGATCAATTGATTTTTTTCTACGTTTTTTGAAGAAAACAACTTTTACGTACAGCAAAAATAAAATGACTTAAGTAAGAGCAGCAGCAAAGCAGAAAGCAAAACCAATTGGCCAGCATCAGTTAACAATATTTAAGAGCCAAGTGGCAACTGAGACGCGACAAAAGACGTTACCAGCTTCCGTTAGTTCGCTTTTGGGCGCCTAAGCGGCTTCCAGCTGCAATTGTTATCGTTTCACTGGCCATTTTTTCTTCATAGAAGTAACAGCTCATCTGTGCGGACACAGAGAGAAAGAGAGAGAGAGAGAAAGGGAGATGGCGAGAGACACCAGCGTGCATATGTGTGAATCTGTTAGTAAAAGCTTTATTGATACATCTGCGTGTAATTAATATCAAAGATTTCCCTTTCACACATCACACCCATCAATCTCAAGCCACAGCATCAATCATATGCCAGTGCAAAATATTTGTTCAAATATTAATTAACCGATTGCCCGTGGCGTTGACTAACAAATACATTTACATAAACATTTACACATACATACATACAATATAAACCAACTATGTACTTAGCCGACTTGTTAACTAATTGCGCATACAGTGAAAGCTCTATTAACGAACAGCCTTAGACTATGAGTAAGAAGTCAATTTAAGTCTCTATAATTAGCACTTGCTCTTTGGACTAAACATTTTGTTTACAAAAGATCAGAATTTTGTATACAAATAACCACAGAGCGCACAAATTCCTTTTTTTGTATGTTTTATTTTTATTAATTTGTTAAAAAAGCTTATAACATGAATATCTATTTAAATTATCTCAAACTTGGCTCAAGTATTTGTACTGTTTTTTATGAAATTATTTCAAGATTTAAAAATATATATTAATATAAATTTGATTTATCTAAAATATCGGTTTTGCTTAGTAATAGAACTATAAACTCAAATAGTATGGTTGCCACGATTCAATTCATATATAATATTTGTTATATTGGGTACATAAGGAAAATATGTTCAAGGTTCAAATCCCAACAAGCTAAATTAACTGTGTGAAGTGCATTTCTGTTATGTTAAGCCATCAGTAGACTAATGCTAAAGTCCCAGGCTCAAACCCCAACCGCCAATTAGTTTGATAAAACCTGTCTAGCACTTGTAACTCTTCCGATAAAATACAGAAAAGTACATTAGATTTATCTATTCTCTTAGATCAGTTAAGTTTTAATTCCACTTAGTGAGTGTTCACTCTCCTACTCACCACTCACCTAATCTTTAGCGGTTTTAATGAATGTAAATCTTATCGAAATTTCTGTTTTCATTATCTTGCAGTTTTGCTCTGCCAGCTGTTCGCTCTGACGTGTTTTCACTGTACTGCTGTTAGCGTTTGCCGGCTTGATTAACTAATTGTTGTCTGTATATGCAAATGTTTACTGTACAGGTACTAATACATAGTAGCTCTTGATATCCGTCTGGCCCCTTTTTGCTTTGCTGTTGACCCAATTGCATTTCGAATCGCTGTCATTGTTTAATTAATTATCAAATTAGTTACTGTAACCGCTTAAAGCGACATGCAATGCGAAACAATTGTGTGAATGTTGCACAAATCTCGCAAGTCTAGATATAGTCAACACGTAACCAACAGCAGTAGCAGCAGCAGTAGCAGCAGCAGTTGCCATTGAGCAATGTGCAACAGATCTGATTTTTTTAATCAATTTCTAGTACAAAAGGTAGCCTTGCTTTATATAACTAATCCTCTTTGAATAAATCCAAAAGACAAGCGTGAATGAAAGCCGTGTGTAGCCGACGCTTGAATACCTTTACCCAAATTACTTAAAATCAATAGATAGTTATAGCTCAATAGATCTATAATCCTAACATTTGTGTACAAATTCCATTCCATACGCTAAGCTTTCTGCTGCCTGACGCTCAAATACCCTCACCAACAAATTTTTACATTGAGTCAGCAAGCTGCTGACTTGGCAGAAATGCATAAAAGGCTTTTATACAAAGTATACACATATAGTCGAAAACTAAATACCCTTACCTACAATTTGCAACTGATTCTATAGTAAACTAAATATATCTTAGCAGATCTGCGCTAGCTATACGCGAAATTTACATAATAGTTCCATTACAAATCTATAATATAAAATAGCTGACTCTTACTTAAAGCCCTACTATGTGCATAACTCAGTAGATCTAAAATATTCAGA
The DNA here is from genome assembly GCF_003285905.1 of Drosophila hydei. NCBI lineage: Eukaryota > Metazoa > Arthropoda > Insecta > Diptera > Drosophilidae > Drosophila > Drosophila hydei. The sequence continues at coordinate 2,654,777 of NW_022045843.1, read as the reverse complement.
CCTATTTTACCTGCTGCAACTTTGCATACATTATGCACTTATGTAATCCGTCTCTCTCACTCTACCTTCCGCTTTGTTAGGGTATTCCTAAACTGAGTAAATGCATTTTTAATCATGCACACAAAATTGCATTTTATTTTTTTACCTTTATTTCTTTTTGTTGTCCGCCCAAAATGCCCATTCACAAGCAAAGCTGTTGTTTTCACCTGGCCGACAGGTATACATACATGGAATTTCGTATTGCTGCTGCTGTTGGTGTTGTTGTTATTGCTGCCACAGTATTTGCCCAGCGGCCAGTGTGCAAGCGACGCAGCCAAAAAACTGGACAAGTGAACTTAAGCATTAGAAATGTTGGAGACAACAACAACTGAGTTAGAAAAACAATCAACAAGTGCGTCTGTCTGTCTCTCTGTCCATTTGTCTCTCTGCCTCTTAGTCTGTCTTGTCCCGTTGTCTGGAAATGCGATACAAAAATCTTCGTCTTGTTTTGTTCGCATCTCGCGCTCGTTTAATGCTTCGTCAGTCACAGATACAGCTACAAAGTGTATCTGCAACTGGCCAACACAATCATCATCATCATCATCATCATCATCATCATTTTCATCATCATCATCATCATCATAATCATCATCATCATCATCATCATCATCATCATCATCATCATTATCATCATTATCATCATCATCATCATCATCATCATCTTTGTCATCATCAGTCTCGAGTTGGAGTCTCTGGCATTTCATGTCATTCATTTAACTGCCTCAACTATTCTACAGCAGCTGCGAGGCGAGCTCTAAAAATTGTTGCCCCTTGGCAAAAAACAAAATTGTTTAAAATACATAGTTAAGCAATTAAAGTTTAATTAGTGAAAATTTGCTTTAAACATTATGAACTGAATTTCCATGTTCAAAAATATTTTTAATTATTCGAATATTTTCATAGCGGCTTTTTGGAGAGATTTTGCTTTAGGTTTTTTGTTAGTCTTTGAAATCGAATTTAAGTGTCAATTATATGTTAGACTAAAGTAAAGTATTACAATAATGTATACAAGTATACAATATAATTGAATATTTAATGTTGGAATCAGAACACAAACAACTTAAATATTTAATGTTGGAATCAGCACTTGACTGAAGTTTCAAACTTAAATTCTCTGAAAGTATTTTTTATAATCATATTTATTGCTAAATGGCTGCTATTTTTTTAAATAATTTACTTTTTATATTTGTCCCATTCTTATTTCTTTCATAAGCTTGGCTCAGTACTTTTTAAACAGCCCTCGCTGCTCTTGTCTTAGAATTTCTCTTTGCATTTTGTTTTCTTCAACTTTTTGTTTGTTTTTTTTTTTTTTTAATTTTTTGATTTGCAAATCTTTTCTTGACTGGGTTGCTTGGCCGCCCCAGGGGTTGTCTTTCAATATGGTTATGGACAGGTACTGTCCCTCTCTCTATGTATATATCTCTCTCTCTCTCTGACTGACTGTCGTTGTATTTGTTTTTCTTGATGAGCAAGCGGCGTTTGAGAAGATTAGTTGAGCAGCTTTCTTTCGATGCTTAGGGCCCGTTTGTCAAGCTCTTGTTGCTGTTGTTATCGTTACACCCCTTCGCCCCGCGTGATCCCCCTTTTTGGGGGCCCCACTATGCAAATCGATGGCAGTGCATTAAATGAAATTACCAAATGCGGCTACGTGCCTTTCTAGGTCTTGGCAATTTACATATTTAGGCGTGCAGCCAAAAGACTCAGCTCGCATATCATTCGGAAATTATAGACTACACATATATATTTATATATATATATATATATATATATATATATATATATATGGAGTTGTCTTCCGATTCGTTGTAGCTGTAGAATCGTTTGCTGCTGCTGCAGTTGCAGATAGACGAGGGCGAGGTCTTCGAAAATCTTATCTCAGAGCACAATAAACGCGGCTTGTTTATTGTAGCCATAAAGTAAACCCAAAATAAAATTTCATATGTACCAAATACACTGTTTAGCTGTTCCACATGGCAATATTAGCTTCTAATTAACGTTCTATTTGTTCGATTTTAGACAAGTTATAAGTTGATTACTTGGCAAAGCTGTGACGTATATTTTATATATAAAAATATACTATACGGCTTGTGAAAGGGGCATATCCTCTAGGTATTTGTAAATACTTGCCATATCTTATTATAAGCCAATTTTAGTCAATAGTTCGAATCAGCAAATTTGTTTTTTTTTCAGTCTGTTTTGCTTGTTCTTAAAGCAAAATATATATATTTGGCTATCAATAATACATATCGAAATTTGCACCACTCTCTGACTAATTTTTAAAGCTAAATATAAATAAAAATATCTATAAGTTCTTGTCTAAATGGTTATCTGTATTATGTGTATAGACAAATTTATTTGATATATATATTAATACTGCTTACTTGATTTGGTATCTATAACAGTTCTAAGCCTTTGGGCCTAAGTTCAATTTGTATATAAAAACAATATTCTTTTATAATAATACAGATCTCTATGCATAGGTACAGATAAAGCTATAGATATATGAAGCTATAAGAGCTCTCGGTTTAATGTTAAGCATTTAAAAGATTATCAACATTCCCGCCTCTTTCACTAGCTAAAATAGAGCATTGCTTAGTCGTTCTCATCTATATAAAATTCTCTGTTTTTGCTTGCAGCTCCAAATACCTCGTATAGGGCGAACGCACGAGCTATTTGTGGAGCAAACGCCCCTCCGCACAAACAAAACTGAAAAATTTGTATATCGCGGTGGCTGATAAGGCAAATGGGCGCTGGTAAAAGGCCAAGACAATGGCCAAAATGCGAGCGTAATTAACAAAATGTGCGCCGAGCGACAAGTGAATGAAAATAGCTGAAAAATATAAGAAAGACAAAAACAGAAAACTGAAAACAGAAAAAAGGCCAAACAAAAAGTCTACAAAAGAAAAAGAAACAAAAAGTGTTGAAACAAAACCAGTGTTGAGAAGTGGCGCGAGGAGAATTGCATTGAGTGCTGAACTTGACAGCGCAGCGGAGGCGCCTACGGCCGGTTCCCAGGCAACCGAATTGCAACTGTATGTGTGCATGTTAGTTTGTGTTCACTGTACTCGACTGCAGTGTGTATCGCTGTGTGTGTGTGTGTGTGCGTACGGAAATGGCTTAGCGCAAAAATGTTGTGATTAAAAGTGAACGTTTGTGTGTCAAGCGGGTTCAAGTGAAGCGAAAGCGTCAAATACCAAAACAAAGTGAACTGCAACAACAAGCAAAGGCGCAACAACAACAACAACAACTCATTAAGCAGCTGCAACAACAACAATAGCAACAACTACAACAATGGCTGCCAACACACTTGCAGCCAGCAACGCAGCACCACTAACTCCTACAACACCTGCAACTCCAACAACACCTACGACACCTGTGGACAGTCCCGCTCAGCAGCTGAACAACAGCGTAGATAGCGGCATCGCCGTTCTCGACGTGGATCATCAAGCAGTGAAGCGACGTCAGCGTCTGCAGCAATGCCAACGCATTCTACAACTGTTGCAGCGAGATCAGCCCACATATCAGCAGCTGCGCGATAGATTAAGGTGAGTTTCATATTTAAACATTTCAAGATTAAGGAGGCTGCAGCTTGAATTTTAATTGCTGAGCTGACTCGCTTAATTTCTCCCTCATACGGAACGGAGAGAGACATTGTTCAGATCTCAGTTTCTCTCCTTATTCTGTTCTATCTCCATCTCGTGAGTTCGTTTATCCCTTATAGAAAGCGTCAAAAGATGTTTACGAATAATGAATCGTTATCTAGAATAAAATATTTTCTACTTATATAAGTTCCGGGTTTACCATTATTTATTTCATTATGCTTTTTTTGGGTTTTTTATTTATCGAAATGAATAATGAATCTCTATTTTTTTAAATATTAAATTTCGCAATTATTTTGTCAAATATTTGACACATGCGAACGAAGCTAATTAAGAAATTTACGATAGCCCACGGCACGTTATGCGATGTTAGGAAAAATTTAAGAGGCTGTCGGACGGATGTTGTTGATGGTGTTGATGGGCTTGGCAGACAGACGACATGCGGTTGGGTGTCTTCAACTGCAGCTGCTGTTTGTCAATTACTGATTTGATTAGCATATTTTGTGGCTCGTGTGCTTTGGGTGCGTTGCGAAGCTGACAAAAGTGCGACAAACTTGAGACTTGCAATTTGCAAAATCTGTTGACCTCAATGACAAAACTCAAATATTCGCAGGTGCAGTCAGTGCAATAAAATAACGCCAGTCGCATCGGAAAGAGCTACACTGCGAAGGAAATATATATAGAGAGACAAATGTTCCCACTCGACACAATAAGCTTACCAAAAAAAAACAAAACAAAACAAAATAAAGAGAGATAAAACTCTTTTCATTACTCATCTTCAAAATGTGTTTTATTGCCAAGTCAGGCGCACTGAGAGATGAACAACATCGTTAAGCTGTACATAAATACATATACAAATACATATACATACATATATATATATATATATATATATTTATATACTATATATGTTTGTGCTTATGCCTAACAGTTCGTGTAATATCTTCATCATTATGATGTTCTTTTTGTTCACAGAATAACTTAAAGTATTATGACTAGTTTTTTGCTCTTGTGGGTTTGGGTTTGCAAAAATTGGCTAAATTTTTTTGGGGTATATTAATTGGGAGTTTTTCTCAATATTTACTTGAAATTTCCTTAATATTTAATTATGTATCTATGAACTATAATAGTTTCATAGAAAATTAAAAATTAATTTAAAAATGTTATCGATATTTATCGGCTTTGAGTGGAATCTACACATTTCCATATATTTTTCATTAAATTTAATTTATTCATATATGCATTTAATCAAATTTTAAGTTTTATTCCGATACATTATTTTATTTAGTAATCTATATTAATCAAAATTGATCGGAATCCATGTATTTCCATAAAACTCGAAATTTATAGCAATATACAAATTCATATTCAAAATTCATCATAATTAGTTTTAGTTTTAGTTTTAGCTTTAGTTTTAAGCTTATCAAGAACTTATGCAGACTATCGATATTTTTCGAAATTTCCTATTTCGATACAGATTTACAACGATTTCTTTAACAGTCCTTCGCTATTTCCTCCTCTTCAGACGCTAATCACACATAGTACTCGTTTATGGTCTTAGCTGGTTACGGGATATTAACACCAACTTGCAGACTTTAATTCACATTCAATCTTATCGGCTCCATGAGCGCACGCAATTTGAGTTTATCTTATCGCTGAATTCATAATTAATTTGATGAATGCCAATTAATTGGCTTCGCCAAAGAGGCAGAGCGACAAACAAATAGACAGACAGACGGCCAAGCACGTGAAACGGGCTTTGGTCGTAATTCATTTTCATTTTGTCATTGGCAAACTGTTTTTCCATGTTTTACCATCGATTTTCTTTGATTTCAGCCGTTTGCTTTTCTGTCCACGATTTGCATAAATGACAAAGAGCTAATTGGTCAAATGACAAAAGTTATTCAGCTGCCTCAGACCTCTTTAACCCTATTTCTCTCTCTCTCACTCTCTGTCTCTTTCTCTGCTTTTATTCTTTGTTATCGGCTTTTATTATTTTTACCTGTGACTAAACTAACTAAAGTCCAGTTCCACTTTGGATACTCGCCACAACGCACACAAAAAAAAACCCTAAAAAATTCAAACAAAATTTATATAAAACTAAATTAAAAATCCGGCCTAAATTTCTCATATATATATAAAATATATATAACATTGTTGCTCTCGGCCCAATTATAATTCGCTTGTGATATAACCTTAAAAATCTTGACACTTATCTGTGAAATTTTTCATTGCGTTGTCTCTTTCTTTCATATTTTTTAAACTTTTTTGTTTGTTTTTCTCTCTAATATTTTTTTATGATTATTTATTTATCGCGCGCTGTTATCAAATCAAAAGCCGCAAAAAAACGAATGCCCGCGTATTTTTTTTTTAACAAAATACAAACAATACTATATAATACCCCTCTCTCCACATTTATATATGTATATAACGACAAACTGCAAAAAAAGTGTAGGAAAAAGTAAAACCAACGACGCAGTCGCAAACTTAAGTTAAGTCAGTTAAGATCGTCGCGAACTGTGACTGAGATATCCCGAGTCAGCTGGCGGGAAAATTAGGTAAACGTCTGATAGATATATGGAAGAGAGCCAACAGCTCAGAAAATCAATTAACAAGTTCTTATATACACACACATATATCTAAAGTAAATAATGGCAAAACAAAAAGGTTTGATTGATAAACGCTGTAAAAAACGCCTAATTGCAAAATAAAGTTCTTGGCTCGCTCAATTATTTATTCAAACTTGAAGTCGTGAAGTGTAAAAAAGTGTAAAAAAAAGCAGCATTAAAAATGACTTTGATGTGTGTTCAAGTGTATAGAAACCATTTGCAATTCGTAATTCGCATTTGTCATGTTTAATCACATGTTTTTTCTTCAAGCACACTCACACAGACACTCGAGACAATTGCTGATGACCAGTGTTAGATAACGTGCCAATTTGCATCTTGATAGACTGAAAGAAGAAGAAAGAACATTGCAAATTCTCTGCAGAAAAAATAGCAAATTTCTTTATATTAATCAGCTATGTTTAATCTGCAAGCAAACAAAATACAAAATCGTGATTGATAGCGCTTTAAATAACTCTACTAAGAGCACATAACAAGCGATAAGCGTAGGTAAACAGCTAAGCAGCTGAAACAGGTAAAAAGTCTAGTCAAACTTGAAGTAGAAATTGCACTTTATGAGACTTTTCATTGCAAATTACACTATTTCGCACAATTTAACTTAAGTGCTCAAATGACATTGACTTAAATTTAGAATACATTTAGCGTAAATGTCCAAATGACACTGGCTTAAAATAATTCATCCATAGCATATAATCTCGAAACAACTTAAAGCTCATTGCTTTGTAACAAATATAACGAATTCGTCAAACTGAAAATAAATAATAAAATTAACAATTAGTTTTTAAACAATATTTCCTTAACTTTGTAGAGAGAAAGATATATTAATTTAATAAATTTAAATTGTCAAACATAAATAAATACATAAAAGCTTAACTGAAATGTTTCCCCATTCATTAAACTTTTATATATATATTTATACACATATTTTTATTTTTATTATTTATTATTTTACATATGTTTTGCTGTAATTATCCTATATACTTAATATATCTATTTTTTTTAAATTTATATACATGTTTAAATTTTATTTTTTATTCAAAATGCGCTTTGATTCAATAGAAAATGTTTCTTAATATTTATTTTCATTTACGAAATGCGCTATATTTTAATAGTCAAACCAAAATATTTATATATTTGTCACACAAAATATTTATAAATATGGTTAGATGTAGCTGCGGAGTTCTCAACACAAAGTATTTATTTTAATTAAGTTACATATTCAAAAGAGACTATTTTTTATGGTTTTAGCAACTGTTTTTGTATTAAAGTTCAGTAAAAATAAGTGCAAATTGCAAACTCAATTAGAATTTGGTTTTAAAATCTGTTTGTAGCCAAGACTTGCAATGAGATTGCCTTTGTTTAAGGTCATGCATGAGTCACAAGCTACAAACATTTGTGCCATAAGCTGCTTAGTAAAAGTTGAACAAAAATATTTATAATTATATTTAATATTTTAAGCCAGTATCATTTAGAATGAAATCAGCATTTGTTTAGTATTTTAAAGGTTTTTTTAAGCATCAATTTAAACTGATGTTTGCCTAACTTCACGTAGTATACAATTTTTAAGCAAGTGTCATTCAATCACAAAACATAAATTCTGTAAAATTCTTTGCTGTCACTTATTGAAAGGACTGCAAAATAAACAACTTCATATTTTAATTAAATTCTTTAAATTTCTTAGTCTGACCAATTCACACATTGAACTAAAACACCTTGCGTAGGGCATTCTTTCGAAATTATTTATTTAACTATGAGCTAACTTACATGCGTATACAAACACACATACAACATATATACAACATGTTATATATATATTATCTGAATGATAAGATATGTTCGAGCCACAATGTCAAAGACAGCGGTAGTTAGATGTTTTTTAGACCAATAATCCCCTTGCGTAGAACTATTTGTAGTTTGAGTTTGCCTTTAGCTTGCGAGTAGAGCTGCTGCTGTGTTGTGTGTGTGTTGTTTTTGCATTTCTTCAAATGACAAATGACAAATGACAAATGAGAAATTTTCACAGTGTTGCAAGCGTCTGTTGCGGCCCTACAACTGCTTAATGGAGCTGCCCATGTATCGGGGCAACAATAATTTATTCCTGGGTCTGACCAGCGTCGTCGGCCTGATCGGTGGCGCCTATCTGCTGCAATGTGGCGCTAATAATTATCTCAGGTGAGTTCAGTCAAGTTGAGGCGGTGGACCACCAACGGGTTGCACCTGCTCCACGTTCAATTGCTGCACGTGCAGCGAATCGCACATGCAGTTAGCTAAAATATGGCTAGTTTTATTTTGTTAAGTTACCTTTTTAGCTTGATTTTCGTTTTCAGTTACGTGTCGATTACGTTTGCGTGTTAGCCAAAAGATATAAGAGAAAAACAACTAAGCAAAAATGTGTTAAACTATCTTGGGAGCATTCAAAAATTGCACATAAAAACTGATTTGGCATAATTGATGTCCACTAGCGTTTCGTTTTGTATACCCTGTAAGCAGGCCCAAAAGAGGCTGACTGGTCGAGCAAAAACAGCTGTTTGCCATTAAGAAATATATCAATCACAATTGGCATTAGTCTTGTGTAATTGCATGTCGTTTTGTATACCCTGTGAGCATTGAAAATGGGTATATTGGTTTTATTTGACTGGTCAGCGCTTTCAAGGCTCAAAATAATATATATTATTGCGATAAATTTATCGTTATTTCGTTGTTTTAAAAACTTTGCTTGGATATAAAAAAAAAAGTCAGAAATATACAAAATCAGTTTAACTACAGCTTATCAACTAATCACTGAAGCTGTCTTGATTGAAGACTTGGATGAGCACTCCACCTAGATTTAAGTCGATAAGTATCGATTTACAGCTCAGACTTGGTAAACGTTTAACATATCGCTAAGCTTTTATTTAAATAAGCTCATTATATTTGACAAGCCTTGTTAAGCTTTAAATCAATTTCCAGCTTAAGCTTTCTCAGCACATTTGCAAGCTTAAATCATGAGATTTGTTGTGCGTATAATATTTATTAGGCATATACTCGACTGTCTCACTGCTGAGTACAGGGTATCAGCTGAACGCACAATCTGCTGTGTGTGACTGTTGCTGTGCCTCGTTTGCCAGTTGGTAGCTGAGCTCAATTTTGTATTTCCTTGGTCGAGTCACAAATCAAGCCGCTTGTGTAATAACTTAATTCGCCAATGTCTTTAATTGGTCAACGACAATTGGTTTTGGCAGCTGTTGCCAATTTCGATTGTCTTCGATTATCGTTTACCGTTAGCAAACATTTCATAACAATGTGACACAAATTTGACATAGCGGAAATCGTTAAGAACCCCCTGACCCAGCGGTCTCCATAGACCTCTCCGTCTCTCAAGTACAATAACAATTAGCAAAGAATGATATTTCTTTAGACCGTCCATTCAAGTTAATGAGGCATTTGTTTACTTTTTACTATTTATTGTGTATTAGCAATGCCTTTGTAGCATTGCAATTGTTTCAACAATCATCAGCTGGCTTTTGTACTCTCTATACACCTTACAATGTTCGCTTTCTTAGCTGAAAACTGAAAACGAGCGACGCTTCATGCATAAATGGAAAGTCAGTCAGTCAGTCAGTTAATATGGCATTATAGTTATAATTAACGCCTGTCAACGTCACTTGGCTAAAAGTATTTTAATGCATAAGTGTGTTACACTGACAGAAAAAAGTTGTTGATAAGGAAAGTTTTTAAGTAAAATTAGTGAAAGAAGAAGTAATTGAAAATCTTAAAAGCTTTAAATGCATTTGCCTTAGAGCTTAACTTTAATTAATGTTTTCTATTTTGTTAAGGAAGCTTAAATAGCAAGAAAGTTGTCTTAAAATTAAATATATTTAATTTAAAGTTAAAGCTCATTTAGTTTGGAAAGCTTCAAAATTTAGCTAACAAACTATTGAACATTTCTTATATGAGAGGCTGCTTGTGTATTGTAAGTTTTTTTAAAGCGCATCTAAGCTTATTTGGTATTTTTGTATATAAAAGCTTGAATTCGATTTGAAAGCATTTGAAAAGAGCTTTAAAAGTAAAATGTGTAGTTAATAATAATTACTTATTTATTGAAAGTGTTCTTATATCAGGCAAGCTTAAGGCTGAAATTCTTTATTTTGCTGATATCTTAAATACTCATTAGTTATTTAGCATATATCAATATAATTTAAGCTGCTACACAGCTAAATATACAAAATACTAACCTTATCTTAAACTCAATCTCTTTATCGTCACTTCGACCTGTCCGCTTAAACCGCAACGAAAATAATATTTCAAGTTATTTAAGTTATTTTCACTGCATAGAAATTTGTCTAACCCGCTTTAGCTGTTGTTAAATTCTTTAATGTTTCTCGCAAATGAGAATCAAAACGGGTTCAATTAAGATTCAAGTCGCATAGCAAGTGAAAAGTAACAAAAACCGAGAAAAAAGTGTTACAAATGTGACAGAATTTTTATGTTTACGAAAGTGGCTAAAAAGCAGCCAAGGCAAGTTTGGAAAATGTACCAAAATTGCTAAAAAAAACAAAATAAATAATTAACAGGTGTAAGAAGCGAAAAAATTTGTTGCATACCAGTAAAGTGGAGAGAAAAAATGCATTGCATACTTTTCGGCGTTCGCAAATAGAACTCGATTTTCGTACTGAATGAAAAATATTTATATAGGCGCAAATTGCTAAGCAACATATTTGCAAATAATGTTAGCACAGCAAAAAAAATTACAATGAACATCTGTAAATTGTTATTTTTTGCGCTACAACAAATTAGCAACAGAGACATTGACACTGGCATTGAGATTGAAAGTCAAGTATGGAAAAAAATCATACAAATGTTCTATACAGCAAAGGCTTGTTAACATAAATAGTTGTTTATATTTGTTATTTGTAGAATTATTTATAAAATATTAATTTGTTTTTATTTGTATAAAGACGTAAAACCCGTTTCATTTTGGGCGCCATTTATTAATCAGCCGTCATTAGACTGACTAATAAATTAATAAATTCCAAGAGCTACAATTTATAAAAAAGATAAAAAAAACAACACAAATTAATGCGCAGAACAAAATTTACTGAAATCAAAACTCGTTTGCGGAATTTTCGACAATATTCTACGATATTTTAAATTTCGCAATGAATAATGAAATCACATGTTGAAAAAAGCAAACGCTAGACGAACAATTAATCAACATTAAAAGCGAATCCAAATTCCAATATGAATTTGTATTCGACTTAGAGTGCAGCATCAGCTGTCCAACTCTGTCAGAACTGTTAAGCTTTCTATTTGCCAGCTGTAAGATTTGTTGTTGTTCTTTATGTGCAGAGTTTCTGGCGAAACGCGTGAATTACTCAAAATCCCAAAGAAGAAAAAACAGCAGCTACAATAACGCTTTGAAGCTCTTACGTCATCAACGCGCTTGTCTGCGCCTGTCTATCCGCATATGTTTAGCATTTATGTTTGTTTGTGTTTGCTTCACTCTCATTCTCTCAATACTCCACACCGAAGCGCTCTCACGCGCTTGATGTGCACCTCTCTCTCTGTTGCTCTCTTTCTCTCTTGCTTTCTATGCAAAAACCGGCATAAGCTGTGTGCGTCGACGTCGCTGTCGTCGCACGCTCAGCTGTTGCCTAGACTGACGCACTCAAAGCAAACTGCGCATAATAAAACCAAAGCTGGTGCGAGAAAGTTGTCGGCGCGCTACGAATCAGACATAGATGAAACAAACTCGCAGTTAACTCGAATTCGAAAAAATAGCAAAAACAAATACAAATCAATTTACGGCCATGCAACAAAGCAAAAGCCAGCACAGTGCCAAATTAAGCAAACTGAAAAAACAATACCAGAGTTCAATAGCAAATTAAACAGAAGTAAAAGGAAATCAAAGCAACAACAACAAGCAGACGTGAAGAGTATAAGAGTTACGTTGCCAGCCCGTTAGCCTGCCAGTATGTTGTTTACATCCGGTGTAATCTGCCACGTGGAGAAATTGCTCTGTACACCGATCAGTTTCGCCGTGTTCGCCTTCCTCTTCATGGCCTGCACCATGGAGGTGGTCCTGCTCAAGCTGACCACCAGTGCACACGTCTTTGGCAGACCGCCCAACCATGACGACTGGGACGAGGGCGGCCAGTTCGAGGAGGAGGATATTTACTATGAGAATCTCGAAAATAATTATGAACATTGGGCGCGCAGGCGTCTACGCTATCATCAGCGTCAGCAGCAGTTGCTACAACAACAACAGCAGCAGCAGCAGTTTCTATAGACAATTGTCTCTTATACCTAATGTATATACGACTGAAATTTCTCCAATTAGAATTAACGTTTTTTTTTTCTGTTTCGATTTCATTGGCGTCTCTGTGTAAACAATAGCGAAATTTTCTGCCAATTCATTTGAAACACACACAAAAAAAACAGTGAAGAAAAACAAATTTTTGTGTTAATATTTTGTGCACGTTGTTAGCATTATATATATAGATATAAAGGTATATGTATATACTTAATCATTTTCGAGTATTCGGTTTCAATTACGTGCATTTGTTTTTTGTATAGAAATTTGCATAAATTGTAAATGACTGACATAATAATCATAATATCTACATATTACATAACCTAATCTATCAAATATCCAATACTATATATACGAAGACCCTATTCAGCTAGCAATTAATGTAATTTAAGGCTTCTTGTGTGTATGTGTGATTGATATAAACAAATTCTATCTATACTGTTATACTGTTATACAACTCGTTCAGTGTTATAAGCGCTATCCTAAAGTATAAGTAAAAATAAAAATATATATATACAATTAGTTGTAGATGAATTGCAAAATTGCTTTTCACTGGTCGAAACGGGTTTAACGATGGTTTTTCTTCCGCATTTTTCCTTGTGCAACAGTCGAAGAAGGAGACGGAGAAAGAGAGCGAGGTAGATAGAGTAGCTTGATTACAGTTTCGTTTTGGTTACGGAACTTGTTTTGGAAATATAAAAACATTTAAAAATGGATTTTTTTCATTAGTTAATTTAACAGACGCTAGCCAAACAGAAAATTATAAATTAAACGAAAATTAGCAAAACGCAACCTTCACAGAGTTGTTTAACCTTTTGAGAAATAATTTGTATATTATCTAGAATTCGGCGTCATAAGCTTAAGCAAATTCAAAGCGAAACGCAGCAAAAAGAAAAGTAAGAAACACCAAAAAAGGCAGAAAAAAAATTTGGAATTGTGTCAAAAATCGAAGCTATGCTACCATATCCAGGCTTAAAAAACTAGAAAAAGCCGTTATGATACTTTTTTTGCATAAATTGATGAACTAAAGAGCAGCAGCGAAGAGAGCTTATACTCGGTATACATTATAAGATAGTTTTTATGGAAATGTCATTTTATAGCAAGAAAAGAGCTAAAGCTTGAAATCCACAATTTAAGCCTAAAGCTATCTGTTTTATAATCAATGTGCAAAAAATGTTGAGGTAGACAATAGCTCTCTTTAATATATGATTCGATTTTATTTAATTTGTTGCTAATTTCATATTTTGAAACGACATTAACAACAATATATAATATATAAGCTAATTAAATTAAAATGAATCATTTTTAATTGAATACAATTTATTAATTAGTTGTTTATAATTTCCTCGTATTCCTCTTTTGATTTAGATTTTTTAAGTTTTTGCAAAATGTTCTTTTTAATTTAACTTTTAAATTTTAATATTTTTAATTTATATTTTATTTTTTTGTGGTTGAAAAGGTTTAGAAATTTAAAATTTTATAATAAATACATATAATAAATATTAATTTAAAAATGTTTATAAAATTTTTGTTATTTTTTATTCAATTTCCATGGATTTTATGAATGAAAATTAATCAATTTAGAATAATTAAATGTAAAAAATATATCAAGTAAAATACAAAATGCTATTTCTAAATGAATAAACTCTATAATTTTTTCAAAGCTTTTTATTTTTATTAATAAAATTGGCAGCTTATAAGAGTCTTAATTTTTTAGCTTAAAAGATATCTTTAATGCAATATATATGCATATATATATTTATAATTTTTTTATTTCTTTTTTTGTTGTAGCAAAATAGTTACCAAGAAGCCTAAGAAATTGAATGGCAGCGATGAGCAGTGTAGCTGCAATGTCTGCTGTGCAGAATTGGATTTAAGCAGTGCCAAAAAGTGAGTAAATAAGCTCGGTGACTCTATATATAAATATATATATATATATAATGGACTCTCTCTCCCTCTTCCGCCCTCTCTCCCTCCTGTACAGCTATGTCACATGTTGCACGTGTGGCAAGCAGGTGTGTCGCGGCATCAAGTGCGCCAATTGGCTGCCAAAGGCAGCGCAATGGGTGTGCGAATTGTGCCACAGTTCGAAGCAGTCGCTGGAGCAAACTTCGTCCTGGGTGGCCGAGCAGATGTCCTTCAACCAGCAGAAGTTCGTCTATCCACTGCGGACACGCAGCGAAATCTATATACCCATAAGTGCAGAGCTCGCCGACAGCTCGATGCGTAAGCATAGCCAGAAAAGAGCTAAAACTAGCTAGAATTTCAAGCTAAATTCCATTACAGATTTCGAGAGCGTCAGCCAGGTCGGCATGAATACGAATATGAGCTTGGACGAGCGCAGCAGGATAAGGGAATACGTTGAGGAAATTGTAGCGGAAATGCTCGGCGGTAATCTCGATCACATCAAAGTCGGCCAATTGTCCAAGAGCGAGAACTGTAAGTAGCCCCGACTGAGTGTTCGCTTAGATTTGATTAGTGCAAATGCAATCTGTGGCGAGTGCAAATTTCCCTCAATTGCTTTGAATTTAAAATGAGCTGTGTACACACAGATGATACTATATGCATGTATACATGTATATAAAGATATATATATCTTGTTTGTGTAGGAAACGTAGTCAACAGTTCAGAGAGCAGCCACTGCTTTTGCAAGCGCGCATTTATAGTGAAGTCTGATTCAGGGCAATGAACCAAGATTTTATATCTCTAATTGTAGATATAGCAAAAGCAATTTCAGCGCAACACAGTTTGCAGCTCTTTGGGGAAACAAAACACCTAAAAGTATGCAGCGAATATTTAAAATAATAAAGCAAACTTTTATTTTGATTTTATTTAAGTGAAGCTACGGTTAAGTATAATATATAAAGGCCAAGGGTTGCAAGCAGGTATAAGACTTAATAACAATATTCCTTAAATTATAATATTATTAAAAATATATTGCCTTTACATTATTATTTTATTAAAAATATCGGGTTTGATTGATCTTCTTCAAAAGTTTAATGCTCAATGACAAAACTAAATGCTTAAAGCGTAAACTCTTAGATCTAGCTTCTGTGCAGAACATGTTATTCAAGACTCAATCCGAAATTTTCCGAAATATGGAAGAACAGGTTACGTTAGTATAATTCCCATTATTCTTAGTTCTAGTTTGCTGGAGGAACACGTTATCATAGGGTAATTTCTGTTGATTTTGCCATTTAGCAAGACTGATTTAAATAGTTAATAGAACTGCGTAACAAAACTTAGAGAACAATTTAAAAACTATAGAATTTTAGGTATATATTTTAAAACATCTTTTTGCTTCTTGCATATGCAACTTTTCTAACTGCCCACCAGCTGCCACTGTATACTTTACGTTGCTTTAAGGCTAAAGTTTTTAACAAACTCCATTGCATACTTAATGTTAAATTTAATTATACTTTATATACACACACAAACACACCCACACACACACATACAAACAAACAAATGCACTGCATACAGACCTGCAGCTGTTTGATAAATTTCATGCGAAATTGAGCAATATGTTTATCAATGTGGAGAATGCTTTATGCGCACGTGTCTACAAAGGAGGTAAGTCCTGCCGTGTAGCCCTCTCCTTCCACTATTCCAAAATGAAAAAATACTGCTACTACTACTTCTGTAACTACGCTCTAATCTGCTGTAGTGCCTGCCTAACCTGCTCGTATCCAGCATGAATCATGGCTATAATAATAAAAACTTATTTCTCTATATTTAGCGCACGTAGTTATCTTTATGTATCTATATATGTGTGTAGCTATACCGCTCATATGCGTAATATTTAAAGAATTCTGCAGAAAAATCCGTAAAATACCTTGCGTATACGTAATATGCTGAGAATGTCATAGGAATCAATGAATATTCAGACTTAAATTATGCCTATCAGTAAATAATAAATGCAAACTAAACTAAAATGAAAACAAAAAGAAAAAATCAACGAAAATCGCGGTCAACACTCAGTGATAACAGCAACACACACACAGAAACACACACACATGATATGATAAGGCAAAAGCATATGAAACTGATAAGCAGCAAACTCTTGTCTCTCTCTGTCTCTCGCTCGCTCTCGCTAAATTTGAAATACCGACAAGTACATAACACTTTATAAGCATTTAAGAATTGTAGCGACAGTTGGCCTTAACCAGATGACAAGCCGAGATACTCACACATTAATCATACGCAACGTGCGCCACCATTGCTCACCAACTGGTTTAGACCAGCAGCAACAACAACAGCTGCAAATTGACAATTTACACGGCATTCAACATATTTACTTAGTGTTTCGTTTTTTTTTGTTATTTCTTAAGTTTTTCGACTGTCCCATCCTTCAAATTACTAAATCAAATACGTTTGTAGAGTGTAATAGCTTAGAGGCACGCTAACACACAATGATTGCATGAAATAAACATGTCAATCACTTGAGCGCTTGAGTTGCACAAACACAAAACTAATATAGACCTGTTACGGCTACAGGAAGCAAACAAGTTTTTCTAAAACTGTGCTAGAATTATTGTAGCGATCAGTGCCAATGCGTAGATTGATTTTCGAATTCTGATTTCATTTTAATTGACTTTCAAGTTGAAGCTTTTCAGTAATTTTTACAATTGAAATCAGCTAGTTTGTGAGTCAATCAATCAATCATGCTGACTGCCTTTCTATACGGGCGGTCTTAGTAAATCATTAACTATTTAGTCACAACTTCAATTTAACTGACTAGCAAAACGATGTATTCGCCTCTTGATTGGTCAATCCGCTCAGTTAATCAGTCATCCCAAACAGCTTTAAATTCGAGTCAATTGATCAACTAATTGAGTAACTATAACGAATCTCGCTGCTTATTCAGCACTGATTGGTTAAACATTTAGTCAATCAAGCCAGTCAATCATGCTTAATTATTCAATCAAACATTCAGACAATCAAACCTCACAAATAACTTCTCATCAGTAAATTCCATCAATCAAGCTAGTCAATCATGCTTAGTTATTCAATTATATCATTTAGACAATCAATCATCATACTGAATAATTCTTATGTATTTTAGTATCATTATCATTAAACAGTTATTCAATCACTCAGTCAATCACTTAGTCTATCAAGAAAAACAGCCTTAGATATATATATATATATATATAAATATCTTTAAGCAACTTCTAAATCGGTCAATGCAGCTGTTTATCATCAACCACTCAGCCAGTTAATCGTTCAATCTGTCAATCATTCAGTACGTTTGTCAAGCAGTCAATCAACTAAGCAAAACAGCCTTTTATATAGACTTTATTAAAGTTAGCTTGACATAAATACAAAAATATGTTCTTTAAATTCCGCAAAAGCTGTAAATTCTTACGGATCTGCTGTAATAATAACTAATAATATCTATTTGTTAAAGAAATTGGCATAATTTGAGTTCTATAAAAAACCGTTCTCAATTCTTACATGAAGAGAATTTGTGAAGCACAAAGCGCGCGAATATCGAAATGCCTCAAATAAACAAAAGCAAATTGTTTGTATGCCATTACAAAGCTATCGATGAGTGTGTGCAGCTGATTGTGTGTGTGTGCGTGTGTGTGTGTGCAGGTGATTGTGTGTGTGTGGCGCTGTTAGCTGCGACTGTCGACTGCTCGCAGCAGTTGCCAGACGCAAAGCGCGCTGATCGCAACGTTTTTTTGGCCGCGCGCCGAACAGCCAAAAGCCGGGTGAAAAAAATACAAAAACTAAAAGAAAGAAAGAGAGAAAGAAAGAAAGACAACAAAGTAAAAGCAACAAAAATTATAAAACTAAAGTGTTAATGATAACAAGCTACAAGAAAATAAAAAAGACGCATAAAAAATAAAAAATAATAAAAAATAAAAAAAAATTTCTTTAAATAAAACCACGACTAAATTATGGACTGTGCAGATAACAGATAACAAATACACACACAGAGACATGCAAGAGCTCTATTAAGAAAGCTGCACAGCCAACCTTGACCCTCTATATTTTAATAATATATATTATATATATATATAAATATGAGCAAAAATCAAAGCTAAATTTAAAACGTGGCCTAAGCAAAAAGCAGGAAAAAATATTTTTAAAAATGTTAATCAATATTAATGATGGCTTAAAGCGAAGAAATATTATGCGCCAATAATTTATGCCACGACATAAAATATATAATTTATATATATATATATATACATTTATAGAAACATAAATTTAAATACATATATACAAGTTAAGAGTTGTTAGCCAAGTGTAAAAAAACTTGTTAAAGCTGAACTCTGAACTGAACTTGACTTGTGCACCTTGTACAGCGCACTTATACACTATATATGTACCATATATAATATATATAGTATATATATATAGGTATGATCTGTGCTGGTTAAGGTTCAGTTTCGGCTTTGCTTCATTAATGACAGTCACATATGCAAAGCGAGTCAGATACATTTCAATCTTTGACATTTTGTGCGCACAACTCAATGACTAACGGCATTCAAGCGATGAACACACACAGCTTACACACAATAGACATGTCAGCGAGGCGTCGAAACGAAGCGATAAAGAAATTTAGTGGCTTTTGTTAAAGCAAAATAGATAACTGCGTGATTATTAATTATGTTTTTAACGCAAAAAAAGCATTAGCACAAAATGTGAAAGAAGCAGAAGAAACAACGAATAGCAGTTAGAAATGTATATGTCTATATGTGTATATAAATATATTATTTTTTTGTTGTATCTATTATCTTTATGCTGTCTGTTCAAGCGTTTAGCGTAGCTTTAAATGTGTATACAAATTTTGGCTAATGCGGCGTATGCGTAATTTTTTTGTTTCAAGAGAAATGTGCGCGTGTGTGTGTGAGTGTGTTTGTTTGTATTTGTTGTATTTGCCTTAATTAAAATCGAAACATAAATATTTAAACAGCACAAAACACAAATAAAACAAGACAAAAAATTAAAAAAAAATAACAATAATAAACAAATGTGAGAGTCTATTCATAAATGTGAACATATTCAACTAGTAGACATATATATATCTAGGAAAGTATATATATATACAAATATAACCGTATAGCATGGACTTTACTTTGGGCCTAATAACTGGCATGTATGCTGTGATAGCTGTTATTGTCTTTTACGTTGTTTACGTCATTGAGGTGAAATTAGGTATGCCTTCTACTTCACACTATCGATCAACAATTACAACAACAACAACAACAACTCACTCACTTTCTACACTCACTTTTCCATTCATTTCATGTGTGTTTATTGATATTTTTAACTTATATTCTTTTGTGCTAACTACACTTTGCGCATATTCTTGCACTCACTGACCATTTCGACTGCATTACAGATTTGCCCGCTATTGTCAATGGCCATAACAATAACAGCAGCAACAACAACAATAACAACAATGACCAACTGGCTGATATATCACAGACACGTCTGCGCACGCTCATCGAGAGCATCATTGCGGAAACTCTACGCAGCGGCAGCAACTCGCTCAAGACTCCGAGTGGCGCCGTCTCTGAGATTAGCTTGGATACGCGCTCCAATGGACAGCTATCCGGCTTTCAGAATAATAATAATAAGAGGCGCCATCGCACCGAGCACTACTTCGAGCCGAAAATCTATCAGGATCTGTTGGCCACAGCGGTGCTGAATAAGGTAAGACAATAATAGACAGTTACCCTATTATAGACCCTATAAATAGATACTACACGATTATTCATATAGGATACTTTCAGAGTATTAACAAAAAAAAACCTGATAATAAATAATGTCTTAGCAGCGTTCGATTAAAAATAATTAAAAATTATTACGCGCAATTTCTCTTTGCCTTGAAAATATCTTAGTAATACAATTTTTGCTTTTATTAAAAGTATTTAAATGCCAAATTGGATCTCTTGTTTTTATTTGTTATTAATGTTATTGTTACTAGAAGAATCGAAAATACTTCTAAACTAAAAGTCTAAATATTCATCATTTCAATTTCCATTTTAATAACTTGGCCGCTTTTAAAGGCTGCCAGAGATCTGGGAAAGAGATGGAGAATGAGCTCTATGTTCTTACTATGCTCCTTGCTCGGCATCCAAGAAAATAGCTGACCTGCTGCAATAACTGTTGCATTTGTGGCAGCAACTAGCTATATTTGACCTCAGCCATTTATAATTCCCATTTCCAATTTGGTATTCTCGCCATTTCCGCTAACTCGAACCTCGTTTTTGGTTTTCACTTTCGTTATGGGCCACACTTTGGCGGCTTCCCGATAGCCAATTGGAAGGCAAAAGCTAGCACAGTTGCATGCCCCACTAATTAGTTGCTGCCCATTGTTGCAAGCGTGCGGACGCCTGAGTAGAACTGTTAAACGGTTAACGTCAGCTCAGTTGCTAATTGGATCATTGACTTTTCCTGCTAGTGAAAAAATTTAATATCCCATTGCCAAAAACTTGCCTTAACTTGGTTCTCTTACTGCGGAATTGGCCATGGCAGAGCCAGCACAAAATGTAAATATTACAACAGAAAAAAAGAGCCGAAATCATCGTTTTTATATAAGCTCATTCAGTTGGACTGATTCAGACATGTCTATATATTTTCCATATCTTATCAGACACTCATATTTTAAACTGCTTCAACATAGATTTCATGAGACTTTGATTAGGCTTTTTTATAGTTTTATTGCTAAAATCTCAGCAACAGTTTTTCTTTTGTGCTGCGTAAGGCTTAAATCGATCTAGTTTTAGGTACATTCGAGACGTCACGGCTCTTGTCTAGTCAATTCGACGTATTTCAACATAGTCGCAAATGTTGCCGGCTGCCTAAGGCTTCCCTTATCTGCAAGTTAGTCTAGTTAAATAATATGTGAATCTTTTGTTTTCTAGATTGCGGACAAGGAGGGTAACACCAGGCTTATAACGGAGAGTACGCCGGATTTGAGTACTCACAACATTGATGAGAATTACAATGCGGAAGCGTTGAGCACTACGTCCGGCAGTTCCATAGAGCCGCGCAGCGATTGCAGCCTTACGGATCATGAATTGGGAGTCAATGTAAGTTTCAAGCATCTCAAGTATATTTCTATATATGTATCTATATCTCTGTGCATGTCTCCATTCCTTTCTTTCAGGCTGGCAAATCCGAGAAACATGCTGGCTTGCAGTTGGATATGGAACGCGAATCGGTTTTGAGTGACTATATAGCTGCTCACATGGTGCCATTGCCTGATTTTTCAGCGTCCGTTACCGAATCAGAAGATGGTAAGCATCTCATCACAACATACATTCCATAATATATATCATATAACTCTTGTTTCCCTTTCTCATCTCATTTTAGACATTATCTCAATGTCATCGAGCATGGTCGGCGATGGCACCTGGGAGGATAATTGGCTATTCAAAAAGAAGCGCAGCACCCTGCAAAGTTCGGGCACACCGAGCAGCATTGGGATGCTGGTGCCCGCTCCTAAAGAGAATATTCGTGCTCAGATTGGTGATCGTACGGCCGACGAGGTTAGCGATCTGTCCGAAATGGGTTCCGATGCAGAGGAAACATCATTGGATCTGTTGCGTTGCGACAATGCGCTGAATGATCGGCTCTTGAGCAAGCATCTAATCGGTGGACAGAATACAAAACTAGTACTAGATGAGCTAGTGGATCGCACAAGTTTGACCTCAAATACTTTGCCAGCGGAGCATGAACCAGCTTTTACCGAGACCACAAATCCGCTCGTTCAACAGCCCATGAAGACATCTAAGCTTTTGGTACCGCCACCTCCAATGAGTTTTCAAGATGATGATGAAGATGAAATAGATGATACTGCCCAGAAACCCATCGCAGGTCAGTGCACAACTTTTGTTATTCGTACAAATCCACAATTACTGATCCTGTATGCTAACCCATATACTTAACATATCTATAGACTGTATATCGTACCTTAAATTTGATTAGCTTAGGCGTCTGAAACCTTTAGATATTGTACCCATCCACGTACTGTACCTCAGATTGTTTGTGCATAGTTGTCGAGCAGCGGCATTCAGCAGTCGTTTGTGTTCTAGCAGATGA
This sequence comes from Drosophila hydei, assembly GCF_003285905.1. Taxonomy (NCBI): domain Eukaryota; kingdom Metazoa; phylum Arthropoda; class Insecta; order Diptera; family Drosophilidae; genus Drosophila; species Drosophila hydei. Next base: position 2,632,155 of record NW_022045843.1, on the reverse strand, counting down.
CCTCAGCGATCTCAGCGAGGGCATAACGGGCTTCGGTGATATCGAATATCTAGATGACAGCCAGCCACATGAAAATACGCCTTCGGTTATTGAAATACTAGCAGCCATGGCACTGGGACCCATGCTCGCTATTCCAGCATCTGATCAACCTCCTGTTATGACTGCCACAGAAATTCATACACTCAAGGAGTTAAGTGATTTGGCTCTAGCCGAAATTAACGCCCGCACAATGGAGTTAGTTCAACACTCTCTGGACATTATTGACGAGGAGGAAGTCACGGAGGCACAATCTACATCTGAAGTCAAAAACTCTCAAGCTGCTGCTACTGCCCAAACCCTTCCACAAGAAGAAATAACACAGGACATCGAGGACATTTCACTTACTAAAATATCTAATGTTGAAAACTCAGAGAAAACGGAACTCAAACCTGAACAAACCTCAATATCTGCACAAGCAATGAAGGATATTGCATGTGCGGACAGCATATCACTACCACAAAATCTTTCCAGCTCAACTCCAGCACAAAAGGTTAGCGCTTTAATTAAAAAATTTGAAGTGCATGCTGCTCCAGAAAAACCTTCTATTGGGAGAGTAACTGCTAAGACTGAGGAAGCTCCAGTGCCGGCAGAAGTTACTGGTGCTCCTGAAAAAGTTACTCAAGCTCAAGTCACTGCTACTACACAGGAAGTTACTTCAGTTGAATTAACTACTACTCCAGAGAAAATTCCAGCTCCTATTGAGGATGTTACTCCCGCAGATGTAGCTGCAGTTCTACAAAAAGTTGCTACAATAGAAGTAATGGCTACTACAGTGGAAGTCCCAGATCCAGTAGAGGTTGAACCATCAATAGACACAGTTCCAGAAGAAGTCACTGCTTCTGTAGAAGAAGCTACAGCGCTAACAACGCCGGAAATTATTCCAGTACAAACAACTGCAGCTTCAGATGAAGTTACCCCAGCAGAAGTAACTGCACTTACGGAGGGTGTTACTCCAGCAGAAGTAATTGCACTTACCGAGGGTGTTTCTGCAGCAGAAGTAACTACAACTGTTGAGATAGTTCCAGTGCCAATAGATAATATTATTCCAACAGAAACAACTCCAATTCCAAAAGAAGTTACTCCAGCGGAAGTGACTGTACCTCCAGTGGAAGTGTGTGTACCTACAGAAGAAGTTACTCCAGCAGAAGTAACTACAGTTTCAAAGGAAAATTATCCAGTAGAAGGAACTGCTACTATAGAGAAACTTTCAGTAGGGACGCTTACTCCAACAGAAGAAACTACAGCTCCAGTGGAAGTAACTTCAGTGGAAGTGGAAGTGTGTGTTCCCATAGAGGATTTTACTTCAGCAGAAGTAATGTCTATTACAAAGGAAGTGTCAGTAGAGACTGTTAACCCAGCGGAAGTAACTAGAGTTCCAGAGGAAGTTACTCCAGTAGAAGTAACTGCTGCTACAGAAGAAGTAACTACAGTGGAAGTAAATGTAGCTCAAGAGGAAGGAGCTCCAGTAAGAGTAACTACTACTACAGAGGAAGTTGCATTAGAGACTGTTACCCCAGCAGAAGTAACTACAATCCCAGAAAAAGTTACTCCAGCAGAAGTAAGTGCTACTAAAGGAGAAGTTTTAGTAGCGAATAGTACTTCAACAGAAGTAACTATAGATCCAGAGGTCGTAACTCCATTGGAAGTAACTGCAACTCCAGAGGTCGTAACTCCAGTAGAAGTAACCACAGCTCCAGAGGAAGTAACTCCAGCAGAAGTAACTACAGCTCCAATGGAAACAACTCCAGTGGAAATAACTGCTACTACAGAGCAGGTTTTAGTAGAGACTGCTACCACAGCAGAAGTAACTACAGTTCCAGAGGAAGTTACTCCAGTAGAAGTATCTTCACTTACAGAGGAAGCTACTTCAGCAGAAGTAACTGCTATTACAGAGGAAGTTACTCCAGCAGAAGTAACTGCTATTACAGAGGAAGTTACTCCAGTAGAAGTTACTACAGTTCCAGAGGAAGTTACTCAAGTTGAAGTAACTGCTATTACAGAGGAAGCTACTTCAGCAGAAGTAACTGCTATTACAGAGGAAGCTACTTCAGCAGAAGTAACTGCTATTACAGAGGAAGCTACTTCAGCAGAAGTAACTGCTATTACAGAGGAAGTTACTCCAGCAGAAGTAACTGCTATTACAGAGGAAGTTACTCCAGTAGAAGTTACTACAGTTCCAGAGGAAGTTACTCAAGTTGAAGTAACTGATATTACAGAGGAAGCTACTTCAGCACAAGTAACTGCTATTACAGAGGAAGCTACTTCAGCAGAAGTAACTGCTATTACAGAGGAAGTTACTCCAGCAGAAGTAACTGCTATTACAGAGGAAGTTACTCCAGTAGAAGTTACTACAGTTCCAAAGGAAGTTACTCAAGTTGAAGTAACTGCTATTACAGAGGAAGCTACTTCAGCAGAAGTAACTGCTATTAAAGAGGAAATTACTCCAGCAGAAGTAACTGCTATTACAGAGGAAGTTACTCCAGTAGAAGTTACTGCAGTTCTAGAGGAAGTTACTCCAGTAGAAGTTACTGCAGTTCGAGAGGAAGCTACTTCAGCAGAAGTAACTGCTATTACAGAGAAAGTTACTCCAGCAGAAGTAACTGCTATTACAGAGGAAGTTACTCCAGTAGAAGTTACTACAGTTCCAGAGGAAGTTACTCCAGTAGAAGTTACTTCAGTTCGAGAGGAAGCTACTTCAGCAGAAGTAACTGCTATTACAGAGGAAGTTACTCCAGCAGAAGTAACTGCTATTACAGAGGAAGTTACTCCAGTAGAAGTTACTACAGTTCCAGAGGAAGTTACTCCAGTAGAAGTTACTACAGTTCCAGAGGAAGTTACTCAAGTTGAAGTAACTGCTATTACAGAGGAAGCTACTTCAGCAGAAGTAACTGCTATTACAGAGGAAGCTACTTCAGCAGAAGTAACTGCTATTACAGAGGAAGCTACTTCAGCAGAAGTAACTGCTATTACAGAGGAAGTTACTCCAGCAGAAGTAACTGCTATTACAGAGGAAGTTACTCCAGTAGAAGTTACTGCAGTTCCAGAGGAAGTTACTCCAGTAGAAGTTACTGCAGTTCGAGAGGAAGCTACTTCAGCAGAAGTAACTGCTATTACAGAGGAAGTTACTCCAGTAGAAGTTACTACAGTTCCAGAGGAAGTTACTCAAGTTGAAGTAACTGCTATTACAGAGGAAGCTACTTCAGCAGAAGTAACTGCTATTACAGAGGAAGCTACTTCAGCAGAAGTAACTGCTATTACAGAGGAAGCTACTTCAGCAGAAGTAACTGCTATTACAGAGGAAGTTACTCCAGCAGAAGTAACTGCTATTACAGAGGAAGTTACTCCAGTAGAAGTTACTGCAGTTCCAGAGGAAGTTACTCCAGTAGAAGTTACTGCAGTTCGAGAGGAAGCTACTTCAGCAGAAGTAACTGCTATTACAGAGGAAGTTACTCCAGTAGAAGTTACTGCAGCTCTAGAGGAAGTTACTCCAGTAGAAGTTACTGCAGTTCGAGAGGAAGCTACTTCAGCAGAAGTAACTGCTATTACAGAGGAAGTTACTCCAGTAGAAGTTACTACAGTTCCAGAGGAAGTTACTCAAGTTGAAGTAACTGCTATTACAGAGGAAGTTACTCCAGTAGAAGTTACTGCAGTTCCAGAGGAAGTTACTCCAGTAGAAGTTACTGCAGTTCGAGAGGAAGCTATTTCAGCAGAAGTAACTGCTATTACAGAGGAAGTTACTCCAGTAGAAGTTACTACAGTTCCAGAGGAAGTTACTCCAGTAGAAGTTACTGCTATTACAGAGGAAGTTACTCCAGTAGAAGTCACTACAGTTCCAGAGGAAGTTGCTCCAGTAGAAGTAACTTCACGTACTGAGGAAGTTACTTCAGCAGCTATTACAGAGGAAGTTACTCCAGCAGAAGTAACTGCTATTACAGAGGAAGTTACTCCAGTAGAAGTTACTACAGTTCCAGAGGAAGTTACTCCAGTAGAAGTTACTGCAGTTCGAGAGGAAGCTACTTCAGCAGAAGTAACTGCTATTACAGAGGAAGTTACTCCAGTAGAAGTCACTACAGTTCCAGAGGAAGTTGCTCCAGTAGAAGTAACTTCACGTACTGAGGAAGTTACTTCAGCAGAAGTAACTGCTATTACAGAGGAAGTTACTCCAGTAGAAGTTACTGCAGTTCCAGAGGAAGCTACTTCAGCAGAAGTAACTTCACTTATTGAGGAACTTACTCCAGCAGAAGTAACTGCTATTACAGAAGAAGTTACTCCAGCAGAAGTAACTGCTATTACAGAGGAAGTTACTCCAGTAGAAGTTACTGCAGTTCCAGAGGAAGCTACTTCAGCAGAAGTAACTGCTATTACAGAGGAAGTTACTCCAGTAGAAGTTACTACAGTTCCAGAGGAAGTTACTCAAGTTGAAGTAACTGCTATTACAGAGGAAACTACTTCAGCAGAAGTAACTGCTATTACAGAGGAAGTTACTCCAGTAGAAGTCACTACAGTTCCAGAGGAAGTTGCTCCAGTAGAAGTAACTTCACGTACTGAGGAAGTTACTTCAGCAGAAGTAACTGCTATTACAGAGGAAGTTACTCCAGCAGAAGTAACTGCTATTACAGAGGAAGTTACTCCAGTAGAAGTTACTACAGTTCCAGAGGAAGTTACTCAAGTTGAAGTAACTGCTATTACAGAGGAAACTACTTCAGCAGAAGTAACTGCTATTACAGAGGAAGTTACTCCAGTAGAAGTCACTACAGTTCCAGAGGAAGTTGCTCCAGTAGAAGTAACTTCACGTACTGAGGAAGTTACTTCAGCAGAAGTAACTGTTATTACAGAGGAAGTTACTCCAGTAGTAGTTACTGCAGTTCCAGAGGAAGCTATTTCAGCAGAAGTAACTGCTATTACAGAGGAAGTTACTCCAGCAGAAGTAACTGCTATTACAGAGGAAGTTACTCCAGTAGAAGTTACTACAGTTCCAGAGGAAGTTACTCAAGTTGAAGTAACTGCTATTACAGAGGAAACTACTTCAGCAGAAGTAACTGCTATTACAGAGGAAGTTACTCCAGTAGAAGTCACTACAGTTCCAGAGGAAGTTGCTCCAGTAGAAGTAACTTCACGTACTGAGGAAGTTACTTCAGCAGAAGTAACTGTTATTACAGAGGAAGTTACTCCAGTAGTAGTTACTGCAGTTCCAGAGGAAGCTATTTCAGCAGAAGTAACTGCTATTACAGAGGAAGTTACTCCAGCAGAAGTAACTGCTATTACAGAGGAAGTTACTCCAGTAGAAGTTACTACAGTTCCAGAGGAAGTTACTCAAGTTGAAGTAACTGCTATTACAGAGGAAACTACTTCAGCAGAAGTAACTGCTATTACAGAGGAAGTTACTCCAGTAGAAGTCACTACAGTTCCAGAGGAAGTTGCTCCAGTAGAAGTAACTTCACGTACTGAGGAAGTTACTTCAGCAGAAGTAACTGTTATTACAGAGGAAGTTACTCCAGTAGTAGTTACTGCAGTTCCAGAGGAAGCTATTTCAGCAGAAGTAACTGCTATTACAGAGGAAGTTACTCCAGTAGAAGTCACTACAGTTCCAGAGGAAGTTGCTCCAGTAGAAGTAACTTCGCTTACTGAGGAAGTTACTTCAGCAGAAGTAACTGCTATTACAGAGGAAGTTACTCCAGTAGAAGTCACTACAGTTCCAGAGGAAGTTGCTCCAGTAGAAGTAACTTCACTTACTGAGGAAGTTACTCCAGTAGAAGTAACTTCACTTACTGAGGAAGTTACTCCAGCAGAAGTAACTGTTATTACAGAAGAAGTTACTCCAGTAGAAGTCACTACAGTTCCAGAGGAAGTTGCTCCAGTAGAAGTAACTTCACTTACTGAGGAAGTTACTCCAGTAGAAGTAACTTCACGTACTGAGGAAGTTACTTCAGCAGAAGTAACTGCTATTACAGAGGAAGTTACTCCAGCAGAAGTAACTGCTATTACAGAGGAAGTTACTCCAGTAGAAGTTACTGCAGTTCCAGAGGAAGCTACTTCAGCAGAAGTAACTGCTATTACAGAGGAAGTTACTCCAGTAGAAGTAAATACAGTTCTAGAGGAAGTTACTCCAGTAGAAGTAACTTCACTTACAGAGGAAGTTACTTCAGAAGAAGTAACTGTTATTACAGAGGAAGTTGCTACAGTTCCGGAGGAAGTTAATCCACCACAAGTAACTACAGAGATAAATGAAGTTACTCTAGCAGAAGTTACTACAGCTCCAGAGGAAATTACTCCAGTAGAATTGACTGCTACTACGGCAGAAGTGTTTGTAGAAAATGTTACTCCAACAGAAGTTACTACAGCTCCAGATGGCGTAACTCCAGTGGAAGTAACTGCAACTCCAGATGAAGTAACTCCAATAGAAATAACTGCTACTACAGAGGATGTTTCAGTAGAGACTGTTACCCCAGCAGAAGTAACAGCAGTTCTAGAGGAAGTTACTTCAGAAGAAGTTACTACAGTTCCAGTTGAAGTTGGTCCAGCAGAAGTTCCAGAGGAAGTTACAACAGTTCCAGAAAAAGTTCCAGAGGAAGTTACTACAGTTCCAGAAAAAGTTCCAGAGGAAGTTACTACAGTTCAAGAAAAAGTAACTCCAGCGGAAGTAACTACAGTTCTTGAGAAAATTACTCCAGCAGAAATCACCACAATTACAGAGGAAGTTAAACCAATAGAAGAAGAAGTTAATAACGCAGAAGTAACTGCTACTGAAGTGGATACTCCAGTCCCTACAGCAGAGAAAGTTAGCCCAGCACAAGGATCTCCGATTGCAGAAGATATTACTCCAGCAGATGTAACTGTTACAGCAGAAGAAATTCGAGCACCAGTAGAGGAAATTAGTATAGCAGAATTAACTGTAGCTCCACAGGAAGTTACCCTAGTAAACACTGTTACTTCAACGGAAGTATCCGCAGTTCTAAATGATGTTGTTGGACCTGCAGCAGAAGAGCATGTTGCGGCTGATCTTCGGCCTAAACTGAAGGAAACACTGCTTACTGAAGAGGTTTCTATTATTAAGCCTCAGTGTAATCCCCTCGAATCTGCAGAACTACCAATTAAGGAGATTGCTAGTGCTGGCATTATATTAAAGCCTCAACTAGATCCAGAGGAAATTGCAATAGAGGATCAGGAGGATAATGTAAAACCAACACTCGAAAAGACTATCAATACTACAACACTGCCTGGATCAGATGAAACCTCGGCGCCAGCACTTGAGGAGGTTGTTGGTGCTGAGTCGAAGTCTGATTCAGAGCAAAGTCCAGCAGTAGCACTTGAGGAGGTTGCTAGTGCTGGCATTACTCAAGATCAAGAGGACGTCATTACAATAGAGAATCAGGCTGTACCCGAGGAAACTGTAGCAGCAACACTCGGAAAGACTATCAATACTACGACGCTGCCTGCATTAGACGAAACTTCGGCACCAGCACTTGAGGAGGTTGCTGGTGCTGAGTCGAAGTCAGCTTTGGAACAAAGTCCAGCAGTAGCACTTGAGGAGGTTGCTAGTGCTAGCATTTCAACAGAGCCGGAGCCTGCTTCAGTAAAAGAGGAGAAAAAGGAAGTGGCATGCGAAGAGGCATTGAAAATACAGACTGATGAGCCACTACCAGATCTTTTGACATGTGAATCTTGTAAGAGCGATAATTGTGCTCTTGTGAAAGTGTCTGAAAAGAGTCTGCAAAGACAGCCGAATATCCGAGCAGATACAACACCGAGCGATGCGAGTCCTGTGCGTTCTGTGAACCTCTTCGGAACCATTTGCAAGATTTACATTCAAGACAAACGACTGTTAGCCACAATCGAAAGAAGACGTCGACGCGCCCTAATTATGCACAAATATCTGAGTTCCTTTGATAGTTTCGATGAGCCGCCAGATGATATAGAATATGAAGCCCATGCGAGTCTGTTTGATGAACTCAATTCAACAGCCAATCAGCCCATTAGCTTAGATGTAAATATTGATGAATTCGAAGAGCCAGAAAGTCATTTAAAAATAGATAATAAGAATGATTTAGTGGATAGTTTTCAAGTAGCTGTAGATAATATCAACAATAATGATCTGATCGAAGAGCCAGATTATCCTTTAGATATAAATAATGCTAGCAATAACATAGAGATCTTTCCAGACTTGGAGGAAAACTTTGATGTAAATTCAGATAGTGCCAGCCAAACATCACTAGATGATGAGAATTACTTTATTGTTGTTAGCCTAACAGAGATTGGCTTTAACTTTATTAACCACATTCTATTCTCAGATCAATTGAGCTCCGGCTCTGGGTCAGAGCACAGCAATGAGAGCTCGCCGTCCACCTCGCATGAGACTTTTAATGGCGACGCTGAGTTGTTGGCTCACAATTATGATAGTTGTCCTGATGAATTATTGGATGAGGCAGTCTCTAGTTCAACCACAACATATACTAACCAAAATACTAAAATACAAAATACTAACAAAAATACCAAAACACGTCCCAATGGTAAACTAACAAATGGTTCACTAAGATGGTCAAGTCAAAGCAAAACAAATCAACTAAATGCCGATGATCATAATAATAATGAGCTTGTTATCGATGATGATGATGACAATGGCAATGATGATGTCAATAATAATAATGATGATGATGATGTTGTAATGTTGCGGCGCTTTGCCCCAGGTAACACGCACACAGCCATCACTCGGTGTTTGTTGTTGTCTCCTAATTTACATTGCTTTACTTGTGTTTACGTTTTTACGCTCTCTCTCTTTATGTCTCTCTCTCTCTTTTTATTCTTTTTTATTACTAGACTGGCTAAAAAACTATTGTTTATGCTTAACTTGATTAGAGTCAGTGAAACTCATGTTTAACCCAATTGCAGGCTCCATAGCAGAACGTGAGGTAAAGAAATGGTACAATGCCGTTGAGATGCCCAACAACCCGTATGCGCCGGAGGCATTGAAGCAACGCATCAGCGGCACACAGGAACGCTTCATGGATGTGCCCAATATAAGTCCCAGTGCGGAGCACAAGGCGCTGGCGCTGATGGCGAATGCAGCAAACAATGGAGAGCAGGAGCCAGCCAAGGAGGATTACAAGCGGTAACTCGACTCGGCTATTAATTGAAAGTCTAATATAAACTTCCTTGTCTAACCGACAGATATAGTCGAGATTATTACATTAACAATGCTCCATTGGCGACCACGCCCACTCGCACCGCCTCCTTGGCATGCAGCAGCAGCAGCAACAGAAGCACGGAGCCAGCGGACGAGGACATTGTCATCAATGAGGTAATTCCCACGCATGGCAACCATGGCATTTCAAGTAGCGCTCAAAGCTCAAACCTCGCTGACCTCTCGCATTGGACGCTGTCGAAGCCAGTGCGTCGCAGCAGCTCGCTAAAGTTCATTAACAAACCTACTTGCCCCACCCCCCCATTTATGACACTAGCCAACGGTTACGAGCGCCCCTCGACGTCGGCTTCGCATTATCGCGACTCCGGCTTAGGCCATGAGCCGGATGATGACTTTGACGTACGTTCGCAACGCTCCTGGCACAGGCAGCAGCTGCCCAAGAGGCACACGCAATCGACGCTGAGCTTGCTTAGCAATGGCAGTGGCAGGTCCTTCGGTTCGTCCGTGTCCAAGAGGCATTCTGCGGGTGGTCCTTCAGCGGCTGTGATCACACAGTTCGAGAAGCAGCTGCTGCACAAAGACCTCAAGCGCAATAGTTTTCGTGCTGTTAGTGCCACGTCCAAGGATTTCGTTATGAATCCCCTGTTCGAGAGCGATCAGCAGGCAAAGCCTGCCAGCCTAGACGATCAAGATTCGGGTGTAGATAGTTGTTTAAATGGGTTCAGCAATAATAGTCTGCTCTTCTAGCAGAGCTCCCTTTCATATCGGGTGGTTGTATGTGGGTTTTGATTGCGGGGGATTTCCATATATATATATAGAGGAAAGAGTAGATAGTTAGCTGTTAGTCTCTGCCAAAATAATATGTTAGTCAATCAAGTTTTAAACACTAGTCAGTAAAGACAAAACACACACACACACAAATACACACGTACACACACACACTTAGGCACAAATTCACATAGTGTAGAGAATCTCCAGCACGTGTTTTAGGCTTTTAGGCAGAGAGTGTCATCTGCTCCCTATTCAAATGTACATTCCAAAATTCCCAAACACAACAAAATGAAAAAAAAAACTGAGCAACTGCAGCACAAACAAATTTGCATTCACATCACTATCGAGAACTGAGTTCTATCTAATCTACAATATAATAATATGCATATATATAAATATTAAACAACAATATATAAATACAAAACTAAATAATTGTAATTGCTAATTGCCTAATGCTAATGCGCCCTAAAATATGCAGCACTTTTTTCTTTGTATGTTTTTTTTTTTAATTTTTAAATTATGATTTTGTTGCTGTTAATTTTTAAACATAACTCTTGTATGCACACTTAGTTAATTCATTTTACTGCTAACTTCTTTTTATATATATATATATATTAAAAACAAACAAAAACAACAACAATAGAAATACAGAATAAAGCCAAAAGTTAAACAAACACAAATAATAAAAACTCATAAATGAAACAAATGTTTTTAGTAAAAACTGATCACAATGTCGGGGTGAGTACAAAGCGAATTGAGCAAAATGAAGCTTCATTTATTTAAATAATTATTGTTTATGGCATTTTACTAACGGCATTTGTTTCACTCTCTGCTATATATAAGTACGTTAAATAACTCGCATAAACAGAAGTTTTGAATGTATTTGTAGCTGTATTTGAATTTTGTATGCATGCTGTTGCTGCTGCTTGTACATCATCACCAACACACACACACACACACATAAGCATCACATGTACACATCACATTCCATATATATATATATATATATATATATATATATACATTCATACATATCAATCTGCCAAGCTAATTATCAGCTGCGCTTCAAATATTTGATTGTACCTAAACAAATTCTTTTTTCCAACAACTAACCAACATGCATACAATATTGTACCTATTGTACCAAATGTACCTAAACAACACAACACTACAAATGAACACGCAAAACCCAAATCCAAAAAAAAATCAATGTTTTCTTAAAAAAGGCTCTCAAGACAAGCCAAGCCGCAGTCGAACAGCCAGAGGCGCCACTGCAACAGGAGCAGGATAAACTCCCCGATATGTCCACAGACAACAAGTGTATTTATACAGCTCTGCCCGCCCAGGTGCTGGACGCGGGCAGCCTGGATAGCCAATCGAATCAATCAGTGCTAACGACTAGCGATGATTCGGACACCGTGCGTATCTACGATTTCAATAAGCAGGAGACGACTGTCCTGAAGACGAGCACGTCCACAACTACGTCATCTATGGAGTCGGCTTTGGGCGGGGCAGCCACCACCAACACCTCCTCCTCCTCCGCCGCTGACGCCAACAGCAATAGCAGCTCCATAGATGCATCACGTAAACGTGAACGGCCCGTTGTGCTGCAATTCGGACCTGCAGACACAACGCCCAATGTCTGCTCTTCGCCCACGGTGACACCGACCCGCGGCTCAACGCCGCCAGCTTTTCGTTTTCTGCAGCCAAAGCGACGGCTGATTGAGCCAAGTCAAGTGCTGTCTATAGACGATGATGAAATGGTGAGTCAAGCAGTTCCCAGGTGAGCTATACACTTAAATTTCGAACATTTGCAGCCCGAGGCAACAACTACGCCTTTGGATAAACCTGCTATTGAGGACGATGTAGTGCACGCCTTGCCCTCGGTCAAGGCTCTAGCACAGGCTTTCCTGCTGACCAGTAAACGCGTGCAGCCCGAAAGACGTTGGCGTGCCAAGGCAAGCTGATTTAGATATATATCTAATTGTACAGTTGATTTATAGTTTACATTTTAGACACTGCAACATCATGCCAAGCTAATGACACCACCGCCCGATACACCTGAGAAGCCCTCGACGCCGCAGTCGCGCAGGCAAATGCTGCAACACGCCGTCTCCATGGCTGAGGTGGCCGATGAATCGACTATATCGTCCGATTTATCATCCCTGGAAACGTATGTAGCTGTAGATATATGATTAACCTTAATCTTAACGTTTTCCAACACCGACAGCGATCCCTCCCTGCATTCGGATGGGCAACCATTAGCCATACCCATTGCATCGCCTGCAAGTCCAGTGCCCGTTCGCCGTGGATTCCTTCGCAGCAATATTGCTTTCTTTGAAAACTTAAAGTTTAAGTGAATATTGAATTTAATTGAATTTACGCTGTACGATCGCCATTCGCTGATATTCCACAAGCAGTCAAGGAATATGCACATCAATGGCGCACAGCATCCCGCATACCAAAATGAACACCAAATATCAATAATCATGTGCCATGGCCACCGAGGAGAATATTAATTCGAGTATTCAAGACAGTACTTAAAACTAAATTGTATGCCCAGTGTGCGCGCATAGTTAGCTTTTAATTTGTATTTATTATAGCTAAACTTAATTACTTATTATATCCATGGATACTATAAATTAAATATTTAATATATTTTATTTAGCTCTACGACATGTATTTCGATTTAAGCCATGCAAAAGACCCTTTCTATCGATATCGATATCGATAACTCTAATATTTAACTGTTATACATATAGTCATGTACCAATAAACTGTTATACATAGTATTATGTACCAATAAAGAAGAAACTTAATTATTGTTTTACCACACTTAGGACATTCAGCAGTTAAGATTTGGCTATAAACTCAAGTCTATTATTATGTAGACATTGTACAAGTCACAATTGGTACTTTATTGCTATGAATTAAATATTTTTATAAAAATAAATTCTATGGCTCGTAGCTGCTGCATTTAAAATGCATTGGTTTCGGAGCAAAGAAGTGTTAGAGGAGAGAATTAAAATCGTAGCACATTTGGAATGGACTGAGACTGTTCATTCACTTCGGCTATGAGGTGTGATTGTGATGTGGATGCTCCGCCAGATATATGACATAGACCAATGGGATGACAACACAGAGTGCGAGTATAAATATCAGCAGACATATCCACGACATGTCACAATCCGAGCCAGACCAGTCAATCGCCCGCAACGAAGGACCAGGAATGGGACGAATAATGGGCGCATGCCTATCCACTAGCATGTCATCCAGCAGGGCCGTGTTGTCGTCCATGGGCTTCTCCATGTTGGCTGCATAAAAACAAAAACAAAATGCAAAATTACACAGATAAACAAGGAATGAAATACGAACAATGCCCCCAATAATGGTGTATACTATATACTTTAGATCTTTTATTTACTTATTGCCCTGCTGGAGCAATTACAGTTGCAGACTTAAAGGCTCACGGCGCAGCAAATGAAAAATATTGAGGGTGTATAAAACGTAAACTTAATTGTAGGTCATATAACGTGGAGTGGCGCTGAACTTGGCGTAGCTCTTGATGACTTTGTTGACAGCTTCGAGGAAGTCTTTTTCGGTGGCCACCTTGCGACGGGCACGTATGGCAAACATGCCCGCCTCTGTGCACACGGACCGAATCTCTGCGCCTGTCGAGTTGGGGCACAGACGTGCCAGCAGGTCAAAACGAATGTCACGTTCCACGGACATCGAGCGGGCGTGTATCTTAAAGATATGTGAACGGCCATCCTGGTCGGGCAGTCCAAACTCCACCTTACGATCCAAACGGCCGGGACGCATAAGCGCAGGATCAAGTGTATCAGGTCGATTAGTGGCCATCAACACTTTTATGTTGCCACGCGGGTCGAAGCCATCCAACTGATTGATTAGCTCCAACATAGTACGTTGAACCTCGTTGTCGCCACCAGCACCGTCATCAAAGCGTGCGCCGCCAATAGCATCAATTTCGTCGAAGAAAATCAAGCAAGCCTTCTTGGAGCGGGCCATTTCGAACAGTTCACGCACCATACGTGCGCCCTCACCCACATACTTCTGCACCAGCTCCGAGCCGATGACACGAATGAAGCAGGCATCTGTACGATTGGCCACAGCACGGGCACACAAAGTTTTGCCAGTACCAGGTGGACCAAACAAGAGCACACCCTTTGGTGGTTCAATACCCAAGTTGACGAACTTCTCAGGATGCAGCAAAGGTGTTTCCACAACCTCGCGCAATTTCTCTATTTGCTCCTTGCAGCCACCGACGTCGCTGTATGTGACATCTGGTTTGTCTTCAACCTGCATCATCGTTACCGTGGGATCAATTTTGGGTGGTAGCGGTATGTGAATCTGATACTTGTTGCGATCAACGCCTACTCGCATGCCCTCCTCAATATCCGTGGGTGCAACGGAATCAGCTAGATCCACCACAAACTTGGCAAACTGCTTTACATTAATAATGTACTTAGGATCATCGGAGTCAGCGTTGATAATCTTTGTGCAACGCGCAACCTGCAGCGGTTGCTCATTTTGCAGTATTTGCTTGTCGGCAGCCAAGTCCCACAAAGCAGGCGGAGCCAAACCTGTATCGCTCTCCTTAATGCCTGTTAGCTCGTTGACTTGTTTCACGGCCTTTTGTATGTCCTCTTCGATGCTCTTTATAGACTTGTGATATTGGCTCTGACCGTACGTCTTAAGTAGTTCAATATCGCCCTCGTCTAGGGATTTAATTTCCTTATCCTCCTTATTTTCATCATGCTTTACTTTGCGCTGATCATCTCCCAGATAGTCCGGCATTTTGTTTTAGTTGTTTATCAGCGAAATATTTAATAAATTTGTATGTTTTTTCGCCAACGCTTGTGTTTTCTGACAATTTTTAATGGCGAGTGTGACCGTATTTCGAATGACTAAACAAATTGCTGGCTGCGCCCAACTTCACTGCTTACTTAACAGAAAAATACTTAACAGATGCAGGGTGACTCAAAAGTAAAATTACTGTGCTTGGTTGGCCAGCTCTAGCAGCTGTTAAAGGCATTCACATTGAAATTTTTGAATTTATGATAACTAAATGCTAGCAACCTTAATATTAAAAACAAATAATCCACTCACCGTCATCATCTGGATAGCCATGAGCGCCTTCATAGAATTTGCTGCCATCTCTTCGGATTGAAGCTGGAACTTCTCCAGCTACAGTACCAGAGGCGTTCACAGCTGCCACCAAAAGTCGTTCACCCAGCATCATTCGTGCATCCTCCAGCGGATTACGCTCAATGGCCGGCTCTTGGTCTATATTGTGCCTAGGGCTATTGTTCCCGCTACGATGTATGGCAGGCAAGGCATCACCATCGCTTGCTCCCAGCAATACGTTGTGCACTGTAACTGGAATCCGAATAATTCGACGTGCGTGTATCTCATTGTCGCGATCAATCTTGTTCAAGCGCTTGATGTCCGCTACAGAGCAGTGAAAACGCAGCGCCAATGCTTGCAATGTATCGCCCTCTTGTACTTTTACCTCCAGTGTGTTCTCTAAGCGCGACATCTTTGTGTGGCCGCCACTAGATCCGTTTGCCAACTGCACCATCTCCATAAGTGCACTGTCGTGGGCGGGTCTGGCAAATATATCATCCATTCCGTCTGACTGCGCATTCTCCCAGTTGTACTGTTGTTGGCGCCTGAAATATGAAATATGATGCATGCGTTGATTCTCACAGCAACAGCAATCGAGTCGAGTTGGCGTTGACTTACACATTTCGACGCATTATATTTTGGATTTGCCGTTTATTACTGAATGCGTCTCCGTTGGCACTGGCTGTACTGTCACTCAATTCTCAAATGACAAGCAATATTGTATGTTCGAAAACAGTACTACCAGCAAATGTCACCTTTATTTACGTAAAATTTTGGTGTGAAATAAACACAACAAACCCACGTCTCTGGCTCACAAAGTTGTGCACTTGAAACGCCCTGTGTTTTTATTTTAATTTAAACAAAGAGGAAGAGCTTGTTTTTATTTTGCGCTTTAAAAGTTTTTCCAACAAATTTCTAAAGATGAGTTTAAATCTTGATACTATGTTGTGTTCATTTATGGCTTGGTTCCTGGGGATTGCCGTGATAGTGTTATTTATTAAGTAAGTGTAATTATTAAAATTCGAATTTATAAAAATTCGAGCAAATAGCAACCCTGGTATAATACCCTATGCCTGCACACAAAATGTTTACGGATTAAACAGTCATTTTACACAGATCACTCGACACGCCAAATCATTAAAAAAACACACTCGTTTTGTTACAATTCTGCATTAAATCTTAATAAACTTTTGGTTTCGTGATGGATATGTCAAATAAACAGCTCTTCATTGAGCTGTTCATTGGTCACAGGGTATTTTGACGCCTACACACCCCTGACCATCGCGATCGCATATTTGTGCACAAACGCGCGTTGGATTATGCACACTACTGTTTATTTAATATAACCGCATATAAAATGTCGTTATTTACATTTCTGAAGAGTCGCCCCATATTCTGGCTGAGCGTAGCTGGAACCACTGTGGGTGGCGCCTGTTTTATAAAGTAAGTTACAATTCGTTTAAGTCACAATATGATAAAAAGACAAAAATATTTGCCACCTTAAGGGATCTTATGCAAGGCTGTAATTTCACTAAGGAAACTGATGAATGCAACACAGTTGCTATTGTCACCGGCTCCAACACGGGCATAGGCAAGGAAACTGTGCGGGAGTTGGCACGAAGGCGAGCCATTGTCTATATGGCCTGTCGGGATATGAAAAAGTGTGAAGCGGCACGTGAGGAGATTGTCTTAGAGACGAAAAACAAATTTGTGTATTGCCGAGAATGTGATTTAGCTTCCTTGGATTCCATACGTAATTTTGTATCCACGTAGGTTCCATCTGTTGTTGACCAGTTTCATTCACGCAATTGCTAACAAATTGTCGAATCCTTGCAGTTTTAAGAGGGAGCAGGACAGTCTACACATACTCATCAATAATGCAGGTATCATGCGCTGTCCACGCATGCTGACCGCTGATGGCTTTGAGATGCAGCTGGGTGTCAATCACTTGGGTCACTTTCTTCTGACCAATTTAATGCTAGACTTACTCCTGGTAAATGAATTGACAAAGAAATTTTTCCTATATAGTTTCATTAACTTGTATCCTAGAAATCGGCTCCCAGTCGTATTGTAAATGTCTCTAGTCTGGCGCATACGCGCGGTGAAATCAATACGACGGATTTGAATAGTGAGCATTCCTATGACGAGGCTAAGGCTTACAATCAAAGCAAGTTAGCAAACGTTTTATTTACCTTGGAATTGGCCCGTCGCTTAAAGGGAACTGGAGTCACGGCATACGCTGTGCATCCTGGCATAGTGGACACCGAAATCTTCAGACACATGGGCTTCTTTAGCAACTTCTTTGCAGGGTATTTATATAGATGGATATAAATTGTGAAAGTTGGATTCGCTGTCCTATAATCGGCTTATATTGCAGTTTATTTGTTCGACCCCTGTTTTGGCCATTTGTGAAGACTGTGCACAATGGGGCGCAAACTACATTGTATGCTGCTCTTGATCCGGACTTGGAGGAAATAAGCGGGGTATATATTTCCGACTGCAAGATCCAAATGCCAGCGCCTGTAGCAACCGATACTCAACTTGCTAAATGGCTTTGGGCTGTCAGCGAAAAATGGACGCGAGCAGAAATTCTGGAGGTTAAGACTGTTAAAAATACAGTTCCCATTTTAAAGGATGTAGTATAATTTGATTTTTATGTTTTAGTGTACATAATAAATTGGTATATCGATCGATTTCAACATAATTGTGTGCTAGTGCTCATTTACGTTTCGCGCTTCCAGTAGCTTACGACGTGGTTGTTATTGTCATCGTGAATTGTCGTTTTTATCAACTGAAAGCTCTGAGTCACATTGACTGCAAACAAGTTATACGCAGTAATACTCACAGCAGTTGTGTTCTGACTGCCTTCGCGGCGAGTAGCTAATAATTGTTTAAGCAATGCTGTGTTGTTTGACTGATTGTCTTCCGTGCCCCTGCGTCGCGTGGCCTGCACTCTTTGGCCTTGGCATTTATTTTCTAAGGTATAATCAGTGCTAAGTGATACATATATATGTTTATGCATTAACTTTATTAAAAATTCGTTTATTCTTCCAGAAAATACATGCAAGGCGGGCAGTTCACCAAGCAGACTAATGAGACCGGCAAAATTGTTATTGTAACTGGCTCGAACACAGGCATTGGCAAGGAGACTGTCTTGGAGCTGGCGAGACGCGGAGCCACCGTATATATGGCTTGCAGGGATAAGGCTAGAACAGAGATAGCACGTTTGGAAATTATAGAAGAAACCAAAAACAATAATATATTCTTCCGTGAACTCGACCTGGCATCACTGGACTCCATTCGCAAATTTGTGGCTGAGTAAGCATTTACTGAATTATTCTTAAATTCCTGATTTATTATAAACTTAATTTTTATTAGCTTCAAAAACGAAGAAGACAAGTTGCACATACTGATTAACAATGCTGGTGTTATGCGCTGCCCACGCATGCTGACCAAGGACGGTTTCGAAATGCAGCTAGGAGTGAATCATATGGGTCACTTTTTGCTAACCAACTTGTTGCTCGACTTGCTAAAGGTACGCTAGCTACTACTTAATTGTCGAGATTCATATTATTAATTTGCCGCTTACAGAAAGGTGCCCCCAGCCGTATTGTCAACGTTTCCAGTTTGGCCCACACGCGTGGCTCTATTAATATAAATGACTTGAACAGCGAGCAGTCATATAGCGAGGGCGATGCCTACAGCCAGAGTAAATTGGCCAATGTTTTATTCACGCGTGAATTAGCTAAACGCCTCAAAGGCAGTGGAGTGACCGTGAATGCTCTACATCCGGGCGTTGTGGACACAGAGCTGGGCAGGCACATGAAGATCCTGAATGGCGCATTTGGACGCATTGTGCTAAGAACTTTGTTGTGGCCATTGCTGAAGACGCCAAAGAGCGGAGCACAGACTTCATTATATGCAGCCCTCGATCCAGATTTGGAGAATGTAACTGGCGTTTACTTTAGCGATTGTAAAGAGAAACAAGTAGCGCCCGCTGCTACCGACGATAAAACCGGCAAACTTCTCTGGGAGGAGAGCGAAAAATGGACCCATTTGAAGAAACTAGATTAATTATAACACATTTTGAGAAATAAACAAAACTAAACAATAGAAATGTTCGCCATATGTAGGTGTACGGCCCTTCAGTATTCGTTATCTCGCACTTTATTATTTATCATTCAACTGATTACGAAAGTAATCGACTGCTCGTACACCCGTTACGGGTCAGTTAATTGTTGAACTTAGCCGAGTGAAGACCTTAAAAACGAATAGATGTGCATTTTCATTGATTGCCTGCTTAGTCCATTCATAATATGGCCCACAGCCATTGGCCTTGCCGGTTACTTTATCAGGTAAATTGGCTATATATGGGATATTTACTATTATATATTAGTGTTACATTAGACAGTACATGCAGGGTGGGCAATTCACAGAGGAAACTGATGAAACTGGCAAAGTCGTAATTGTAACCGGTGCAAATGCAGGCATTGGCAAGGAGACCATCTTAGAGCTGGCACGCAGAGGTGCTACAGTCTATATGGCTTGCCGGGATAAAAGTCGAGCTGAAGAGGCGCGCAAGGAAATTATCAAGGTGACTGGCAATCAAAAGATATACTTTCTTCACCTCGACCTCAGCTCGCTTGCATCAGTGCGTAAATTCGTAGCAGAGTGAGTGGGCAGTTAAACCTGTTAGAGATAAGCCACCATAATTACGTAATATTAGCTTCAAGGCAGAGCAGAATCAACTACATATTCTCATAAACAATGCGGGAACGTTTTCTGGCACCCGTCGTCTTACAAAGGATGGATTCGAGATGCAGCTAGGCGTCAATCACCTGGGTCACTTTCTGCTGACGATTCTATTGCTCGACTTGCTAAAGGTAAAGCTAACACGCACTTATAAATATGATTATATATTATTTTATATTTTATAGAAATCATCGCCAAGTCGCATCGTAAACGTGTCCAGCATAGCACACACTATAGGCAAAATTAATGTTGATGATCTGAATAGCGAGAAATCCTATGACGGGGGCGCAGCGTACTATCAAAGCAAGTTGGCGATCGTGATGTTTACTCGGGAGTTGGCCAAGCGCTTGGCAGGCACAGGAGTGACCGTCAATTCTTTGCACCCTGGCGTAGTGGATACGGAAATATTGGCAAACTACAATGTCGCACAAAATCGCTTAATTAGGTGAGTAAAAATTGAGACTGAACTCGATTTGCATTATACTCACTCGGCCCACATATTATCGTACAGATATAACGTCATCAAACCAATTTTATGGCCATTTCTGAAGACACCCAAGAGTGGGGCACAAACCACAATATATGCAGCTATAGATCCCGGCTTGAATGACGTCACTGGGCAATACTTTAGCGATTGCAAGCCAAAGGAAGTGGCGAAATTGGCCAAAGATGAGAAAGTGATTCAGTTTGTGTGGCAGGAGAGCGAAAAGTGGACAGGAGCGCCAAAAGTGATTTGAGTTATGGGTTTATTTAACATACGAGTGGATGCAGCAGACGCGCAGTGTTTTTTTAAATCAGCTGCATAAATACATTTTTATATACGTTAGCTTGGATAATTTAATTTTGTTATGATTTCGGACTAATTGGCTTTTGCATTAGCTATTTCGCCAGCTTCGATGAAGATTCTTGAGTAGAGAGCATGTGTAGTCGGTTCCTTCTTGTCGGGCGTATTGGACACGGTATTGACGTACGTGTACTGCATATAGAAGCCCAGAGTCACAGCGTTGCCCGACTGCAGCTCAGCTGCAGGCGTAAAGTCGAGACGTATTAACACCTTGTTGCCCTTACGCCAAACTATGAACTTGGGTTCCTCAGTGGGCGCCTGGACATCTTCATCAAATTCCTTGGAATCATCACGTTGGTTCAGCACAAACGGACCTTCCAGTGGTACAATTGTTGCATTTGCAAGCTCACGCACCTCACGTTTCACCTCTCTGATCGAGTTCTGACGGGCCAAAGTAATACCCGTTGTCTTGAGCAGTGGCGATGATGTAATGGCCTCTTCCTTGATTCGGCACGCCTGCAGGAGTGCATCCGGGCTGATTTGAGCATCCTGTGGTGCCACATCCAATACACTTATGGTCATGTCGTACATTGTGGGATTTGTGAACTTTAGGAATATCGCATTGGCCTGGCCAGACTGCAGCGGCTGCTCGCAGCGGACCATAACGACCTCCGGCACATGGTAGCTAGCAAAGAGCTGTATGCGATACTTGATGGATGTGGGATGATACTCTGGCTTGATCAGATTGTGCTCACACTGACGACAACGTAGCGAACGCTTGATCCACAACGAACGTCGCTGTGGGTAGAGCTTGCTTACAGCCTCGGGCTGATCAGCGGGCTGGCTGTGCCTCTGCGCCACTGTTGTGATATTTCGCAAATTTATTGGCTGCGTAAAGATGGCCTCTGGTAGAGCCTCAACCTCTGCGCTGGCCTCTGCGGCCGCTATGTTAATGGGCTTTGTCTTCGGTATACTCTTGTCGCTCCAACCGATTTGGCGACGTATGAGCGAGACTGTCAGGCCCGTGCGATCGGTAAGACTGGGAAACTTGTGCTGCTTGGGCGTCTTGCGGCGCAGAAACTCCTGTTTCTCTTGCTTCTCCTGCAGTACGAGCGACTGATAATACTCCATCAAGGTGTTGAAACGCACTTGGTACAAGCATTCCTTGTCCGGCCAGGTGCCCGTTGCTACGCCCTGATCGGGTATGCCAACATCACGAGTAGTCCAACGGCAGGACAGACACGACAAATAATACATTTTCTTTGTAGTTGGCATTGCCGAAGGTTTTGGACTGGGTGTGGCCTCCGTCGCACTTTCACCATCCTTAGGCTCCTCTGGCTTTCGCACAATCGGAACTGTGGCGGCCCTCGCAGAGAGCGTGTGCTGACAACAAGGACAATCGAAGCAGTTGGCACAACAGTTTTTCTTGTGTCTGGCCTCCGAAGATGGAATGTTCTCCAGGCAGTTCGAACAAAAGTGTGACTCAATCTCGTGGCAAACGCAAAAGCCACATCTCAACTTCGGACAATGGCGACAGAAGAAGAGCTTGTTGATGGGATTCAAAATGCCGCATGAGCAGGCATATTTCACGGGACTCGGCTGCATGAAACTCATCTTTGCTTTTGGAAAGCCAATTTACACTTTTTCAGACGAATTTCCCTTCCTCTTCTTTCAGCAAATGACGACAGCTCAGCTGTCAGCTGTCTCATTATCGTTTAGTATTTTTTGGTTGCATCTACTGGTTGCTGTTCTTGTATTTAACAGTGATATGTTAACATTTAACATATTTGCTCCTCAATTTAACAGAAGTGCAATTTTCCATTAGTTTGTTTATAAGGCAATAAAAAATTAAATAAAATTGGTAATAATATTTTAAGATATAATTCAAATAAAATTCGCGAACTCCCAAGACGATTTTTACGATTAGCGCACAAAAGTATGCAAAAAGTTTTATACCAAATTTTTTTCGCTTACTTAAATGAATAACAAATGAAAATTTAAATTATTGATTTGCCCAACTTTGATTTGGTTCGGGTAAACTAACTTCATAGGCATTACTGAAAAGTTATAAGTACTATATTTAATTTATGTATGATATACAAAAAAGTATCTTTGATGTTAGTTACTCGGTGATTAGCACTCAGCTGCCAAGCTCTACTAACAATTAGATTAAATATTGTTACAGTTATGCTAGTTTACATAAGCGTACACAAATTCTAATCAAAATATTGGCATAAGGGTGTACAGTTGACTAGAATATGAGTACAATGTATAACTAAAAAATATTGCAAGTTTGTGTTCTAAGTCTTTTGTTTAGACAGTTAAATATTTGGTTTCAGATAAAACTTTAAATTTGTTTAAGAATTGTTCTCAATTGCGTTTAAAAATGTTTATTATTAGTCTAAATAATATAAGGTACTTGTTGATAACATTGTAATAATATTAAGTAACAATATTGATAATAAAAACAGCGTCAGTCTGTGGTCTCTCTTGGCCAGGTCATATTTGAAGCTTAGCCAAAGAAGTTGGGCACGAAAAGCTTCTTGCGCTTTGTGCGCGACTTCCTATAGCGCAAAATTGGTGAGAATTTGTAGCTATCCGACAGTTGGCCGCTGCTATATGGATTGAGACTGCGCTGGCTGGAGGCACTTGAGCTGGGCACAGGTGCTATATAGCCATTATCCACATAGTAATAGCCGGTATTTAGCTTATCCAGTTGATCAGATGTGAGGGGCTTGCCGTAGATGAAAGCATACGAGTTGTCGTAACTTTTGTGATCGTAGCTGCGATCATAGTCGCTCTCATAGCTATCGAGATCATAATAAATGGGCTTGGCATGACACTGCGATAATTTACAGATCATGATGCTGAGCATCAAGCTTAGCCAGGTATAAAATTGCTGTGAATGGACGATATACCATATAAGATATATACACGGAATATGGTATATATTTATGCTTACCTTTAACTCCATTATCCTTTGAATGCTATCCTTCAGTTGCTTGATATGCTTGGAACGTTTGCTGTTTGGGTTCTGTATGCTTAACTCAAAAGAATCCCACACTTATATACAAAAAATGTGAGCGCCGATTCGCACCCAAATGTGAAAATATATGTTGTTATTGTTATTGTTATTGCCTTTAATTACATTTTCACTCGCCAGCTATGACGCAATTTTTTGTCACTCACTAAGAGATCTCTTTCATTTAAGCAGCCGGTTTGACTTCGCAAAAATCGTATGCGGCGCGACATCTTCTCATGATTCACATTGTGGTCTAGGTTCTAATTGATTTACTTGATTTGCCGCGTGCGCGATTCTAGTTTTGTTTGGAAAACTTTTAACAATGCGGAAAGATTTGACTTCGTCGAATGATTTGCTTAAGCTTTAATTAAGTTTGGCTTGTCCATTTGTTTATTTTCTGGCATTTGTACATTTCCCATTCAAATGATATTGCTAATCCCAGACAATCTTAATTATTTTATTTTGTGAAATTTAATTTAATTTTCATTCTGTAGCGTTACATATATATATATATGTCGGATTAGTGTTACTTTCCATTGCGTTAGCGCAGTGAGTTTCGGTCGCACTCGAGTTTTAACAAAGACTGACTCGAGACGCACAATTCTTGTGCGTGTCTTCCACCGAACCACACTCGGCGACAGCGACAGAACGCTGTCGCCCCGCTAAAACGGGACTTTACCAAACTACAAAACTTAGGCAACCAATCACATAATGTTGCAGTTATGTTTCTACGAAAATGCTCGAAGACGCACCAATATATATGAAGTGTGACCTTCAAACATATTACCAGCACGCGCCGGCAAGGCGCCTATACATTTCTACTACCTACTCTCCGACACGGCCATCCTGACCATAACACGACCTCGTGTAATTCCCCAAAAATGTTTTACTGCAGAAATCGTTTTGTTCATAAATTATCGAATAGAATTTAACATTAACATTTTCCCTACAACTTTACTAATTACAACTACATCATTTTAGCTTCAACTTTTACTTTCTTCCAGAATTTTAATTTCATCTCTTTGTATCATTCTTAAATTTATAAAATTCTTCTTTAAATTAATTTAACTTTCTTGATTTTTTTTTTTTTTTTTTTTTTTTTTAATTTTTATTTATTTATTTACTTATTACCATAAACCCAACTGGTTTCGATTTTCATCATCTTATGCGCCACACGCCATGATCAAAACATTTGTTTTGCACTTGTGCTTGCATTATGACATTCTTTAAGTTTTATAACTAGCCTTTCAGGCATCCATACTGTCTCTTTCAACAGTTTCGATCATTCCATTACTGTCTCTTTCAACAGTTTCTTTTTCAATCATTCCATTACTGTCTCTTTCAACAGATTCTTTTCCAATCATTCCATTACTGCCTCTTTCAACAGATTCTTTTCCAATCATTCCATTACTGTCTCTTTCAACAGATTCTTTTCTAATCATTCCATTACTGTCTCTTTCAACAGATTCTTTTCCAATCATTCCATTACTGTCTCTTTCAACAGTTTCTTTTATATCAATACTGTCTCTTTCAACAGTTTCTTTTTCATTATCATTTAAAGCCTCTTCACTACTTTCTAGTTCAACTGGTACATACTCCTCTGGTAATTTTCGTATCTCTTCGTGAGCATACTTGTACTTTCTATTATTTGTCAATGATCTAAGGATATATCTATCTCCGTCTAACAATTCAGCTATTTGCAACGGTCCTCTAAACTTTGGGCTTAACTTTGTTTGATGCCTTTCTTCACTCTTCAACAACACAAAATCTCCTACTTTGTATCCAACAACCTTAGCCTTGGTTTTATCAAAGTGCGCTTAGTATATGCTGCCGCTGCTGATATATTTTGCACCGCTCAAGCTCTTGATTCTTCCAAATCAACCTCTTGTGTCATGTCGCATAGTGAAAGCAACCCCAACGGTCGAGCAATCTCATCCAATGCATCCTAAGACCCTTACATAAATTTCCGAAAATATGACGCCAATCCAATAAATTGTCTTAAAGCAGAGACCGACAGCACTAATATCGTAACCCAAAAATTGGACAGATGACTTTAAGAAGAAACACTTTGTAATGATAATCCAGCCTCCGTAGGAACATTTAACACAATGTGTTTGCCAGATCTCCTAAAGCCTGTATAACTAATCGTTGAAAGACAGAAGGTTCGTTTCGAAGTCCGAATGGCATAGATAAAAATTCGTACTGTCCATCTGGTGTCACAACGCGGCATACTCAATAGAATCTGCATGTAAGGGAATTTGATAGTATCCGCTAGCCATATCCAAACATGTAAAATAATAAACTCCTTGAAGTCTATTTATTTGATCGTTTATAAGTGGAAACGGGTATCTATCAGCCACAGTGTTTGAGTTTAATTGTCTATAATCAACACAGAGCCTATCCGAACCATTTTTCTTTTTTTTTTTTTTTTTTTTTTTTTTTTTTTTTTTTTTTTTTTTTTTTTTTTTTTTTACCAATAATTTGGGGCTAGCATAAGGTGAACAGCTGGGTCTAATTATGTTGCACGCAGTAGTTCTTCGACTTTATTTCGAACTAATTCTCGTTCACATGGACTCAGTCGATATGGTCTCCTGTTATAAAAGAATCTGAGTAGTTTGTCAACAGTGACTGCAACTTTATTTTATCTGTCCCCTCAAGTTCAGTATCCATTTCGGCTGACTCATTGCCGGTACATAAATTAACTATTTTAGTTCTTACGATCTTAAATTGATTTGATGAGACGACAATATCAAAACCCTGATTTAGTATTTCTCGCCCAATAACAATTTCGCTTTGCATTTGAACTGTTGCCTATGCCTTTTAACATAACAATATTCGTAAATCGTTTACCAGAAAATTTTTTTACTTATCTTTTCTTTCGTCAGTGAGCACTCCGCACCAGAATCGAAGGTTATTTCGAAAACTTGTCCTCTATGGTCCAGATATCCCTTGGGTACTGCAACCTACACTGTTCCACTCGTTTTTCCCGGTTGAATGTTATGTTCTTGTCAGCTTCCTTCCTTGTACACTGAGTGGATATGTGACCCAACTCTCCGCACTTGTAGCAAGTTACACTTGATTTCTCAAGATGATGGACGTCTTGCCTGCCATGTCGTTCCTTGCCATCTGTAAACGGGTTTCGTTGCGTCCTGAGTCGACAATCAATCATTTTATGGCCCAGTTTGCCGCAAAAATGGCACTCTATCGATGATTGTTTTTGTCTTTTTGGATGAATGTCAGTTTGTTGCTCCATAGGTCCACCTTTTCTTTTAGCAAAAGTGAACGCCTTCAGTTCGGACTGCAACTCGCTTCTGGTTCGAACATTTGATGTGAAGCTTAAACGCTGCAGGCGAGCATCAAAACTTGCCAGCAACGCAAGAGTCACAGACACGGCGATTTCTTCTGTTTCCATTTGGCGCCATTTCGTCGATAGTTCTGTAACCATGCGGCTTGCGTGAACTGCAAGATTCTCGCCGTCAGCCGGTCGACTTGACAACATGTTTAGAAACACGGCAGCTGGTGTTTCTGTAGTGTCAAAACGCTGGATGAAAAGTTCTTTAAACTCGATCCAGGTGATATTTGCGTAGCACACATGAGAAAGCCATTGAGAAGCGCTTCCCTCTAGTGCTGTACTTAGGGCCACGACCAGTGCACCGCCTTTTAATGAATTTTCTTGTAGAATAATTTCTACAGTGGTACACCACGATGAAGCCTTGGCGCCTGCGATGTCTGGGTTAAATTTCGGCAGTTGCACCGATTTGCTCTGTCCTGCGTCAGATGCCGTTGTTTGTAAAGCTTGCACAAGTTCAATTAGATTTTTATTCTGCAACTCCATGATGGTACGCCATGGTCCATCTAATGTTGTAGGTGAAGGGCCAGATCCCACTTCTGATGTCGGATTAGTGTTACTTTCCATTGCGTTAGCGCAGTGAGTTTCGGTCGCACTCGAGTTTTAACAAAGACTGACTCGAGACGCACAATTCTTGTGCGTGTCTTCCACCGAACCACACTCGGCGACAGCGACAGAACGCTGTCGCCCCGCTAAAACGGGACTTTACCAAACTACAAAACTTAGGCAACCAATCACATAATGTTGCAGTTATGTTTCTACGAAAATGCTCGAAGACGCACCAATATATATGAAGTGTGACCTTCAAACATATTACCAGCACGCGCCGGCAAGGCGCCTATACATTTCTACTACCTACTCTCCGACATATATATATATATATATATATGTATTTATAGATATTCATGGACCAGACACCTAAATATAGCTATATATTAGCATGTAGTCTTAAATAAAACAACAACAATAATTTGTTGTAGATGATTCATTGAAAAATTTTTTATTTTTATCCAAGAGAATTTTATGAAGAGAGTAAAGAGAGATAGATTTTTGTTATTATTATTATTTTGAATTTTTTGCTTCATTTTAATACTTCCAATGTTAAATCCATGTATTCGATGCTCATAAACTACGGTTTACAATATCTATTTAAGTTTTACTGCGCGTCCTCTATACTGAAAATATAGTCAGCAATTTATACGCATATATAGATTTTCATAAGCAAAAGACGCAAAATTATATTCTAGGCAGCATTCGTTACCAAATATGGTTACATTGAAAGAGAGAAGAGCTGGGATCTAAGCTGCTTCATCTGTGTTCACACTTAATAGTTTAACTTAGCTACAATTTCAATAAAATTTTAATTCTGTATCGTAAGTCTTTACCCTTTCTTTGCATGCCTTTTTAATGATTTCGATACTTATTCCTGTTTAGTATATTACAATTCATTTTACGGTAATGTAAATTGATTTCATTTAATATAAATATAAGCATGCTAATTAAATAAAAACGTCGCTGGCACAAAATAAATACTATAAGTGCGACTCGTAAACAACAACAACAACAATCAGTCAATCAACAGCGAATGTGTTTTCAACAATATTTTTATATATATAAATCTTCTCATAAATAATCGACGCATTTGTCAATATTTTGGCAGCCTCACATTGAGTGTGAAATTTTACTAAAAAAAAAAAAATAATTACTGTACGTCCGTAGTTAAATACTGCAGTAGGTGCCGCTAAAAAGTTTGTTACAAATATTACGTATACGCCTGAGATGGCAGAAACTATACTAGAAGTATCACGTACACGCCCGGGCTTACAGCTGGTATAGAAGTGTGACTTAAATTAGAGAGATACTTAACTGATTTGTGGCCTGGTCAACGACATTCTTAACGCACGTTTTCAATGCACGTTTCTGCTAACCACTATTCAAGCTCTGCATTTCGAAATATAGCACCTCTGCCAAGTGAAGCTACGAGTATTATTATTTTCGCTTCTCCCATTCTTCAGCTTGTTGTGCCAATTTTGATACCTGCCAGCTAATTAATTGCAATAAATACGAACGACACTTGAAGACGTTTATACATCTGCCTTACTTATTGCTGTTTGTCTGTTCTAAATTGGTGGGAAATTTCCTTAATGCATTGGCCTCTTTGTTTGGCAACGTCTCCGACCGTAAGCAAATAAATAAATATATCAATATTTAATTATAGCACATTAGCGTTCTAATTAATATGCAAATAAAATGTGGAAAATTTAATGTCTAGCTCTTTATTATACTAAAGTTATTTAAATGGATACTATTTGCAGGCTAGTAAAGGTTCTATCACATATGACCTGTGCAGCGTACACCTGTTGAGGCTTTTGCAATTCATATTTCAAGTCACAAACATTTGCAAGGCGTGCAAAATATTTCACGTCTAATTGATAATTACAATGCGAGCTGAAAATCGGAATCGGAATCTGCTTCGGGAACGTAAACATTAAAAGCTATACAGTACAATGCTGATAATTTATAACGCATATAAACAGTTCAAGGCGTGATTCTTACGATCAGCCAGCACTATCTTCAAGTGCTGTTCAAGGCGCAGCGGATTGCGCAGGACGGTGAAAGAGATTTTGATGTTGATGTTGATATAGAGGAAGTCCTTATTTGCTGTTTATTTCCTTATTTACATTTGAAATTATATGAAAAATAGCATACGTGACATATAAGCTTCAGTCTTCTTAAATAAGAGCTTATCACATGCGTTGAGCTAGCGAAACTAATTGGCTGGACAGGTTGTTGTCCAAAGTGCGTCATAAGAAGTTTTCGAATTTCAAATTTAATTACCATGCATTTTATCAATGCCTACGTCTTTCTCCACGTAATAAACTTGACATTCAATTTAAAATAAACAAAATCGAAACACGTTTTGAGCGTAGCGTTAGCCGATCAACAATCATGCCTATGTAATAGCAATAATATAACATTAAAGTTAATATACATTAAAGGTTAACGGTAAGTTAACAGTATTATTTCTTTTTTAACAGTAGATGTCCTTTGGGTTTCAGCTTATTCTGTATAATACGTTGCTTCTCAGCCTGGGCCTGCTTTTGCAGACGTTCGTGGCGCTCCTTCGCAAAGTCCAATTCGCCGCTGAGTTCCACAATTTTGGCTGCAATCTCCTGTTGCTTGAGTAGACGCTTATTCTGATTAGACTGCAAAACAATAAGAGTTAGACTACATTTTTATTCATAAATATATGAATATGATACTTACGCCTAGTGGGGTAGGCCTGCCGTCAAGGTATGTGTAATCCGGCAAATTTGTGAGTGGACCAAAAGCATTTGGATTCTCAGGTAATCCCTTTCCTGCTCGCCAGCCCTGATCGATGCAGCGTACGGCGCTGAGCGCAACATGCCGCTGTGCTGTTTTTTGTTGAAAAAATTTAATTTTAAATGAAAACCTCTATGATTTTCTATGATTTTATAACAGTCCACTTACCAGTAATAAAAGCAGAATTTGTAAGGCAGAAGTTACTTAGTTTTAACATTTTTGTATTTGGCAAAATATAAACACGCTCACATAACCACACCAGAGTTGCATTGAATAAGATTCATGTGAGCAAAATGTGCCAGCGATTTTAGTTCCTTTGGTTCATTGGAATGAACTTGAACGACCTGCACAGCTGATCTATTAATGATTAGGCAAATTTATCGGTAATACAACTTGTAAATGATATCGGCATAGCCATACTGATAGTGAAAAAAAATTTAATTAATTTTAAGTGAGTGAAAAGCATTAGATAAAAAAGTAGGTCACACAGAAAATGGCAACCAGAACGAATACTATTGAACGCAATGCCAATGGCACCTCCAAATCTTCGTCTCTACGTGAAATTTGCGCGCGGGCAATGACAAAATCCGAATGGGAAGACAAGGTGAGCTATCCAAAGAGCAGCGCGTGTTTTTTTTTTAAGAATGTTAATTAATTGTGCACATTTGTAGGATGAGTTTCTAGATGTTATTTACTGGTCACGTCAAGTGTTTGGCATCATACTCGGCATCATCTGGGGCATTGTGCCGTTAAAAGGCTTTCTGGGCCTCGTACTGTAAGTGGAGCCAGAGCCTATATATAGAACGTGGTACAGCTAAATAATATATATGATTTATACCATTACAGTTTTGCCGGCATTAGCTGTGGTGTTGTATACCTGTATGCCATCAACTTCCAAAATGTGGATGAGGATGCCTACGGTGGTGTGTGGGAGCTAGTGAAAGAGGGCTTTATGACATCGTTTGCCGGCTTTTTAGTGACGTGGATCATCTTCTACACCGGACTGCACTACGACACAATAATGGCAACCAAGAACTCATAATACTAGCCATATCAGGAAAATCCCGGAGGAATGCAACGAAGAGAGAAAGAGAGAGTAGAAGGAACAGGAGCAGAAGGAGCGCACTGCAATACAAGCAATAACAATAACCAATTCCAGAGTCCAAATGCTATTCCCGCAAATCCATTTTGCAGAGCCAAAGCATATTTACTAGTTGCCCAACTTATATATACTTCTTTTTGTCCGTTTGTAAATTGTTGAAACATTTTTAGCCAATTACGTAAATTATGTGTGTGCATTTGATTTAAATATTTACAATAATCGCCGGTTGTATTGCGAATTTGAGATTTTTTCTGTGAAAAATACACAAAGACAGCAACCTGTTGAGATCAATGAATAATAATAACATAGAAGATATCTATATAGATTTGACTCTACTGTGACTCTACTTTTATTAAAATATATTACTCTACACTAATAAGGTAGCTGACGACAGAGCTATATCTAGATTTAGATTTAGTAATCCATATCTACAGTTGGCACAGCTGCAGTTCCGTTGTGCCCGTTCTGTCCCAATTCGTGTTGAAATTTATCTGGTAGCTGGCCGCTTTGCAGGATCTGTGACAGTCTTTCCACCTCCGCCAGTGAGCTTGCCCTCTTGATGGCTTCTCGTATGCGTTGCATATCTTCGGGATTGGCAAAGCGTCCGCCTTCAGCGGCTGCCTTGCCGTTGGTTGCTTCGGCGGCCAGTGCAGCGGCAGCGCTTAATTTTGACTTTTTGGACACCTCTTTGAGCATATCCTTGCCCTGCTTGGTGCGGAAGAACTCCTGTGCCTGTTGCCTGTCTTTCTGTTTGATCTTCCTAAAGTCCAGCAGACGCAACTGTGGAAACTTATAGGCCATGTACTCGCGGTAATTTGGTTTTGTGGATACCGGATTGATGAGCAGACATATTGTCTCCAGCTTCTTGAATCCTGTTAGCGGTTCCAAGTCACTCAGCTCCTGCAGATTGTTGCCTGTCAAGATGACAGAGCTTAGATTTGGAACAACATCCTCCAGGCCCTCGCTGATGCGTAAGATACGGTTGTTGTTGAGTAACAGACATTTCAGTCGTGGCAGATGTGGTAGATTATCTAGTTTACGCAGATCGTTGTCCGAGAGATCGATTGTATCGAACTGATCCAATGTGGCACCCAAATTCTCAATCTGTGGAATTTTGTAGCCGCGCAAATCGAGCTCACGTTCACGGCATGGATTTATGTATTGCATGGACTGGTTTATCAACTCAGGCGTTAGTTTTACCATCTTGACAGGGCAGGTAGTTAATTAATTGCAACAAAAATATAAATGCAATTGCAATTTTTTATTTTCCTGTTTATTTCACAAAATAACACAGCCAAAGCCGACGCGAGTTTACAGTACAGTGTGACCGTCTTTCGCAAATAAGAAAGTCCCAAAAACAAGCAGTTCGATATAACAATCGAGCAAACTTGAAAACGTATCGATACAACCCTTATTAATTCAATATAATCGAAAAGGCAAGTTTGATATTTTTGATTTGATTTTAATTTGAATTTCAATACATTACAATAAATTTGCAAATGCTTAAACTTTAATGAACACGATACAATTATTTCGGATTCGTTTTTGTCCTTGAATTGAATGGCAAACTACATATTTGAGCCAACTATTTTGGATAGGGAGGAAACACTTCTAAAATCGAAGCGTTTTTCTGGTTCGGTGGTGGTGGATTGAATTTAATGTTTTTAATAAACATTTAGTTTGTTAATATTCAGTGCAAACTACAAGTGTTCAGTTTGAATTTGTAAATTGAAATCTTCTGTGTGTATTTTCACTATAATTTATTAAATGCATTTTAGTAATTGTTTATTTTTCTGCCTAGTTGCTTAGCGGTAATTTGTTAACTTTTTAGAAATTAAATAAAAAAGAAACCTAAAATATTTATATATAAGTCGAAACAGATTGTCGTTCATACCGAATGGAACTCAAAAATGGATAAAGAAAAACAATATATTTATAGATATAGATATTTTGGAAGCATTTATAAAAAATATTATATTTCATTTAAATTATTTTTTATGCACGCAAACGATTCACATATTTTTATTTATTTATATATATATATATATCAATTTATATATATTTATATCAGAATATTCATTGCGTTTGCTTCGTTAGTTTCTTCGTAATTTTTTAGGTTTTTTTTTAGTTTTCAATAGACAAATTGAAAAATAGATTTGTTTTTTTGTATATAATTGGCACTTAACTCATTTAAAATACATAAAAATATAGTACATAAAAACATCGGTTTTTCCACTTTTTTCATTTAGTTTTTTTTTTTTGTTTTTTCGTTTATAAATATATGCAAAAAGTTTATTTGGGATAAAAAGTATAAATAAATAAATCACGTCCATTTGAAAATTGCCAAAGATTAAAATAAGAAAGAAACAAGAACACACACCCATTCACACTCGCTGACAAACACAGTCACCCACGCACACACACTCACACACACGCTGGCGCCATTGCACATAAATTAAATTGTTCAGTACGAATAGTTGCAACCGTTTTGCTCATTATCTTTACCGTTATTATCATAAACATTATCATTATAACTTGAAGTCTGGTGTTTTTGAGGGGGAATCAAGGTTTACGGGTCGAAGGAATGTTGAGTTATATATATATATATACTATATATAATAGACAGTTTTATAAATCAACGACATCCTCTTTCGTATAGGGCGAGTCTCTAAACGTGCGTCTCGTCGAGGTGCGTTGCAGGCCTTCAACTAATGTCTCCTGCGGAATTGAAATCGGATGTGGATCTTGATTAATTATATACACATCAATTACATATATACATGCTATACAGCTAACTAAGCACACGCACACGCACATATTACAAGACCAACATTACTTAATAACAAATAAAACACAAAAATTATAAATGAATGAGCACCAGCCATCAATGGAGGATTATTAAAGAACCGCAAGAACAATGTAAAGCCAGATGCTGCACAGACAGAGAGCATGGATGATGATAATGATGTTGCTGACATAGTTAATCCAGTCAAACCTCGAATAGCGTTGAGATCTCTTTGCCTGCAATTCTCTTCGCGTTGCTCTCAGCGCAGCTGTTCGCTTTGTTCAGCTGCCCGTTGCGCATGCTCAGAATCTCGTTGCTAATGAGATTCGCGCAGGCTATGGCATGACCTGTGCTGCTCGAACTTGAGCTGGAGCTGCTTCCATGTTCTGTTATAATCGTTTTGCTGAGCGTCTCCTGCGTCTCGGTATTGGTGCTGCTCGTGCTGACGATCTTCGAGCGCGTCTGATTGTTTAATACTGTGGTCGTCGTTGTCATCGTTGTGGTGTTAGCCATGTTGTTGGCTGTGTTGCTGGACATGCTGCTGGTACTGCTGCTGTTGCTCGCGCGATTGCCTGTGTTCAACATAGTTCGCGGCATAATGGGCGGCTTGATGGGCAGATCTTTGGATATTGTTGTTGTTTTTTGGTAATACAAGACAAATTTAAGGAACAAGCACAAATCAAACAATATGAAAATAAAGAAAACATAAAAATCAAAATATATATCGCTATATAGCTACTCATTCAAGTTGCACTCTAAATGGGGCAAACAGGCAGGCATGCAACAAGAGCTAGATCTACTCATGCTTACCCAAACGACTAAGGCCTGCGGCTAGCTCTCGCACCGACTTCTTCTCTAAAGCAGCTCCTGCAAACGATGCACAAATTTAGACTTCTTCATTTAAATCTCAGGTTTAGTTAAGCTCACCTGGCGTTATGCCCACAATGCTGCCACCGCCGCTGCCGCCTGATGCCAAGGCAATGCCTGGTGTTATACCCACAATGGAACCGCCAACGCCCTGACCAAAGGACAACACCTCCACATCTGCAAAGGCAAGCAGAGACATTAGATGATATTAAGGGTATTCCCTTTCAAATCACTATTCACGCACCTTCTTCCAGCGTATCCGGCGTTGTCTTGCTAGAGTCCACGCTGCCATTGCCTGTGGGCAGCTGTTCGTTGTTCGCCTTCGGTTCGGTGCCTACGACAGACCAGGGTCGAGGCTTCTGCAGAGCAATGGGCGTGCGCAAGATGCCATTGCCAGTTGCAGTCTTTACCAACAGGCTGCCATCGGTGCCCACGGCCAGCGAACTGCTGCCTGTTGCATGGCTCTTGATCGAATCGCTACTGGGCGAACGCATCTTCTCATCGCGAGTGGCTGCCTTTAGTAGGCCTCCAGTGGCTGCAGCTGGAGTTGCTGCCTCCTCATTGCCTGCGCCGCCCTCTGTGCGCATTTTGACCAGCGGCGATTTGCGACCCACCAGCGGTGAATACTTCTCCAGATTGTCCGTGGATCGCGAACGTGTGGCCCAGGATGCACCTGTGAATATAGATAACAATTGGTAAAGCAGGCAAACTTTGTTGACTATTAAAACTCACTCTTGAGCAAAGGCGACTGGCGCTCCAGTTTGATGGGCCTTCTTTCCTCTAGGATGGGCGTTGTCTCCTCCGAGGTCATGTGGCCATTGCCATCACGACTCATCGTCGGGCTGTCCACAAATGACAACGAGCTGCATTCCTCGGATGTGGGTGACACGAGTGGTGTTAGGGTTGTGGGCGTTACAGAGCCGGGCCTAAAGAAATGCTCCAAGCCATCGCCAATGTCTCGCACTGCACCGACAGCGCATTCCGCGTTCACGAGCGGACGTGTTGGAGCACGCGTCTTAGCCCGTTTGGGGCGTCCCTTGACCAGATGTTGCAGCTGAAACGAGGCGCTCGGCAGCTCCGTTATGGAATCACAGCCCTCATCCACATTGCCATCGTCCATGGCCGCATTGCTGGTGCTGCTGGTCATCATGTTGATAGCCGAGGCACCACCACCGGCTGCTGATGCTGCGGACCCTATTGCAACGCCACGCGATGACAGCTGTGAGTTGGAACGATGCGACGAGGGCGACTCCAACAGATCAGGAATATGGCTCAAGCTGAGATTCTCGACCACCGATTGGGGACGTACCTTGCGGGCAATCGAGCGACGTTTCGACGGCAAATGCGGCGTGGCCTGCGCAGAGGAGTGGCAAGACAAATATCAGTTAGTGGCATTTTTAACAGTATCTGGTGTATATATAAAATGTTAGGTTATGTTCGTGATGTATGCATATGTGTGAAATTATGAGAGCGGATGAGGGAATTTTTACTTTTTAGCAGGAAATTTAATAACTAAAAATAATTTTAAAAAATTATCTACATTTGTAACTAAAACATAGCTAATAGATATACACAGTTCTACAAAGACCAGGAAAAGGGAGAGACAGATAAAGTGTAGTGAGTTGGTACACAGTGAGAACTCCATATTAACGAACCAGCTGCCTTTAACGATTAAGAATATTTTTGTGTAAAAGAAACTTAATTTTTAAATTAAAAACGAAAATAAATAAATAATTAAAGTAATTCCTACACTTAAAAAACATAAAATATTAAACGTACTTATTAATAAATAAAATATTATTTTTTAAGAAATTAAAAATAAATTAAATAATAAAATTAAATAAAAATATAAGAAAAATTCTTTAATTATATAGTATTTTCAATTTGTATGTTTTAAACACTTGTTAAGATAACTGTGGGTTTTTTAGCACAAAGTTAAAACTTTCCAAATGTATAAAATAAATATTAACATATATTTGTTTATATATTTTGTTTTTAGTTTCAATATTTCTGCTGCACTGCAATTGTTTATGTTCGTTAAAGGCAGCTCTCGCTGCATATAGATAAATATAGATAGATATAGGTTTTTTTCTAGTTAAAGTATGGATCGTTTTTAAAGATAGACAAGACATAAAAAACTACTTACAAGGTTCAGATATTCCAATTTCTTTAAGAGTTTGTGGTATATATATAAATATATTTTTTAATTTTTTTTTTTTTATGTAAATGAGTTGGAGATAAGGTTTTAATATATATATATATTTATATATGTTGTAGATATATATATGCGGATATATATAAAATGTATATAATATGTTTATAGCGTATGTTGGATGTAGTCGAAGTAGTTGTTGTAGTTGTAGTTGTGATTGTTGATGAATTGTTTGGATGATAACAAGGATACACGAGAAGAACACGAGAGATAAAAATAATGAGCTTTTTGTCTTTGTTTCATTTTTTTAAGTTTTTTATAGCTTATTCACATAGAAGTTTTAGTTAATGTAGATGTGTGTGTAGGTGTGTGTAGGTGTGTGTAGGTATGTGTGTGTGTGTGTGTATGTGTAGGTGTATGTATGCTAAGCTGTTTGGCATTTCATTTTTGTATATATATTTATACGATATAAGATACGCTCCCGTCTAGAAGTTATTTTTTCTTACTATTTTATATACACACAATTCTCAAGTATTGTGATAAGCCAGCGGCGGGTGTTTGTGTTTGCGTGTGTGTATTTGTGATTATTTTCCACTACTCGTATATATATATATTGTTATTAATATACATTTATTCACTTATTAGTGTTTATTGGGTTTGGGTTGTCACTCGTTTTTGTAATATGCATTTATTTTGTAGGCTATTGCATCCACTTGGGCAGCGAGAGATTTTCAACACTTACAGTGGGCGATTCCAGGCCCAGTTTGGGCAAAACGGAGCCGCGTCCGCCGGGTCGTATGATAAGGCCTTCAGCTTCCTACAGGAGACAGTGCGAGAAAGAGGGAGAGAGAAGGAGAGAGACAGAGTAAGTAATTGGAATTGTACTGTAGGTTAAATCACAGCAATTCTACAACTGGAATGCTTTAAGTATTTATGCTGGTGGTTACCACATAAAAAGTTTTGAATATGACATCACAGTTGTTATTAAATTTGCCGAAATCAAAGATAACGCGTTATCGATTTCTAATGGGTGGAGGTTTGATTGGTCGGTGGGTTGCCTGTGCTACTTACATGACTGGAACGACTGCGAACAATGTCCGGCGTCTGCGGCTCATCCAGCAGCACCGATGGCGATTCCGAAATACCATGACCGCGACGATAGCGCGTTAGTGCCTCCAACACCTCATCTGTAGCGCGATCCGAAATAGCAGCTGCTAGCGATTGCTCTATTTCACTGTGCGAATGGAAGAGTGAGAGAAATGAAAACAATTTGGATTAGCGATGGAAGTTTGATTTTGAGGGGAGTGGGGGCAGCTGTGATTGGTTGAACGATCTACTTTGTGGCTTTTGGCGACACTGTCGCCGTCTCTGTTTCGCCTTCCTGATCCTCGTCGGGACACTTGCGATAGGCTGGCCGAGCGTCGCCGCTCTCGCCGGCGCTCTCGCTGCTGGTAAAGCAACAGCATAAACTGCGCATCAGGCCCATCTTGGCGAACAGCTGGCGGAGCGCGCACAACACAAAAATGAGGAAGCAGAATAAAAACCAAACCAAAACAAAACAATTCCAACTAACTGGCACTGTAGCAAACCTAACGGCACTCAAACTGACAATGAATTCGCCTGCGCTGCTCGACTCGCCATCGCAGCAATATCGGAGCAAAAGTTAAACAAGCACACGGATACGCACGCACACACTCACGCTCACAAAATGTGAATGTATTTTATGTAAGTTTTTTTTTTATTTTTTTTTTTGGTAAGCTGGGCGACAGCACCCGTTTGGGCTTTCGAATGGAAATGCATTCAGCTGTTAAGTTATTTTCTGTTTGCTTAATCTTATCTGTGCGTTCAGACACAGGCACATACACACACCCAGAAACAGGCGATGAGTAAAATACTTCACAGATTGCGGTATGTGCGTGTGTGGGTGACCGCTAAGAGAGGCAGAGAGAGAGAAAGAGAGCGTGCGAGCTACAAAGTGTGTTTTGAACACAACAAATTTGCAAGCTCAGCTGTTAGAGAGGAGACGAGCTTTTCTTTTTTTCATATTTTTGATTCATGAGAAACTTATAAGCTGGAAATCGAACAGTGAGGCGGAATTTTATCAAAGTGTGTCATGAATTCAATACTCGTCTCTTGTCAATTAAAATTTTTAATTGTTTTTGGTTCTTGTTAATATGAATCAAAAACGTGTGCACTTAGTTTAAATTATCAATAATATCAATTAGCGTATTAATTAATACCACATTGATATTATATTAATTTTGCTAAGAATCTATCGAAAAACAGTATCTTCAAATACATAAAAATTTTTTTTTTTATTTTTGAAATTTCGGAGTTTTTTTTTGAAGCCTTCCAAACGAATAAAAATAAATATTGAACAGAGTTAGTTTTGTTTCTTAAACGCTATTTTTCTCTCTGTTTATTGTTATAGCTTTTGCAACCTGTTTGCATAGCTCTGAAATCACAGTGCTGCTGCTATAGAGTGTGTGTGTGCGAGCGAGCTAGCACACATTTTGTTGATGAACCGCGCGTCATCTTGTCTGTCTTAGTTCCTGACTGAGTCACACTCGTACTCACACACACACACAAGCACGCGCACACATACGCACACTTCGCTCTCTGGCTTGCTCTTTGCTGTTCTCTGTTCTGGTTACTCACCCAACTTTATTCATAATCTCGCTGCCGGCATTGTTGAGCAAACAGTTTTGCAGAAAATCTTCGGGTATTTGGAGACGCTCATTGAGCGCTTTGCGCAGGTCCTGAATAACAATTTGATTGCCCAGCGTTTTGGGACACTGCTCAATGCCCGTGCGTATCATTGTCTCCAATGTCTCCTCCAGATAGCTGCGAATCGTGTAGCTCAGTTCGCTGGCGACACGCGTCAATTTCGTTTCGATGGGATGAGCATCGCTGCGCACAGCCTCCTGCAGTTTGGGCATCAGCTGTTTACAATTCTCTGCATCTGTAATCAAACGTTGCACTGCTGAAACATTGTCGCCGCCACCTTTGGCTATCGAAATCGTATCCTGTGTCTCGGCTACCAGCTTGTCCACCAGCTGATGTGTGGAGGAGAGCATAAAGCCGTGCTGCAGCCTAAATCCTTGACGTTTTAGCCCGTTGCAGTTTCGCTGCAGCAGCTCCTGCATCTTTCGCATTACAGCATCTGTTTTATCCGGATGATTCTTCAGATGCGGCGCTATATCGAATACCGGAAATGGAATCGTACGCATGCTATGATTATTCTCCAAAGCGTAAACAATGTCGGCATAGCCTTGCAGGGTGACACTGTTCTTGTCCAGGTAAATGGTGCGCAATCGATTATTGATCTGCAGTGCCTTGGCCAGGAGGCGTGCACCCACATCGCCCATGTAGTTGCCACTGATATCCAGCTTCTGCAGACTCTGATTGCTGCCCAGTGCGTTGATGAAGTCGTGCAGATCATGCTTCAACTTATTCTCCGACAGCACCAGCTCCACCAGTGGGAAATCATCCTTCTGGATCAGATTTACTAGGGCATCCATCACTGTGGGTATATGCTTGGGCTTCATGCCCGTCAGACTGCGCATCAGATGCAGCGAACGTATCGAGGGATTCTTTGATATGGCTGACAGCACAGGCGCCAACTCCGCATCCAAATCTGGGAAGGATAACGGGATAACATTCATCAAAATGAATCATTTTTGTCATCTTGATCTGGTTTCAGATCCACTTACTATTGTCGCTGATATCCAGGCTCTGCAGCACACGCACACCGTGTATGCAGGATTCCAGGACGTGAGCACCCTGGGCACCCAGCGTATTGCTGCTAAGATCGAGATGAAGTCCCGTCGTCGACTCATTGCAGGCGAGACCCAGCAACAGATTCTTGAGCGCCTCCATGGGCAGCTTGCATCCGGCTATGTTCAAATGCTTCAAGCTCAGCGTGCTGGTAAAGAACTGCTTGAACGAGGGCGGTATCTCTTTGCCTTTCTTCGTGCTAAATGAGTTGTGCGAGACATTCAGATGCGACAGGTGCGTGGCACAGCCTCGCAAGAGAGCTCCAAATAGCTGCAATCGATAAAAAAAGATAGAGTTAAATTTAATATTAAGCAGCTATTAACACGCTGTTATTAATATATCTATGTAAAGGTAATGTTAGATATAAAACAAGCTTAACATAGGTTGTTAATATGTTAATATTAAAACATTACTTACATTTTCTAGCGTAATATCAGTCGATGCCAGATCCAGATGCTCCAGCACATTGGGTTGAGCCAAGAAATTGTGCAAATTCTGCAACAAATAACATTTACAAAGATATAAATTAGTTAATGAGAGAGGATACGCGCTTGCAACTGCAGATGGCTGCGCATGGTGAGTTTGCGTTGTTGCTTATGGTGAATAGGCAGCTTTTGTCGTGGTGAGTTGTCGTTTTAAGAGTCGCCTACAGTCAGTGTGCATGTACTCTCTCATAAGTGCATGTGTATTTATGTTTCTGTGTGAGTGCATGCTTTGTCTTGTATGTGCTTTGTATGTGTTCGTATCTCTCTCTCTGCGTATCGCTGTCCTTTCCCGTAGCTTGTAGCTCTGTTAGCTTTTTGCCTTGTCTATGTAAGCGTGAGTAACTAAGTTGCTGTCCGCTAACGATACGATACATTTATCGATATATTTCGTTTACTTACGGTTATGTCATCCTTCAGACTGTTACCACTCAGATCCAAATAGGTGAGCGAGTTAGAAATACTTTGATTGAGCGAGAGCGAATGCGACATCTGATTGACACCCTTCGAGGTGAGACCGCAATGAGCGAGGGCCAATTTGCAGAGACCCTTTGATACCTTGGCTATGGGTCCAGCCAAATGTATAGCGCCTGATCGAATGAAGGAAATTTATATTAATTTTCAGTATAACTTCAATTAAAGATCAACAAATAAATATAGAAAATAAAATTAAAATTTACATTTGTTTTTTTTTTTTTTTCATTGCCAATCTATCTAGAAATTTAGAATGTACACAGAGAGCAAAAGCCGTGAAGCAAGCGTCATGAATGTGAATGTGAATATATATATATATAGAGAGAGAGTGAAAGCGAGAGGGAACTCTAATGAAATTGCTTATGTGACCAGAA
Source organism: Drosophila hydei (assembly GCF_003285905.1). Taxonomy (NCBI): domain Eukaryota; kingdom Metazoa; phylum Arthropoda; class Insecta; order Diptera; family Drosophilidae; genus Drosophila; species Drosophila hydei. The sequence continues at coordinate 2,589,814 of NW_022045843.1, read as the reverse complement.
TTGTGAAATAAGAGTTTCAAAATGCGATTAAACTTTGGGTACGAAATGTGATATATATATAAAAATGCTATAACTATTATTCGTATATTAGAAAGCTGATAAATGATATATAATATGTTTGATATTTCGTAGAAAGCTTTTAGAATATAATATATTCATTTGAATATTAAATTTCAGAGAAATAAAAGTGAATTAATATATTGTGATGTGCATGATATCTTACAATGATTTTGGATCTATAAAGTATGGAATTTCAGATAAGGAAATATTAGAAAGGGTCACATATATGACATGATATAGAAGAACTTTTAAAGCTATATAATTTATACATATATGTATAATTCAATTGTCAGAATGTAGGCAGAAGACAAGACAATCTTGTAATAGTATAATGCCATTTTACATGCTCTAATTTATCATACAAAGATTTCAAATATGAAACTAAAAAATCTTAAGTCAAAGCTAACAAAATATGAAATTGATATGAAGTTAGAAGAAAGCTTGGTTAATGAATTGCTGAGAGTTGTGAGGGATGTATATATACATATATATAATCTATTGGCTATAATGGTGCATGAATCTAAAGTCTAATTCATTTCAATAGGCACACACTATACTGTGTTCTTTTATCAGCATTAATAATGTTTTATATGCCATTTCACAATCTCAATGCACAATTCGCTAAGGTCACATAAGCACATTAAGAGTTGAACTGATATCGCATATTATGATTACATGAAAGAGCGTTTAGCATTAACATTAACATGAACATTAACATGAACATTAACAATAACATTGAACAACAACAGCAATAAGAACAATGCAAACTTAATTCCAATTGAATTTTGACACCTAATTAAAGTTCGTTTTGTCTAAAGTGAGTTTTATAAATGTGTTTCAAATGGGGATTCTGCAAACCTTGTACAATCTTTCCGAGTAGAGCGCACAATGAGCTAGCTCCTACACATGACAAATGCACACGCGCGCACACACACACACACAATATTGAATGTATAAAACATGAAACATAAGAACAGAAAACAAATGTTAAACAAAAAATGTTGTTAATATGTTAGGAGTAAAAGACAAAACGCAGTTAGTTGGATTAATTGGCTTAATAATAAATGCGACTGCTCAGGGGTTGGAGGCGTCCGGCTGGCAGCGGTACGCACGAGCGTGTGTTCACTGTGCTATTACACACCTTTGTCCTCGATTATGTTGTGACTCAAATCGATGGTGCGTATCGCTGGACTGCTGTTCGTAATCACAGATATGGATAGCTTATTCAAGAAATCCCATCTGAAAAGGAGAGCATACCATTAGCATAGATCATATAGATATATGTATTCAAAGACTCACCTTAAACCTAGTGCCTCCAGATGCAGCTCCTCTAGCCACATTGAACGCTTGAGCACGTGCAGAATGCGCTCCAGCGTCTCATGGGAGAGACGCATGTGAGCCGCCTTTAAGCCACGAAAAAAGGTATTATACTCCAGTGCCGAGACAATGGCCATCAAGTCTCTGTAACAGATGGCAAATTATGTTAGTTGACATTAACATTAAGTCAACAGAGTGCACTATTAAAGTTAGATATAACTTATTAAATAGAATCGTTAGCAAAGTTTATTGAAATGCAATTTAAAATTATCCTAACTTGATATAATACTTTTAAAAAGAAAACATTTCCTTAAAATTTTAATGTTTGAGCTCCACAAATTACGTTACATGTTAACATTTCCCTCTGTAACAGTTTAACATTTCCCTAACATTTTGCTGTTAAGCTACAGAAGGCAATTCTTTTAGTATACAAATTAAGCAAAATTCCAAAATGCACAAACAAAAAATTAATAAAATTGAAAATATAAAAAAAATTTAAAAATTATAATAAATTTACTTAAATTGATTTATAAATGTAATAAAGGGCCAAACTTTGTCACTCACTTGGGCTCCAGATGATCGAAATCACGCAGATTGAGCAACCGTGTATCGTGGGACAGGTAAATCGTGTCCACATCCCAGGCGACCTCCTCGCGGTAGGGCACCCCATGGAAGTCGCACATGCAGGCATATTGAGCGCTGAAGCCGCCGCAGGGACCAACATTGCGCGGATCCGAGGGACGAAATTCCTCTGAGAATATTGTCTCCCGCTCTGGCGGCTGTATGTCGATCTAGAGAGAGAGAGCGAGAGAGTGATTAGCAGCGAAGATAAAGGTAAGTCAAGGTTAGCCGAGGCAAGTAAAGCCCAGCTAATCGCTGTCTATGCGCGATTTGAGCGCGTTAACAGCGCAATTAACACTTTCAAGAGTTGGCAGCGAAGTTTGCGTGCCTTGCGCCAATTATCTTTTTCACTTTGTTCACCTGTTTGTTGCTGTTGTTGTAATTGCTATTGTTATGACCGTTGTTGCTCACAGCTTAAAACACGCCCAAGACACGAGCCGAGGGCACAAAAAATGCAAAGTTTTCAACAAATGCCAGACACAATGTCGAGCTGGCGATGAGTCAAGTGGAGATTTGCATACAAATGCAGGCAGCATAATTTACAACAACAACCACAGCAGCAGCAATGATTCATTTAAAATGCATTGAATTATTACGCTCGAGTAGCAACAGCAACAACAAATTTCATAACCAAATGGCTTAATTGAAGCAACAAGCAGCGGGTGTGTGTGAGCACGCGTAGGCGTACGTGTGTGGGTGCTTAGGCACCTAAGTAAGTCTATAAACACATGTATCTAGATGTGTGCAACAATAACAACATTTGACTTAATCTTCCATTAACAATTTAATCAAAATCATTTAAGACTTCGCCTTGACTCAAGCAACTATCTAGGTTAAAATGTTTATTTAATTATAATTTTATTGTAACTACTACTGCTATATTTACAGCCCAACTTTACGACTAAACTGCACAAGGCAAGAGACGCTACTGATCAGCTGTAGAGAGCAGAGTACCCTTTATAGTTGAAAAAAGTGTCCACAAAATTTGGGAAAATTACTCTTGAGTCCTTTTTTAATTTGAATACAAGACAACATGAAAAATAGAAGAGAGCTTGCTTACTCGGATTTCAATCTCTTATACTCACTGTATTTTATGCATCGAGCAATTATGGTATTTAAATACCATATCATATTGAGCTTTTGTTGTTATGGCTGTCAAGTTACTTTATAACTGTCAAAAATGTCACTCTAAATTGCCACAGTTTGAAGACAATTGATCAGGGGCGCCATAATGTCACAAATAGAGATGGTATTAGAGCGCACTTATATTCTGAGCAGTCATTGTTGTTGTCAAGCTCGCTTCGCAGACTACAAAAGCAAAGGCGACACCACGCGTGAGAGCGAGATAGCCTTAGGCAAACAAAGCTTTGGTATAGTGCCATAAAACTTAATTTGTTTGTTGTTTATTTAATGAAAGCAATTTTTAATCTTTGCAATTTATGAGTTGTATGTCAAAAGCTAAGTTAAAGTTGACTTTCGGCCAATGCATGTTAAATATTTAATTGAGCTTTAATTAAAAGCAAATTGTGAGTCAGCCAGGTCACACACCCAAAGCTCGCCCACGCAAATTAAATTAATTATAGTAGTTTTTAATATATTTAATATTTTCAATAGAGCTGCGAAAATACCCAAAAAGTGCGTAATATCATAAAAAAAAATGAAATTTTTAGCTATTATATTTTTAAATATTGTTTACCAATTCTTGGCATTATTTAGTCATTGCTTAACTTTAGTCATTTACTTTTATATCAGAGAAGAAGAAGTGAAGCTATAAAACAAATTTCTTATGGAAATTCGCACATATCGCAAAAACTGATAAAAAGAAAAAAGTTGCAAAGAAACTTTTAGTTATTGAGCTATCAACTTGTTGTTGTTGTTGTTGTTTTTAAGCCATTCAGCAACTAAGTTAAGCAAAAATTTAATTCGAAAAGTTTGTGACTTATGTGAGGCTTACAGGAATAGTAAAAAGCTTTTTTAGTGAAGATTTGGAATTACTTAAAGACGCAACTCAAACTGAATTTAACGCTTCATTTAGTCAATGTTTTCATACTGATTATTATAGTTATAAACAAAGTTAATATATATAGCTATATGATGTGATGTAATGATATATTTTTTGTTATTTGTTATATATGTATATCGTAATATATAAACTTGTGGTAGTGGTAATGCTGCTGTGGCTGATCTCTCTTATATAGGTATATCATATATACCCATCTATCTATATATGTCCAATATCAATTTCATGTTTCCAGCCAATTATACGAATACAAATGTTGCGATTGCGTGTTCGGCTTTCCGATGCTTACCTTTTTAATGATGTACTTGAGAGGAACTGTTGGAAATATTTGCTTGATCGCCGAGGCTAGATCGGTCAGAATGACATCAGCATTCTGTGAATGATATATACAGTATATATAGTTGTTATACGGGGTAGATAAGTGTGTATAGTATAGTTAGTTACCGAGCTGAAGTTGCCCGCGTCGCCGGTGGTGACAAACGAATATGGACGATCGTTCGTGATGATCGAGAAATGTGTTGACTTTTTGCTCTCGACGCCCACAATGTCCAGATAATGGAAATGGCATTCGATCTGTATAACGAAAAAAGAACTTATATATAACTTATATTTATTTATATATTGTTTATAATCTACCTTTGTGGGCACTTTGGCGCTGAGCAAATAAATGCGAACGGGCGTAAAAACCTGCAAAAGAGTTTTATATTAGAGAAGAGAATGGTACACTTAGAGAAATTCATATAATAATCTAGGTACATTTCTAGAAAATTAAGTTTAATAAACGAAATTTGATAAATTTTTAACAAAATGTTGTTTTTATTTCATTTCACGACGAGTGCCAGGCAAGACGCCTTCTAGGCAATGTAGAGAAGACTTTCCATAGCAGAGAATTGTTTACGATAGCTAGCATAGAAAAATTTTCCAAATTGCTATAATTATTTTTTTTTATATTGTGTTTTATTCAAATTAATTTAAGATACACTGAGAGAAATTGCAAGCATTTCTTGAATTAGAAGAATATTTAAATTTCTTTGAACATTCATCAAGATTCATTATTGCTTTAAAGACATAGAAAACATTTAAGCTGAACTTGAATATAAACTGCAGTCATTTTTCTCTGAGTGCAGCGGATGCACATGTAAAAACTTGTGCATATGTTGAGGTCAGAAATTTGAGTACTTTGGGGCTGGGGGTTAAATGTGCAGCACAGTCAAGCTGTCTATAGCTGGTGTCGTGGGTGAGGGCGGGGGCGGGTGAGAGTGGCATAAAAGGTAGCTGGGACTCTGAAGTGTTGACTAACTCAATTTTCTTTGAGTGTAAAAGAAAACTTTTTGCAGCATTTAATTGGAAATCAAAGTGTGTTCTGTAATTCATTTAGACACTTGGCACCAAGCCAGGCGCTAAGAGGGAGCGGAGGGAGTGATTCAGCTAGGGGTAGGGCATCGTAGGGTGTCGATAGGAACTGCTAAGTAGCCAGCCGTCTGCCTCGGGTAATTGGACACTTTGTCTCAGTAAGCGGCTTTTATTTTGTGCGCCTCGCGCCTCGTAGCCTCGAACTAAATCAATTTTCCAGTCATGTGACTTTAAACGAGGCGAGAAATTAGCATAAACTGAAAGCGCCAAGGAGCTAAAGGGCAGGTATATTGGGTTCTAAAACGGCGCTAAGTATGCTATAAAATATCAATTACATTTACAGCTATGTGGACCCTCGAAGAGGCGCAGAAAGAGGGAAATACCAGTAGAAGCCAAGTACTTCGGCTTTGGCTTTGGCTTTTAATTGAGCTTTGAGGCCAAACGAGGAAATGGACGTCAAATCGAAATGCTTAAAGGTAGCTGCCAACAGCTGCAAGTTAATAAATGGACAGGTGGAAAGATGAAAGATGGAGGTGAGTAGAGAGAGTGAGGGAGAAAGAGAGAAGCAGCAGTGGGGGCTGGGCTAAAAGTCCGTCTAGATAAGTGCAGAAATAATAGACGAAAGAAGAGTATGTAGAGTAACCAAGTGAGATAGCACAGGAGAGAGAGCGAGAGAGACAGATGACTGAAGAAATTAAAGAATATAGACTATACTGACTAACAAATGCTCTTTAAAGTATGTGATAGGTCGAGACAATGAGAGAGAGAGAAATATTTATATAGAGAGAGGGAAATACAAAAATTGAGAGAGAAAGAAAAATAAGGATAGTTAGATGACAGATAGATAAAGAGAGCGTGAGCGAAGAGATGGAATTAAAATGCTCTATATAGGGTGCATATTCAAACAGTGAATATGCCCCATTTACTGAACTCTGCCAATTCCAGGGCATCACATCTCATTTGAATGCAATTTGGCCTGCACTGCCTCAAGCGTATCATTTCAGCTTGCAATTTCATATACAAATCAGAGCCATGGCAAATCTGTAGCTCAGGCCATGCCAGACGGATGGGCGGCGGCGGGAGGTGGGAATAGGCAGATGTGGAAACACCTGAGGCCAAGCCAATTGATGTTTGACTCTACACTGCTCAACACTTACCAAGACACGATTCTCTGTTTTATCGCCTTTCGTTTCCAATTTGACCATATACTTGACCAAGATCTTTGTGTGTCGACCCAGAATGGATTTAACGCTTTCTACAAGAAACAAGAAGAAGCAAAAGAATGCGATTATTAACTGTGGAAATGTATGAAGTGAAGTATATTCGCTAGAGGTTAATTAAAAACAATTGGCAAAAAGCCAATTAAGTGCATGCAGTAAATTAACTGTTCATATCTATAGCTACATATACAAACACACTTATATGTGTATGATATATGCACGTAATTGCTATTATTATGCATGCCAATATCTATAGAGCGATTGTATTATATCATTCGTATATTTCCTTTTCAAATCCAAACACGTAGGCACTTTATAAACGCAAAAACACAATTTGAAATTTCGCTGAGTTTCACAGCCTTAGATGCCCCGCTCTCTCCGCACCCTTCCACCTATGGCTAAGCCCCGCTATTTTCATATACATTTCCAGCTACTTAACATAACTCATACATACATACATATCACAATCATATACTCACTCACACACAGACGCAGTCCCTCACAACGATGACGAATTTATTCAAAGTGAGATATTTTCATGTGCATTTGACAATGCCAGCAGAAAGAGAGCGCAAAGAGAAAGAGAGAGACAGAGGAGGGTGGGTTAGGTGTAGAACACTTTGAGTGTACAGCTGTGGTTGTTGTTGTTGCTGTTATTATTGTTGTAGGCAGGCATTATGTCATGCGACAGGCACGCCAAATCTCAAGTATGCCCGGATGGCACACAAAACCCCGAGCAAAGGAGCTACAGGAGCAGCTCGGGGATGGGCATGAGGTACTTCTACATGGGGAGCTCTGCGCTTTATGACTCCTTGTCTGGGCACTTGGGCATTTACCCCGCAGGGCTAAACTGGAATTGAAATGTCAAATATTTTTGGGTAACCAACCATTGTTGCTGCCCCGTTCTAAATCAGCCATATAACTACATTTAACATGCTTTATACATATATGATATATATATAAAACAAATGGAAGTACATTTCGACAAATTAGCCCAAAGGCACGTCGAAACAGTTGAGTGCATAATAACTATTTGTAAAACTAACGAATGACATTTAAGCTTTGATTTTTATTAGTGTGAAATTCTCTTTAAAGTGAGCTTAAAGGGACAAAAGTACTATGCATATATATGCTATTCGCAGACTGTCTGCGGGAGACTTAGGGAAATTTTCTCTTTTTTTACGTTGTCTTTCATAATGGACAGGTACAAACATGAAATAAATACTTTACTAATCTGCAAGCCATCTTCATCTAATCATATTTAAAATTTGGTTATTTAAATTTTGGGTAGAAATATATAGGATATTATTTTCCATCAAAACTTTGTCGCAATTATACATATTTTACAATAAAATTAAAGAAATCTTCAATCAAAATTGATTCAATTTTCACCCAGTTGCAGTTGCAAAGCATGATATTTAGTGTTTTATAGACAGTATATATACATTAAGTAAGACAATTTTGCATTACTCACTATAAACACGCACTAAAATATAAGATATGTTGTATAAAATCTTTATCATAAATATATGTACTTTACACAATTACATTATGCAAGAGCTATATAACAGTAATCGGTAATTGTATAATATTTACATTCATTTAAAAGACAAACCCATTGATCGCATTCAATATCTAAAAGATAGCCACAAACAACATATAGAAATTGTGTAAACAATGTTAATCTACTATTTGCCACTCAGTTATTCATTCAAGTATCGCGCCCGAGGGATATATTTCGTATGAATCATACTCTAGAGAAACTATCGCAAAAAAAACTTGGGGAATAAAACAAATTTTATGTTTGTTTCTTTTTTAGCATTAAAATTCCTTTTGCAAACAAAAGTGAAAAGTGTACATGTGTATATGTATATGCAAATGCGTGTGTGTGTGCGTGTAGACATATGTATTTGGCAGTAGATTTGCATGAAGCATGCCATATAAGAGCAGCGGGAGCAATTAGGGCCCTGACCACACTCACTAAACAGCCGCAACATTGTGGCCAAAAAACAGCAAAGAGAAAAGACATTAGCCAGACGAGCCAATTGTGTTTGTGTGTGTGTGTGTAACGATTGTTAGTGTTTGTAGACACGCACACAAACACAATGGCAGGGGCCACCCGCTGGGCAAACACTTGTAATGGCGCCAACAATTCCCAAAGGAAACCATAACGAAAAACTTGAGGAATTATGAAACCAAAGCAAGACCCGACTATGCCATACTCTGTATTATTAAATAATGCAACTATCTACCTATATATAATTAAAATATATATCAAATATATATATCAATAATAAAAATATATATAAATTTGATTAGGCCTTGCAAAAATATTATGAAAAATAAAAGCTTTATGCTCTCACAATGTGCCAATACGCTCTTTCGCACCTAAAGAGAGCGACAAAAACATAGTTCCGTGCTGCGCGATGACAATGATAAAGATCGCCCATCAACAACGCGACCAGCGAAGCGTCCAAGCGGCAACATTGACAGTTAACTGAGAGAGCAGCGGTTGCTACTGCTGCTGCTGCTGCTTCTGTTGCTTCTCTTAATTGCAGTAAAAATGTGAATGAACTTTGTGTTTGACGCTTTTACAGCTGCTGCGCGGCTCAAAAGCTTACGCGCTCTCTTTTTCGCTAATGCTTGCCCGCTCTAGCATGAGTCAAACGATAGCTGCTTACTGGCAGTGTATTTGCTGTTCTGTTCTTGCATGCAAGTGCCCATCATATGACACTATGTCAATATCAGAATGACGCATGTAGATGAGCAGACACACACACACATAAGCAATTAACTGTCTACGGCAATGAAAATGCATTTATTGCTGAGCTGCAAAAAAGTATCTAAATGCAGAACTTATATCTAAATGATATTTAAGTCTACATATATATGTAAAAAACTCATTTATGAGCAAACCTAAAGATTTTTCATAGATAAACTGCAAAGAACTAACTTTGCGGCATATTTGTGACATAAAAATGCAATAAACTTTATTATCTTTAACAAGTTTTTTGTCATTGTCTAATACCCACTCTAACAAGTGCGAAATGCCATAAGAGAAAAATTCCTTCAAAATATTCATTCATAAATATTTATAAGATCCCAAATTGCCCTTTAGTTCCCAAGTCAAAAGGAATTCATAAAGCTAAAAAAAGGCTAACATTCCGTTATCTGTCTCGTTTTGTATGGTTTTGATTGGCTTTTTGGCGAACAGAAATTTCCCCATACTGAAAAAAAGTTGTTGTTATTGTACCCTACAGCAATTACCTTGGCCATGTTCCCAATTCAAGCTCGTAATTACCTGTGCAGCCATCTAGCAGTCTCGACTTCATTTCCGCTTAAAGGAAATTTAACTTTAATTGCGAACTGCGGTCAATTTTGTTCGGCTCGGCGCTCTGATAAGCAGCAGCAGCAGCAGGTCAAACGATACTTTTTCGATACATTTTATACTTTATATTTCTGTGTGGGGTCAAAGAACCGATGCTCCAGCGTGTTCGAAAAACTTTTTATTTGATCTGAATAGCGGATTTTACCAGCTTAACAACATTGACAAGCTGCAAAGTGTGGGCGAGGGGAGAAAACACGATAAGTGTGACCCAATTTGGCAAAGTTTTGTTGCTGTTGCTATACATACAGAAATATATATATATATATATATATATTTTGCCGAGATTACACGAGTTCAAAATACTCTGCTACAAGTGCAGCTGTGGGCGTGTTTCTGTATGTGTATTGCCCTGTCTGAGCCTTTTATTACGACACTTATGTGTAGTTTGTTGTTTGTGTGCTCTTTTTGTTGCGTGTAGATATACTCAAACACACACCCACATTCAAAGTTGTCCTGTTAGAAGCACAAAGGCTGTCAAAACTTTGGAGAGAACTAAATGAATATGAAACTAAAATCAGTTATACAGTTTGACAAGAACTGCTCACAAAAGCAAAGGCGAAATAAAAAAATCATCACACTTACATATAGTATGCCAAGTCAAGCTCAAAAGCTTCTCACTTGCAGAGGATTAGGCACAGCGCAGACCAAATATAGACCCAAGCGCAGACACAGCTAGAAATATGAGTGCACACTTATACAGATACACATACATACAAACAGGCATAGACACAGCCATCATTCTTACAAGTACATTTTTGAAGTCATAAAGAATGCGACAATCGCTTTCAATGTTTGCAAAAACAACAAACAATGGACAAGGCCTCTCTGGCTCTCTGCTCAACTGCTTAAGCTAACGGTACAAAGCCGTGCTGGCAATCAAAGCTGTAGCTGAAGCCAAACGCAGCAGCACAAAAGAAAGTTAAACGAAGATTTTTTATTTTCGTTTTCTTTACACACACTTTGTGATTACTTTACGTTATGTTAATTATATTTGCACAATGAAGCAATGCGGGGGTGTGTGTAAGAAAGACAGCACAAATAGAAAAAGAGAGAGAGAGAGTGGTCGGCGGACAGACAAGCTGGCGGCTATTGCAATTTACTTTCGCGCTTTATTATTAACAGCTGTCGGCTGGTGTTGCTGTTTGCTCTTTACATGCACACTGCTTGATGTCTAACTACTGTAAGTCCAGATACTTCTAGCATGGACAGCTATGTAAGTGCTGAGCTCATATTAAAATATTTGCTATAAATCTATTTTAAGTTGTTACCTTCGCACATTTCAGTGGGCGTGAGCTTTAATTTATTTGACCCCATAACGCAGTTTAGCGTTGCGAATTTGGACGCAGAGCTTTCAAACTGCCAACACATTGTTCATAGCTATGACGAGCTTATAGAAAGCGACAGGTTATCCACATGCTCGCGCGCTCGTGCACTCCACTCCACTCCACTCTCTTGGTCTGGTTTGTTCTATTTCCCAAAATACAAAGTAGAGCACAGCTATGCGACCGTCCAGCAGCAGGTCAGGGATGCGACTGAGCGCAGCAGCAGCGGCAGCGGCAGCCTGCGCCTCATTAACGTCACTTGTTGTTGTTGTTTATGTGACACAATTTCACTCAAAATGGACCATGAGTTTTTTATTCTCAGCGTTAGTTTTTGGTGTTGGTGTCAATTCTGCGCGCTTTTGTGTTGCTTCTTTTAAGTCGTCGATGTCGTCAAACGAGTTCTGACTTCGCCGCCAACTTTCAATGCGCCCAAATTGACGCGACGAATGCAAAAAGTGTGTAAGTGTGAATGCGTTTGTGTATGTGTGTGTATCACTTAATGAGACGCAAGTTGCTGGCAGGATAACTGGAATTGGAGCAAGACGGGAAATTGGCACAAGCTTGCACTAGCACACAAAGAGAGAGCGCAAAACTAAAGAGAGTAAAAGTAACAGAACAAGAAAGAGAAAGAGAGAGAGAGAGAGAGGAGAGCACCAGCTGGTCAGCTTTCAGCAACTAATTGCATACAATTTGTCATTAGTTGCATAGCAAATGAGCAAACGGCCAAGCGACACACGCTTAATTGGAAGCATGAATTATTGAGCGCGTGCATTTATTGGCCAACATGTAGGTCAATCGGGGGTCACTCTCACACTCGCACACGCACACAGGCACACCTATACCCACTCATGGCCTTCACTGGCCATCCAATAAATTTCCATAGTTTTGCATTTTCGACTGGAAAGACAGACTCGATAAAAAAAGATTCGATTCATTAATACTGGAGGAAACTTGTTTTTGTTTCATTTCTTTCACCATTTGACTGTTGCAACAACATTGTGGTTAAACAAATGTGTGAATCAATAGCGAATTTTAAGATAATTTTGCAATGCAATTTTTGGATAACAAAAGGAAGTTTGAGCAAGCAGCGGATTGCCGAAAAATATGCCCACATTGTTTATAAGAATTAGGTATAAACTGAAACATTGGCAGTTAACATTAAACGAGCTTTTGTTTTGGCATGATTCTAGCTAAGACATTTTTGCCAAGCACATAAACATGAATGGAAGATTGATTTATATACTCAATACATATGACTTAGTCAATGCATATAACAGTTTTGTAAGGGTAATGCCTATAGGCTGGACTACTACGTAAAAGAGCTTTCTAAGTCTTAACTGTTGTGTATAAGACTTTTATTAGCATTGTCCTTATTATACTATTTTAATTCGTACAACATTATAAGAAGTCAAAAAAATATAAGTTCTATACGTATTGACTATCTATATTCGTATAAGAGAGCAACTTAAAAGTGAAGCAAAATCTTATCAGAATCGTAAAAAACTAAGTAAAATGCAATATAGGCGCATATATGTATGTATGTATATCCGGCTAAATAAATATTTCAATTTGTTGATTTAAAAAAAATAAAAACAACACGAAATAAAATAAGTTAATTGTTGAATTTCCGCTGAAAATAGGCGCAGCAGCTGTCAACGTTTGTTTTCATATTTTTAAAGCGTACTCCTCCTACTCTCTCTCTCTCGACCTTTTCTCTCTCGCTCTCTCTAACTCTGCCTCACTCACTCCACCAATTGATGTGCTGGTCAGCGAGTCTTACAAAATATTATCAATGTATGACGCATGCAAGAGTTGTAAGAAGTATATATAAACATATTGCTAATTGGATTCTCATTGGTTAGATTATATGTAATCCTTTGTTTATGTATCTCACCTTTGTCTTTGGCCTGCCGCACAACGTCGCGTATCTGCAGCTCAATAATGCGCCGTAAATACTGATCGATGTGATTCATCATTTCGTTTGTATACATTTGCTTTACATCCACACAAAACATTAATAACAACGGGCAACAGCAAAAACACAATGTAAATAATCAGCAATAATATAAGTTTCCCCAACTGCAATTACGTAGACCCAATTCGAATCCAGTTAGCTGCAAAGCGCGCGTCGCGTTCAGAACTGAGGCGAAATGCGACAATTGCGATCGTTTCTTATCAGCACGATATTCTTATCAGACATTTCGAATAGAGCGTAGCTAAAGCTAAGAGCGCGCGAGCGACAGAGTGAGAGAAGGAGAGAGCGAGCGCAGTTTGAATTGGTTTGGGTGTGACCATTAGGTGTACTGACAACAGCTACAACACTCTGATACAGGGTTTTAGTTTTCAGGTATATTTAAGAAATCTTAAGAGATAAGACTGCACTGTGCTATATATATATAGGGTCTTAGTTTAGATATAACTATATATTAACCATTATTCTTATTATAAATAATTCAATTTGTTTTATAATTTTATAATCAAATTTCGTTCATATTTTTTCCAGTCAGCCAAAAAGTGTTGAATCACAATTCCAAATAGAATCTAATGGGAATGGCAAACGGAAATTGGGTGTTAACGCTTGACAGAGCAACAGACGAGCGTGAAAAGTTAACCAAATAATAATAACAACAACAACAAGTAGTAGCAGCAGCAGCAACAACTGCCACAACGAATCAGCGTCCACTTACAGTTCTAGAGGCACTGCCTTTGGCTAGGTTGGCAATTTTCATCAAGTTCGTTGGCATTCGCGCTAATTTGATTTGAGTGCAATGACAGCCAAGAACCAGGCACAACTGCCACGCCCACCCTACAACAGCCGTCTCCCTTCTCTCTCTGTTACATTGTCCTGTTTGCCCAGGTGCAACATTTGCTGCTGCTGCCTTAGTTGGACTAGTCTCCAATTAGCTTTGCTGCCAATTAGCCAAACATTCCACTTGCTTTTCATAATTTAGGTAAATGATTTTTTTTTGGAATTGGTATTTGGAGCAAAACTGAAGTGAAAACATTGACAATTTTATTTATGTGGCACAAACAAATTGTTGTTGCAGCTGCGCTCGCTGTGAAAATTCCAGCGTGAAAAATCAAATGAAAACAAACTCAAAAAAATCCAATTGGGTGACTGAGTTATGTGCCTGGTGTTTGTGTGGGTACGTTTGTGTGTGTTATTCCAACTTGCAGTTCATTTAAGACACCTGCTGGCGCTCCATTAATCATCAATCAAGTTCCCCTTTCTTGATAACACGCGTCTAATCAGAATGTGGACCGATACGTACAACTCCCAATTAGACCTTTTTCATAGTTAAGCTAAATAATGCAGAGGCAAGCAAAACAAAAACGATTTCATTATAAATAAATATTAACAGAGAGGAATGACAATATATCTCTATTTATATTCTGAGTAGTTTAGTTTAGCTCAATTTTTATATAAAAATATTAAAAAAAAAAAAACAGAAAAACAAGTTCATGAACTGCACTGAACCAGTGATCAGTTTAGATGAGTTATGCTGCCCTGCTAAGCAAACGGATCCATTTTTGCCATTCGCACAATAGAAAATAATGAAAAACTGAAAACTATTTAATTATAGAACATTTCTGTTTTTTATGAGCTGCTGACATAATAACAAATACAACTAATCAAGTTTTCTATTAATTATAGAAATATTAAATTAATGAATTATTGATACATACAATTTTCTATATTAATGCAATATTATTGTTGTTGTTGTTGTCAGTAGCTGCATCTAAAATTTCCCTTGTTTATGCATGCAGCCAGCACTCGCTTTAAATGACAGACAAACGGAGCGCTGACTAACAGTTATTTACAAGTAAGCACACACACAAACATATCATTCACACACACACACACACATGCATTGCAGTGGTGTCTGTATGTTGATTTTGTTTATCGGCGCAGTTATGAATCCCATAAATGATGCGGCCAATGCTTCTGAGCAATGCTTTTCAATTGTTGTTATTGTTATTATTGTTGTTGTTTGTTGTTTTATTATTGTTTCTTCTACTCGCCGTTTTGCAGCGCTCAACTGAATTTCAACTCAATTAAGCATCATGGCGCGAGCAATTAATGGGAGTTCTACAAAAAATGAGCAAGCGCAACTAGCAGACACCACGTAGAACACATTTCGTTTGACATATTACTAATAGAAATCGTTGAATATATAATTATAATCAATATTTTAAAGCTTATATTAAATATCTCACACTTCCATTACTCTATATACCCAACGTCAGCAAGTCCGAGTACAGGGCATCAGGAGCACAGACTATGCGAATGAAAGTAAATTAAACACACGCACACACAAGTAAAATGCATATGCATGTGCCTGTCTGTGTGTGTGTGTGTGTGTAGAACATGCAAGCTGCAGTTGTAAGGCGACTGCTGCGGTGCATCTCAAACTGTTTCTCAACAACCAGATTTCCTATACTAACAAGCCCAAGAAGAGGGTGAGTGTGACGAGGTGGAATGGGGAGTGCGGGGGGCAGCCAGTGTGGCGTGTCCGTGTCGCATTGTGGCAAAACGGAAGTGCGCCGAGCGAGAGGCAAACGTCAAGAACAAAACATAAAGTGAAAAAAGCCGAAAACAAAAACACAACGCTACGCTAACGGTGGATGAAGTGGGGTCTAAATTATGAAGGGCGGAGTAGTAAAGAATATGCAAGCAATGCTATACAAAACCAAGACAAAAATAAAAAGAGTGAGTGTGTGCAAAGAGAGATTACGATAAGTAGAAAACAAAAAACGATAACGATTACTCACCATTGAGGTCCTTGGTTAATTGCGAACGCGTCGACATTTTGACTGTTGTGTTATTGTTGTTGTTTATAAGTTTGCGGCGAAAGTGGCAGCAATTTGGCAGCGAGCGAAAATGAAGTCAAACAGGAATAACCACCAGACGGCGGTGGCGGTGGCGGAAAAGACCTCTGCGGGCGGCGAATTCCGTGCTAAGTGCCAGGCGAAAAGGGTCCACAAAGCAATTTGGCGTTTGTTGTTGTGACTCTTCTTCTTATTGTTGTTGTCGATTCAATTTTGCCTCTCGTATAAAACTGGATTTAAAGCCTGGCTACGCATGCCGTCCGAGATGAACGGAAACAGCCTTCAATTGTTGCTCGCACATTTTTCGCAACGGGTTTCCTCAACATTTACACCGACGCACAATTCTTCTACTTTTCGTTTTTTATACAGACTCTCACACCAAGGCTTACACACAAACACTTTTCACGGTTTTCCACCCTATGTCGGGGGATCGGTTGGTCTCGCTTCTTTTTCCTGCACTAACAATTGTTTTTTTTTTTTTTTTTAATTATTTTAAAGCCAATTTAAATTTAATTTGCGCGTTAAAGCTTTGGCAATTCGTTAAATTTGAATATTTTGATTATTTGCTTGGGAATTCTTGGAATTCGTTTTGGTTTTCTTTTATTTTATATTTTTTTTCTTTGCCGCACTTTGATTTGAATAATTGGGTAAAAATTGAACACTTGTGGTGTTAACTATGTGGCGCCTTTTAGCTATCACATTGACTAAATGCGCCGTACACAGTTAATTTATTTGACTAAGAACGTTTTGCAGTTGTTTGCAAAAAATTGTGCCTTAAAAATGAATATAAAAAATGCAGTGCGCTAGCACCGCAAACAGCACACACGACGAGAGAAAAGCGTTGGGTCTACTGAAGAGTGTGACCAGTTACTGCAAGCGAACAAAATGCGCAGAAAGCATTCCAAGAAAATACCAAACAGCTGTTGCTGTAAACAGAGATAACAAACATATTTGACAATCGAACATAGGTAGTAACTGTATTTTGGGTAAACTAAATGTTATTTTTATTCATTAAAGTATGCTTTTGCTCTTATTTTTTATTATGCATTTGCAGCCCTAGCTGTACAGTGCTGCAAAATTCTACACTTCCGAACGCTGCACAGCACCAAATTTACCGCACGCTGAATGGCGCCCGAAATAAATAATAGAAGAAGAAGCAAATATCAGTTGAGCAGACAACATTTGGAGCGCTAAAATGGCAAATGTGCGCTGTTTGCAAAAAGTAATACGGCTACAAAAGTTTGTGCTGCCAATCAGTAAGTAAATTAGACAATAAATTAACAATTGTTGACACAAAGCAAAGACGCGCGCGTGCTGCATTTCGCAATTCGCCCATTACGAAATACGTGCGAGTGAGAGTGGCATTCAAAGCGAACAGCTGTTTTCTTTAGTTTTTCATTCGATTTATACGTCAGGGGGGAATGGATATAGCAAATGCTGCCGCTGCCGGTTAAAAGCTTATTTAGAATTTTCAGTTAAAATAAAACAAAGTGAAAACAAAAAAAAACAAAATCAAAATAAAATGGATATGGAAATGGGAACGGAAACGGTCACAGAAGCCGAAAATCTATTAAGCCTAATTAAGCGTATGCTCCATAGACGCAACTATGAAGACATCAAAATGATGTTCCAGAGTCCTACGGTGTTTGCTGAAATCGAGCCGCATATGCCTACCGTAGCAATGGATATGTATACGGAAATCTGTGCACCGACATTGACAGATGAAACCAACGTGGAAGATACACAGTTGTTCGATTGCGTTAATGAGTTGTTGAAGGTTATCGCTAATTATGCGCCGTTGCAGCAAATTATGTTGGAGCTAATGGAAAAGATTGAGGAGAGCAGCAGCATAGCTATATTCTCAGCGTATCTGCGGGCACTGCAAGTGGTTCTGCTGCGACAAGGTCAAAGCAAGCCACAGGCCATAGAGTGGTGTCTCGCCTCGGTAGTTACACGTGTGCGGAATCTGCCTTTGCCGGGCTACCTAAGTGAGGGCTACGACGAGCAACAGGCTCAACTGGTGGAACAGGATAAGCAAGTGGAGGAACTATTGGCACATTATATCACCATCGATCTGTGCTACGAGCCACTCTTGAAGGTGATCCTCGAACAGGAAGTCAAAACATCGATCTTTCGAGACTGTAGACTCAATCGGCGCAATATCTTGACCTGCTTTCTGCTGCAGCTGCTAGGCAAACCCTTGGCCCTGCTCGAGCTATGCAATGTGCCGACGAGATTGCTGCAACCTGGACAAGCGCACACTTGTACGCCCAGTCCCTGGCGTTTGCGCCCCGAGTTAACGCAGCGAAGCTACCTTCAGGCACGCGCCAATGCGAGCAAGACCCAATCCTATGTCCAGCAGGTGCAGCACACTTTGATAACGGATATAACCCGCTTGCTGGGTGATCCCTACTATCTGCTGTGCCTGGTGGAGCAGCGCGCGCGCTGGAAACGTCGTCTAGATGCCGCCAAAGGTGTCTACGAGATGAGCAGCCACAATGTCTTCCTAATTGATGAAAAGCTACCACTGCCCGCTTTGGCCATGTACTATCATGCATTGCTCGTGGGTCAAATGCTGCCCAAGAATGCGCCCAAAATCTATGCGCCATTGTATCTATTCGAGTCGAGTCTCTATTTGGTTTCTGTGCTGCTGGAGCAACCGGAGCCGCCGATGCAGCATTGCGGACTGCGTTTGAACGATTATATGCTGAGCATTTTGACGGAGCCCGTGCCACAGCATTCGCTGGATTTGGAAGTGCACAAACGTTACTGTGAAGCACTCTGCAAGATAACGGGCTACTCTTCGCAGGAGTCACTGCGCCAACTGGGCCTCCAGGTGTTGCATCATTACATACTCGCCTTCGAGGATGCAGCCAAATATTTAATATTGAAAAATCTGCTGGAAACAGTGCAGCATGACGGCATCTTGGGCTATTTGGCGGGCATGTACAAAGATTTGGTTGCTGCCCAAGTGGAGCTGAAAGCGCCCCTGGGCGATGTCTACAGCGGAGTACAATTCCGTTCCATGCTGCTACGCTGCGTTTGTGTACTGCCCCAGGATGTGAAATCGGATCTGTTGCTGCATTCAGTGAGCCTATCGAATGCCCTGAATATCTTGCGCTACTTTGCCATGGCTGATCTAGAGAATCGGACGGGATTCTGGCATGCGCTGCCTGAGATTGAGGAGCAGCTGCTGCAACCCCTGGGCAAGGCCCTAAACTTCTCACTGGCCCACTACAAGGCGTACAGGGAACGCGTTCTCAATGGCCAAAGCACATCCGACGATGAGCTAATGCAGAAGCAGCTCAACATGCTGGCTGTCAACATCAGCAACAGTGGCATGGACGGGGGTGAAGGCGATGGTCATTTGCCGGACATTGGTCGCGAGGAGAAGCTGGAGGTGTTGGCCGGCTCCATAACGGGTCTGGAATCGCTGCGTGTGCTCTATCTGCTGGCCAGCGATAATCTGGAGCAGAGCTCAATCAAGCGCAAAAAGCTGCTTCAATTGGATTAGAAAGCAAAAGACAAATCAATCGCATCTATTTCTATGTTTATATCTCTTCTGATCAAGCGTAAATGAAAACGAAATTTATCTGAGTCTACTGGCGTTTTTTCTATAAACAAATTATTTTTCGGTCAACAGGTGTTAATTGTCCAAACTAGCTGCCCTCTCTCACCTGTCGCTCCAAAAGGTGTTAATTGCACAGCTAAGCGAACTAAGTCAAATTGTGAGCTTTGCCTTGTTTTATGTGACCTTCAAAGCAATTAGAGCAACGAGGGAAACCACAATTCTCCATGAAATGTGGAACAGTCTGTCAACTGAAATTTAAACATTTCAAAATAAATCTGTAAATGGGGTTTACCTAAAGCTCAAAGCTCAAATTTTAATTGCATTTATGTTAGCTGTAAAGTAGAATCACTTAGAATAAAGAAATCGTAAGGAGCAAATTCGAGAACTTTTTAAGCTCGACAACTTTCCACATTTTTAATCTTTAAGTACATTGAAAACACGGAATCTAAAAATAAAAACTTAAAAAAACTAGACAATTCTTAAAGCAATTTCAAAGTTCTTTTTTGTTATTAAGAATCTCACTCTAAAGAGGCATTTCCTATTTAATTCATTTTTAACTATAGAAACTCGTTTTAATTTGAGTTGTCTAAAAAATATATTCAATTGTTAAGCTAAATTAGCTTTAAAAGCACATTAAAGCTTCCCTATTAGAGCTTTCAATTAGTTTAGTTAAAACATTGCTATTTACGAAAGAAAACTCCGATATCTTATATACACTATATTATATTCGTTTTGTTAGATCTGATTGATTGATTGATTTACAGATGTACAAAACTGCTGGCTGGCCATTACCGTCAACACACCCGCAGCCGTTTACAAACTACAACAGCGTTCATTATGCATGGCCGCCTACAGTTTGAGACGCGGCTATGCCTCGAACAGCGATAATTTGGATGAGTTTCGTGCGCGTGAGGAGCAACGCGAAAGGGAACGCGATGCAGCCGAGAAGCAGGCACAGAAGGCCACACAGGGCGACGCAGGTGGAGGGGGAGGAGTAGGTGGCAGTGGCACGTCATCTGGCGAAGAGCAGTCAGCCAAGCAGGCCAAAGTGGATGGCATACGAATACGTATATTAGATGCAGCGCTGCTGCATGTGCCAGAGCTTGGCTGGACCAAGCAGGCGATTGTCCAGGGTGCCGAGGACAGCGGCTTTCCAAGCGTGGTTCATGGCATGTTTCCCGAAGGCGGCTTTGCACTCGTGTCCCACTTCAACGGCAAGTGTAATGCAGAGCTAGTGCAGAGTTTACAGTTGCAAACGGACAATGGCCAAAAGGAGGTGGGCGACCCGCTGGATTTCCTCGTCCAAGCGGTGCGACAACGTTTGACCATGATTGAGCCGTTCAAAAAGCAATGGCCACAGGCCATGGCATTGATAGCACAACCGGCAAATGCATCCACAGCGCTGGCACAGGTGCTCACACTAGTCGATGATATCTGCTACTACTCCGGCGATCGTTCCGTTGATGTGAGTTGGGCTAACACAAATCTCTTACTGTATAGTAATTTGCTAACTTCTTTTACTGAACAGTTTGGCTGGTACACGCGTCGCATTGGCTTGGCCACTATACTGAAGATGACAGAGCTCTATATGCTGCAGGATACCTCACCTGGGCACGCTCAGACGTGGGAGTTCCTTAAGAATCGCATGGATGAGGCTGTGCAGCTGCAAATGGCTTTGGCACAAACTGAAGGCATGACACAAACATTTCAACGTTCCTTCAACTCTGCTTTCATAACGGTATATTTCGTAACTCACCTATACAAATATCCAAACTTTACTCTATTTCTCTCCCTCTCTGTATCTCTGATTTCAGGCGCGCAACATACTCGGACTGGGCTACAGTCGCCATTAGCTAAGGTGCACCAAAAATCAGCAAATGTCCAAAGAACAAACGAGTGTTATGTAAAAATATTATATATATATATATGTATATATACCATATATACATGCAAAGATTTATACCTTATAAAATATACCTGATCTACGTGTATTTGTGCATACTTTAAGCTGTTTCTTTAAGAGATTTCAATTAATTTTTTTAGATAGATAATCAACATGATGGATTTATATATGGGAAAATACTTTGTGTTCAGTCTTATACAAGTCTTATACGGTTAATGTATAAAATCTACATGTCGTCTATTTTTGTAGTCATAGCTTAGTCTAATTCAACTACTACAACTGGTATCTAAGTCAACTACTATTATTATTATCCTAATATATAAAACATATAAAACTGGCGGAGCTATATGTGTTTAATCTTTCACCTATATTTATCTATAATATAATTAAATATATTTTGGGTAAAAAGTTAACAAAATATTGAAGCAAGTCTATTGTAAATGTATATAGAGTTACGGATATATATATATATATATATATACATTGGACACGATTAAATACGAAGCTAATTAAACAGCTTCGCTTCTCTGCTTAAGATCAATGCAAGTTGGTTTAAAGCCTTTGCACAGATCTGTCTTTGATAGTTCAGATGCTTTTTGTCTGCCTGTTAAATTGATATATATTTAAATTATAAAATGTATTAATATATATTATAATTTGATAACAATTTAAATTATAAAATTTATTAATATATACTATAATTTAATAACAATACTAAGAAAGGAGCAACACTTGCCGCGATCTTCGTTTTTTTGTTTTGTGTTCTAACTAGCCATACTTCTGAAAATTTTGTCTATGTTTACATTATGTGTGTGGATATAGGAATGATTTGGCTTTAGAGCTTTTCAGCTTCATTTCAATCCCTTTTGATCCCGGGTACAGCTGGTCGTGATTGCACAGGCAACACTTTCTCAGGCATGGGAAAACGCGGCTTCCACGTCCATGTATCGTCGTCATGGGGAATAGTTTCGAAGATAGCATCACACACCGCTGATATATGACTGTTATCGATTTGCGCATTCGCTACGTTCCGGTTAAGAACACGCCGCCTTCGGCGTCTCTTCTTAGCCGAAACCACATATGAATACAGCTCCGATATATCTTTGCACAAGTCAGTATGCTTCAACGAACTCTTGTTAATTGACGTTGGATACATTAGTTTATGTTTCCTGCCGATCGACCCATGGCACCGATCAGACACCTGACGCACCGGACAGAGCGGGCATGAGTAGGGTATGGGCTCACAACGTGTCCATTCCATGCGGCAGCAGTGTTGGCACATCTTCTAGCTATGTTAACCAAACTGGAAACAAGCCCAATTTTTTTCTAGGAAAGTTTACCAAAAATTAAAAACAATTTCTATGCGGCCTTTCAAATTTAATTCTCATGAAAATTCGAAAGTCCGCTGCCCTCAAATATAAAGAAATTCTGATTAATTTTCCGATGTTCTTTAAAGATCTGTATATAAAATGTGTAAGAATTAGCTTCGGTGTTGTGATTGAGACATTTTAAGAAAACGTTCTTAAAAATGTTGTTCCCATCTTTATAAGAATAATCAAAAAGCATATATAACAAGAAAATGTAATATACAAAGGATGCTAGAAGACTCGTATATAATTGTCTTAAAAAGTAAATATATTCATATAAATTTCTTATAAATGATTGAAAGAGCTCATCAACAACTGAAATGCTGTGTTTACAACTAGTCTGTATATATATATATTTTGATGAAAATCTTTGCAGCCTAAGCGCATTGTTAGTAACTTAAACATATAAGCTATAAATATATCTATATATAGTTAACCCCTATTTTCTACACACATCTCTGTTTGAAAATGTATTGCACGAAGTAAAACATTTAGAAAAAGACAAAAACAAACATTTAAAAACAAATTTAAGCACAAGGCTGCAAATAGTGTTCATCCTGTGGCTTTAGCTGCTCCACTTTGCTGTGAATTGAAATGAGATTTAGATTCAGGTTTAGCTTAAGGTTAGTCTACTACATAGCACATGCCTATGTGGATTGTCAGTTTGTGTGAGCTGTAGCTTTAACTGCTGCTGCAGCCGCATTGGTTGCTCTTTGCTGGCCAAGATCATCGCATCTAGCTGCTGTTTGAGCTGCGCAAATGTTGGTCGATTGCCAGGTATGGAGCACCAGCAGCTTGTCATTAGAGCGAATCTGTGGAAAAATGTACATATATATTCCATGCATGCGTACTTTCTAGTTACACACAATTCATCTGTGCAGCCTTCGGGCTGCTTCATTCGCTGTCCCTGACGCAGCAGCTGCAACAAATCTCTGGGCGAGATTGAAGGATATGGCATGCCACCCAATGTAGTAATCTCATACAGCAGTACGCCAAAGGACCAGCTGAAAGAAGAAGCAAAGTAAGTATATCAATTCTGTACATAGACATAGACTACACTCTTACACATCACTCTGACTGGTGTACACCTGATGGGTAAGCGATTCCAATGCCAACCATTTAATGGGCAGCTTGCCACTGCCTCCTGATTTGCGATAAACATTCTCATGGTAGACATCACGACTTAGACTGATAATAAAGAAAAGTTTATTTAATATATCTTAAGTATCAAAATGTATTGATAAAAGCTTGCCCGAAGTCGGCTATTTTTATGGTGAGATCCAATGAGATGAGCACATTTCGTGCCGCCAAATCTCGATGCACAATTTTATTCTGCGCCAAAAAGTCCTGTGGATTAAAATTGTCATTTTTATCTACATTTTAATTTTCTATCTAAGCTGTTACCATGCCAACCGCCACCTGTTGCGCAATATCCAAGAGATCTACATATTTCAGCGGTTGCCTTTCCAATTGATGCTCAACGGCTGGTGTATTGAAGTATTCCTGATTTTCGAAGCTAGCCGTGCAGCAGGAACTTTTCTCTGGCTGCTGTTCCCTTTGATTGCGCTTCAATATGCTCTTCAGAGATGCTACAGCAGCAGCTGCATTTGCCTCAATATTCTCTATGCCATGCAGTCCATAGGATTTGTTGTCAGCAGCAAGTGTTGCCTTGCTCCACTTGAAGCTCGTATCTTGGCGACTGCTGTTCCTCGAGAGATCCGTTTCGGATTCCTCTTCTAGTGTGGACAACATGGAGCGATTTATATCCTCAATACGTGTATCGTTACAAAGGAGATGCCTAGGGCGCATTGGAAGCTGTGCCTGCTGCATTGAATTGAGCTTGAGATGCAAGTTCCGAGCGCTGCGCTCCTGCTGAAATTTCCATTCATCCCTGTGAAATAAATGCATTAGACAGTTTCTATAATAGAGCTCAAGGTAATTTCTTGCCGCAAATAACTCTGAAGGCTGCCCAAACCACAGTATTCGGTGAGCAGCATCATGCGATTGCTGCATCTGGTCGAGTAGCCAACAATGCCAACAATATTTGGATGCCTGCCCACGGCGCGTAACATTTCGATTTCGCACTTGAATGCTTGCACATCCTCCTCATTGGGATGATCTGTGTAGCATAAGCAAAGGCGTCAAATTAGCTGCTTGATGTCATAAGGTACCTTCCTTACCTTTGAGCAGCTTCACAGCCACCTGTCTCTGTTTGTAGACACCGCGACGTACTAGACCAAAGGCGCCCTCGCCTAGGACATCCTGCAGCAGCACTGCATGTGGCTCTACCTCCAGCTCATCATCCAATTCAAAATTATCCTCAGCTGCGAGCGTAGCTAACAGTCTGTTACTGTTGTTGTTGATCAATGACAAATGAAAATCGCTTGACTGATTGGGAGCTGCCTTAAGCTCCTTCGTCTCCAGCTGCTGACAATCTTGTCTTTGTTTTTGCCTACGCAACGTCAGCCAACACAAGCCGACTATCACACAAAGCATCACAATGAATAAAACCATTAAGTTAATTAGGGTGCTTTCTGGAAAATAAAAACATATATTATTCAACCCATTTATAATGGTTAAGAAAATAGGAGTGTGTAGGAGAGCATACCCAGCATCCAGAGCTGCAAATCAATCTTGTCAACGAACAAAGTCGTAGCATTCTGTCCGCCCTCTGTGACTGCTATCAAATGGACCTCAAAACTGGCACCAAGTATAGTTATATTTTGTACATCATAATGATTAGCACTACGATCTACTGTATAGTTCATTTCTGAGCTATTATCATGTAGATCGAGTATATTCAGCTTATAGTAATCCGGCAGTTGTCGTGGCAGAGACCAGCTGATATTCAATGTTAATATATCCTGATCGAAATGAAATTGTTGGACACTAACATTTTCGGGCTTCAGCGGAGCTAGAAGAGGTGAAGAAGTATCTAATTATAGATCCTATAGAACAATATATCCTGATTACAATTAAGTCGATCTATGTATTTTACAGGGTATATGCACATTTATACAGTCCACTTACTGGGTTTCTCTAATAGACTTACCACACAGAGTATAGTTGTAGTGAAACCAATCTAGGCAGCTGGGCACGTGCAGTACCAGCCATTGCATTGAGGTCTCCAGCATATTCATGATATTCACTGTGCGAATGCCCACCATGAACTTTTCTTCAAATTTCAAATTGGGTATTGTATAGCTGTAGAGGCTGCGAGGCTGTAAAGGTCAAGTAGAGTTGAGGACACTTAAAGACATAAGTAAAATTTCATAGCATTTACGTCGCGAAATTCGATAGGTGTGGGCGCGTCCATGATTTGAGTATCCTTCGAAAAGTAGATCATATCAAAATAACAATTGCGTTCTGTAAGTAAAAGGATTGCAACAATATAAAATCATTTCCATTTTATAAGAGTTCTTTATAAGACTTGCCAGCTGATGGCTGCCATTCTATTTTTGCAGCAAGATGTTGCCTATCGGCGGGCTGCTCTTCGAATTCTTTTAGTCGAACGTTGCCCATTTTGCTGGGCTGATAGCCACGCTTCAGTGTTTGATAGCTCTCCTGGATGGCAATAAACGAATAGGCGCCATCGGCGTGCACAGCCAGCGCTGTAATATTATGAGAGGTAATTGCTTCCAGATCCGATAAGGTAAAGAAACTATCATCGGACTAAAACATATTATAGATTAGAGGCTGATAAATGGACTAGAAATGTTTAACTTACCACATAGAAAGTCGATTCAAGATTAACGTCATCAAGGATTCTGTCAAGCTTTATGATAAACATGACATCTGGCATAGGCTGTGGAGCATCATCACGCGCATGCTGTACCCACTTAATGCGAAATGACAGCTCCGACTCTGTGCGGCAAACGAGATTCAAAGAGAAATTCTCCTGTATTTTGTGCGGCGGATTCGCGGTCATTAGATCCGTCGCATTTTCACCACAGTAATCGTAACAGGTCGAAAAATTCTAAACGAGAAAGAGAGAGAGAAGGAGAGATACAGAACATGTAGATCTTTGCGAGCAATAGGTGTCACCTTATTTGGTATTGTGAGCAGGCAGCGCTTGGTGCAGGCAGTCAAATTGAGCAGCACCTCTTCCTTGGACAGCTCTCGCATGAGTATCAAATTGCCCTGATTCTCGTCGATGAACAGCCAAAACAGAAATGCATATTTTGCATAGAACAACAACATTGCTTTTTCAATTTTGCCGTTTATTTTCTTTTTTTGCGTCTTTTTAGCGCGCTTCTTTTCAACACTTGAACTTGCGGTTCTTTTTGTTTATTTTACAGTTCGCACTTTTCTTAGTCGAGGCTCTGCACTAGTTCCACTTTTATTCTATTCGAAATGCCGCTCTGCACCAGTTCCAACCTTCGCCTACGACTGAGCCGTGCACACTGAAGTTGAGCCATATCCAAGCGGACAGGAAGAATAGCCGCAAAGTCGCAAAAGAAAGGAAAAAAATTGAATACAATTCTGTTTTCATTTCTTATCCGTTTTGTTTCAATTTTGTGTTTCATATGACGGACGGACGGACGGTCACGCTAGTCATATCATTTGTAATGCAAAAATCCAATTCGGTTTTCGACAATGGGGCGCCAAAGTGGATTGGAGAAATGCAGAACGCAACATATAAATGAGAGTGCACACTAAAAAATACCCTTTGAATATAACAATAAGCAGCCGGTCTTATTATTATAGTGAAATTCAACTGGAGTAAGTACGTGTGTATGTATACGTAAAAACATAAGCAAACTCATGTTTCCTCTCCTTTGTTGCTCTACAAATGTACATAAATTACAAAATGAGCTCAAGCTTTCTGCATCTGCTTCATAGCGCTCTACCCAATAATTCGCTCTTATCTCTCTACTTCATGCGTGTATCAAGCTGTTAAACGCTTCCATTGACTTAAAAGCAATGTGTTATATGATGTTCCAAAAAGTTATCAAATTTTGATCTTTCGCTTTACTTAGCATTGGATTTACCTAAGTTCGTCTAACTTTTATACCCGCCTTATCCATATATGAAGATTCAACCATATGGTAACAAATTCGCCCAATAATTTTTATTTTTAGATCAAATCCGTTATAGAATTGAGTGATACGATGCAAAAGGTGCTCGAGTTGGAGTTGTACGAGTTTCAATTACAGCTAGAACTTGAGCAGTTTTTGCACCTCATCACGGAACTCGTATAATATCAGCCGATCACGAAGAAACGTTCACGCACAATCGCACAGTATTCAATTGCATTTCTGAGGGAAATACTTCGCCCAGAAATTCCAAAAGACTCGGCTGCGATCGCACAATATCGCAATATACTTCGAACGTGATGAGCAGGTTTTTGTCCCGATCGAATTTAGCAAAGAGCACTTCAATCATATCCTAAAAAGTATATATTTGGATATATTATATTAGTAGAAATAGATATTAGTAGAAATTTATTTACAGTACGGAGCTCAAATATTTCATCCTCGTCTTCGCCAGTGAAAAACTTTTGCACAAATGCATCGACTTGATCGCGTTCCAGATAGCCACGATCACGATCATCATAGATCTGCACAAATAGATTTACTATATAAAATATTTACCATATAAAATATGCTGAATGAATTTACGCTAAAGACAAAGTGCATCTTCTTTTCCAGATTTGTCGAAAAGTAGATGGCAAACATTTTTATAAAACTTGCCAAACTGCAGTGGCGTTCGCCCGAATATTTTGGATCCGAACTTTCCGAATCAAAGGCAATACGTGAAACAACACGTCTATTGATTTCACGATCCGTTACATGGAACAATAGCTCCAATATTTTGCTCAGTTGAACTAGCGTGATATACTTCGCCTTGGGCCCATTCTGCAGAGCAAACTTATGATAGACCATAGAGATACAGAGTAACTGCGTTCTCGTAAAGGGCGAGTCTACGTGCGAGATTATCGGTCCATAAATATAATTGAAGCGCGCATTTTCCATATAGTCTAAAGTCAGATCCAAATCTTTCATATTGGTAACAACAAGAAATGCTAAACACAATCAAAGAATATTTAAATAGGAATAATCAACTTTTGGAAACTAAAATATCTTTTTGACAACATATTTGATAAACTTTGCAGTCCCTAGCATTTTAAAACATTTTTTATGTATGTTATGTTTGAGCTGATAAATTTTAACAATATCTTTTTGTTTAAGATAAGCAAGATACAGTCCGTCTGTTACAGTTCAGAATTAGACTTGATCTTCATATTTATATAGCCTATTTAACATTCAAATTTACACATTTTTAAGATATATAGCTAGTTATATTAACTATAACTATATAACAGTTTTGTGCATTTTTAATTGTAATTAGTTTGATCAAATATTGTCTTGTACATTTCAGAGTAAATTGACGCACAAGGCAACTGTATTTAATTGGACTTTGGATGGAAAGACAACGCCCAGGAATTCCAAGAGCTCTGGCTGCTGGCGTATTACTTCGGCGTATTCTTCAAACGTTATCACCAGATCCTTATCGAGATCGAATTTCATAAAGATTAACTCCAACATGTCCTGCAAGTCAACTAGGTCAACAATATATGTATGTATTAGCTCATTTGGTTACCATGCGCATTTCAATCTGCTCATCCTCATCTTCCCCGACGAAGAACTTTTCTATGAAACGCATCACATGCTCGCGATTCAAGTAGCCCAGATGGTCCCCATCGTATACCTGGCAACAGCAAGTAAATACTTAAAAAGAATTTATCAAATTTAACAACTGTTATACAAACGTTAAAGACGAATAACATGCGCTCTTCGAGATCATTTGAAAAGTAGATGTGAAACAGCTTCACAAACGATGGCAGTGTACAATGTCGATCTGGTGAGAACTTTGGATCCGCGCATTCCTGATTGAAGCTGACAAAAGTCACCACTCTGCGATTAATTTCTATATCGCTCAATAGAAACATCTTCATTAATATAGTTCCCACTTGTCCGAGTGACATATACTTCGCTTTTGGTCCATTCATGAGTACAAACTTATGATACACCATTGTGAGGCACAGAACCTCAGTATGGGTGAACGGCGATTCTATATTAGCGAGTGCACCTGCGTAGATATAGTTGAACCGTGCATTTTCCATATAGTCCAGTGTTAGATCTAGATCCTTCATTATGTCAAAAAAAAAATAACTATTAAAGTCTAAAAGTATTAAAAGTATAAATGGTTTCTGGCACTGCTATTCCGACGAAATACTAAACAATGAGCCATATAGGCTTTATCGTATCACAGGAAAATCATTCGAAATATCAAGACTTACTCAGTTCATTATAGATGATAAAACTTTGAAGGTAGATGGACGGTTCGACTCAACAAATTAATATTTATAATTTATAAAACTAATAAAAAAATTAAATTTATATATTTAACATTTTACAATTAAAAGACGTATATTGTTTTATGTATTTTCTTTAACTAATTGTTTAATTGTCCTTTGCTTGAATTAATGTCATTTAGTAGTAAGCTAAAGCAAAGTTACAGGGTATTACAGCGCTATACAACACAAAGTGTACAACAGGGTACATATACGAGTGTATGCATGTGGGAGTGTGTTTGTGTATGTGTAAAGGGAGTATACCTTAGCAATGTACCTTAAAAGACAATCGTGTTTAGCTTACAAAAAATGTAATCTTAATCGAGTACACGACAGCTATATAAAAAGTTTATATATATTTATATTAAATGTATGCACACAAACAACATACAAAATACAACTACATAGATGTACAATTATCGTATAAGTATTTATATAAAATTAAAAAAAAAATATATGTGTATACATATATATATAAAATAATTAATATGAAATTATAAACTTAACATAGCTGCTTGATGGGTATCAAATAGGAAATCTAATACAGTGGCAAAAATAGAATACTGACTGGGATCTGATGTAGGATGACTTCAGTGAGAGAATGTGGAAAACTTATGCTGAAATTTCTTCTTAATTGATACTTCGAGTTTGAGTATTTTTCGTGTTTGCTGCGACACAACCGCTTGTAAAATTCATATTCATAATACATAATAATACTACTAATATTGAAAGAAATGCAAAGTTTCTTGTTGTTCGGCTGTCTGTCAAATTAAAAAGAAAAAAAAAAGAGAACAGTCCATTCGAGTTATGTCTGTGGCAACGTGAGTATATTCGCATATGAATACGTATTCATATTTCTATATATATATATTCATGGATTAGTCTGAGTTTGTCTTTTGAGACAGTTTTCTTCTGAGAGTCGGCTACATTTTACTAAACGCATTTCAAGCTAAGTTCAACTTGTCGTCCACTAAATGCTGGCAATGCGTATTATTTGTGAGTGTGAGTGTGTGTGTGGGTGTGCACAACTACTAGTTGTAAGCCAAGGAATTGGCATTGAGCGCCAGCGCTGCTTCCGTGCTGCCGCTGCTTGATGATGTGGATGCCTGTGGCTGTGGTTGATTTGTTCCACTGTCCAGATGCACATTATTATAGTCTGTTTTGGCATTGCAGCGCATACCATGTGGCAATGGTAACTGCGGTTCCGCCACTTGCTGCTGCTGCTGTTGCTGTTCTTGTTGCTGCTGCTGTTCCACTTCGCCATTGCCGTTGTAGGCGCTGCCATTGAGATTGTAAACAGTGAGTCGCGCCTCGTGCTCGCGTCGCTGTTGACGCAATCGTATGTCATGCTCCTCGCGCATATGCCGCAGCTTGAGATCCTGCTCCTGGCGATAGTATGACATCTTGAGTTCCTGCTCCATTTGCTCGAAGCGCAGCTTCTGCTCATGCTCACGCCGTGCATAATCGATCTCGGCAAGGCGCGCTTGTTTCAGCAGCTTAAACAACTGCTGTTTATATTTCTCCTCCATGTCCAGACAGCTTATGATGCCTTCATTTGACGCTGACGCTGCTGCAGCAGCTGCTGCTATTGGCGTATAGGCTGGTCCAACTGCTCCACTGGCCGCTGGTAGCTCATCCTCGGAGAGCAATGATTGAGCTTGTGAATGCTGTGTAGATAAAGAATATATTGAATAGGATCTAATTTATATGTCTACTGATCTACTTGCCTTGCGCTGTCGTCTTTTGCGTATGGGTGAAGTCTTTTCGTTGTCAATGTCCTGTGTTGCTGTGCCGTTGCCTGTGTCTGTGTCCTCTTTCATGTTTAGCAAGGCTTTGGCTTTAACACGTTTGCGCCGTTGATTGGACGCTGATTGTAATGGATTGGATGCGCTCTCCTGTTGTGAGTCGCCACCAGCGGTGGAGGGCGGTGGTGAGGGTATGGCCATGGTTGAAGTTTGTAATGTATCTTCGCTGGCATTTGTGGAGTTCGGCAAAGCAGCCAGCGGCATATCTTCGTCCTCGTCCAGTTCAAGTAGCTCTTTTTTGAGTGCTCCATTGGTGCCACTGCGCGTTTGGCTGCGCGACGACACCGGATCCTTTTGTAGTTCCTCCATAAACTCAATCATGCGCATGCCCTCTAGCGCCTCCGATTTAGGTTGCTTTTGCTGATGTTCACGCTTCGCCGAGTTCTTCATGCTGCGCCATTGCACCTGAATTTGTTCGAGCAGTCGATGTCGAAAGTTCAGCGCATTAAATCTGTTTAAATGCAGGATTTATTAATTGATTTCAATTATATATATATAAGCATGTTTGTATACACTTACTGTTTGGTTATTTGCGACCAGGCCAGTCTCTTGGCCTTGATGCTTTTGGCATCAACGCTGCGATTCTCAACGAATGCTACTTTTGTTTTGATCACCTCTAAGAGGAGGCCGCGCTCAGCTTCTTCCCAATTGAGCGAACGTTTTTTGCGTGTGCCTTTTTTCTTGCCCGTTGCGCTTTCTTTTTCAGCAGACTCCTCGGCAGCATCTTCAGCGTTCTCCACCCCCTCATCAGAGGCATTTGTGGCTTTTGTTTTCGACTCCGCCTTTTCGTCATCGTCATCGTCCTCTTGCGGCGACGGTGCACCCTTTGTCAATAGCTCCTCCAGTTTCATTTCGCTATCGAATTTTTATTGTTTTTGTATGCCTTTTATTATTGTTATTATCGTTATTTAAGCGCGTTTCCGATTTGCAAAAAATTCTTATTTGATTTCTGTATATACTACGCAACGGCGTTGCCACCGCGTGAAAGTGTTGCAAGAGTGGCAACATGCAGCATCGCGGCACAGCTATCGATATTTATTACTGCACCACTGTGCAAACTTAGTGTGCTTTGAGTTCTATCGATACATTGTCGTACTCATACTCAAGTATCGAGCAAAGTAAGTAGCAGGCTAGAAAATATAGTCTCATTGGCAAATTATATTTTTATCACACACATAATTTAGCGAGATGGCTTTTGGAGACTATCCAGCTGAGTATAACCCAAAGACGCATGGACCTTACGATCCAGCACGCTTCTATGGCAAAGGTTAGTGAAATTGCGGAATTACGTAATTTTTTTTTGCCGAACGACTTCGGCATTTTACTATTTTTTTCTTCCAATTTATGTAATTGTTTTCTTTTTTTTTTTATCATCACAGCTGATGTGCCTTTCGGCCAAGTGAAATTGGGCGAGTTGGGTGCATGGTTTGGACGCCGCAATAAGACTCCAAGCGCCATCACTGGGGCTATCAGTCGTGCCTGGTGGCGTTGGCAGCACAAGTATGTGTTCCCAAAGCGTGCTGGAATTGCACCCTTCTTCCAGTTGACCGTCGCCAGCATGGCGTTCTTCTATGTAATCAACTACACCAAGTTGAAGCACCACAGGAACTACAAGTATCACTAAGCGGTACATCTCGTTTAAGCTCTTCAGTGTACACTTTGTTCTTATAACTTTTTTCATTTATTGTTGCCATTCAGTAAAGTGGGGAGAGTTCGAACACAACCACAACACAATACAATTGATGTTTTGAACACGGCTGATTCTAATAAAAAAAATTCTGCGAATAACTGTGCTGCACCAAACAACCGTAAACTTCATTTGCAATAGCCGCTAAAGATACAAAATATTGTTAATTCTGTTCATCGATATGAACCAGTTTCTGGTTTTTATGCTCGGCTCGCGAAACTGGTTAAGCTACGAATCTAGTTACTATAAATGTTCATTTATCATCAATTTATGGTTTATAAATCGATCTATATGTGTAAATTGGATGGTTCCATTTTCGGCCAATAACTAAAGACAAAATATACAGGATGTAAATTAATCAATTTAATTGCAGCCTTTATTGATGTGAGACACTCGCTCTAGTATTCAGTTGCGTCTGATCGGAATCCTTGCTCACAGCTGAGTGTTCTGTTCATTCAAGGTTCAGTTCTTAGAACTAGTTAGAGAATCGTTCGATAGATCGACAACTGCTTCATCAGACAATTTTAAAGCAATTAAACAGAATTAAATATGAAATAGCTTTAATTTTAGACTTTCATATTCTGTCCTTGTCAGTAACACGCATCCGCAGCATTTGCTCCTGTGTCCAATTGCGTGTTCGTATTGGCTCTTGGTGGCGTAAAAATCTCGCAGATGAAGGGCAGCTCATGTTCACAGCTCAATGTTTGCCAAGTACCGTTCGGCGTCAGAGCCACGCAGCTGGCATTGGCTTGGCTGCCCCTATTATGGATGCAATGCTATTGCTTACAAAGTTGCCTTACTCAAGACAAGCCCACTTACCCAACCCGGGGATGACCCTTATGCCAGGCGCGATACAGAAAACACAGCAGGCTCTCCTGTTGTGCATTGCGATAGTCCAGTGGCTGCAGGGATTTGCTGACATTAAATTGCAAGCCCACATATGCCAGAAGGATGCCCGGTTCTGGGTGTTCTCCCACACGCTGTCTATTATAATTCAGCAGCCACTGAGCTAGTGCATAGGTGCGCGCTTCGGAGGCAACATGGGCTAGGCTTCCACTAAATTCGCTGGCATTGCTGCAGCTGGTGGAAGCATTCAAATAGTTGGCAGGTTGGGTATAGAAGACAAATAGACCCACCTGTGCAACGCAGCTAATGTTATGCAGCGCTAAGGGAAACACTAGATTGGATTTCACATTTATTGTAATTGCTCGTCTGTTCACCTGTCGGCCTGCCGTATAAGCTGTAGTAGTCGAAGCGACTATCGTTCGTCATGCCTGCAAAGCTCGTATTTTGTGGGCACGCCAGAACATGGCAGTTAAAATATTCCGCTGGCTGCTCAAAGACACTCAAACGATTCCTCGCATCCTTTTGCCGCCTGCTGCTTGCCAGCTCTCTTGGCTGTGGATCAAAACGATTGGTACGTCGGCCTGGTCCACCTGGCGCAAAGTTTAAGGCCAGGCCACGCAGCTCACGTGTAAGTGCCATGCACTCTTCTAGAGTTCCTGTGCTCTCCAGAGCAAGTGCGTCAGCCGTAGCAGCGCGTTGACACTGACGCACCAGATGAAACTGCAAAGGAGCAGGATTTTCGCTGGGGCATCGAAGTGCAAGTAAAGGCGAAACGCTTAACAGCAGCAGCCACATGGCCTAGTGCAGCAATCCACTGAGCTTGGCTAACTTATATATGCATATATGATATATATATGCATTCATCTAGCTGACAGCATTGATAACAATTTTATGGTCAATTTAATTTTTATTGTTCATTTGCATATTTTCTATTTTTAGCTTAGCTATAAGTTGTTTATTTAAAATAATACAGTAAAAGCTCGCTTGAACGAACTGGGCAGGCAGATGTTTGCTTAACACTTAATTATGCATAATTTCATGTACTCTATAATTTTTACATATTTCTTTAAATATTTTTAATAGTTTAATATGCATATGTCAATTGAAAATTTAAAGATTTTTTGTTATAAAATTTATAAAATTAGTTAAATTAATTGGTTTGCTGTTCGAAAAGCTAAAAGAAATTATGAAAAATAGTTGTTCGTTAAGCAGAGTTTTCACTGTATATGTGTGTTTTGTGTATTTGATTGAAAATGTGTTGCATTGCACAGCTCCAGGCGAGCGTTCTAAAAATATTTTAATTCAATGCTCAAATGAAGCTGCGCAAAGACTTCGCTTAAATACTTTGACAATTAATACAATTTATAATTTTAATAATTATTATAGATATTATTTTTCATTTGTGAAAAGGCTGCACGCTTATAGTACATAGTAGTATTTATTAAATATTGTAGTGCAAAAATAGTTTAAACAATGACAAGAAAAAATTGTACAGAACATTAAACTAAGAACAAAGGCAGATTTTTTGGAACTAAGTTTCCTCATTTTGTTTTTGTTTTTTTTTTTTAATAAATTTAAAGTACAAATACAAATATCACCTGAGCGTCGGCTGCTGCATTCGTTGTTAGTTCGAGTTTTTAAAATTAAGCAGTTTAAATAGTAAGATAAATACAATATTCATATATATAAAGTTTAATGACTGCACTACAAGAGAGAACGAGGAGTGTGTGCTTGATTCTGATAAGAATCTAAGTGGAATCCAACCGACACCAACACGTGAGTGCGTGCGTTAACAGAGCTGCCATTATTGTGCAGTGCTGCCCATGTCTGACGCTTGAACTTGACCGCACTGCACAACTAACTCTGCGACATTAGCGGGCAATTAGCAAATAACGGGGAAATTGCCCGGTAATCTCTGCACAGGGAAATTTCTTTTTCTGTTTTCTTTTCCTTTCATGCAAAACTTAATTATTTTTTTTATAATATTATTAAATTAAAAACTTGCGACCTTACAGACTAAAACTGCATTTGACTACCGCAGGCGGCTGCATGCTTAACTTTTCTTCATCTGCTTCTTTTATGCTGGCATTTAGCTTGATTTTGAATATTTTGAAGTTTTCTTTTTAAACACTTTGAGTGTTCCATTGTTGAGTTTTGGAAATATTTGCGAACGTTTTTTTGCTTTATTTTGTTTTTCACATTTTAGCTGCTGTGCGAGAAGGCGGTGTTTGTATAAGGTCCACTGTATATGGAGCTGCCCGAATTGGAAACCGTCTTCGTGCTGCGGCGTGCCATAATGCACAGCACAGCAGCCACCACGGCCAGCATCAAAATGAGTCCAGCAATGGCGATGGCTATGGCAAAGGTGCGCTGCGACACGCACAGAGCATCCTCCAGGGTCTGCAAGGTAGGAAATAAATAAATTAACAAGATATTAAAATAAAAAATAATAAATAAAGTAAAAAACATAAAAAATGTATTTTATGAAAATATATATAAGAAATATAAATATATAAAAACGGTGGGTAAAAGTAAATAAATATTAATAAAATTATATTAAAATTATTAAAGTAATGAATTTAAAAAAAAGTAAAGAAAAAATATTTAATAAAATTCCAACAAAGCCTTTACTGTAATTATTTATCTATATATATTCAGAACATACAATTATGAAACTACCCTCGCTTAAGTATAAATATAGATTGCACTCACCTTTTCCTTGTACACAGCATCCTCATCGCTATCGTTGGCATTCTCATTCTCATTGACATAGAGGCCAGAGAAGACCTCGATGGTGGCGGGCAGAGCCTCGTCGTCTTTGCCCTCGCCCGTTGCCTGTCGCTTGGGTCGTTTGCCCGTGCAGAGTGGCGCCTCCTGGCAGCTGGGATCCTCCAGAGCGCACAAACGCACGTTGCACTGATAGTACACGGATGTGGTGTACGGAAATTTGTGTGCTGGGAAGGTAACATTGGCAGCCAGACGATCTGCCGTATAGTTAAATTGACCCATGATCTCGTTGTCCATGGGACAGCTGCAGCATAAAGAGAATACATGAGCAATGCGCTACTATTTCTATGCATGCTGGCATGCTGGCATGCGACTTACCCATCTTCGCCCACCAGACGCTGCTCGCCCCAGCCCAAGCCATCACGGACAATGCAATCCGTGACATGCAGGCCGTAAAGTTGCTGCTGATCGATGCTGATGACAATAGTCAGCGGATCGCCAATTTTCACATCGTCGGCTATTTTGTGCTGTTCGTTGTAGATCTTCATGTGGCAGCCGGGCATGGGCAGTTCGTTGTTATCATTCGCATCCGCGTCGTAGACATCATCATCATCTTCCTCCAGCTCATCCAGCTGCTGCTTGTCCAGCGAGCGGCCATAGTCGCGTCTGTCGTGCTCGTCGCTGCGATAGGCTTGTGGCTTATGGACGACCTTATGCTTCTTGGGCTTGACGGCAGCATCGCGACTCATGTAGGCACAGCGCACATGGTAGCCGCGTCCCAGATCCGTTATCAATTTCAAATGCGGCTGCAGCACAATTGTATTAAAGAACTCGATGCCGCCATCGTCCTGAAATGAACAAAAGACAAATGAATAAAATGACTTAGGCAACAAACTTGCAAAAGACTTAGACAACAAACTTGCCGCAGCATGCAAGGCAAGTCTTTGACTGCTCGTTAGCGCTCAAGCATTTCCTCCAGCTACTTTTTTAAATCTCTTCTCTTATAGAATGGTGCTAGCAAAACAAAAGACTTAGGCAACAAACTTGCCCCAGCATGCAATGCAAGTTGAAATCAAACGCTGTCAGCAAATGCCTTAGAAGCCATATGAGCGCAACCAGCATAACACTTCGATTTGCCCCACTGTACATACAATGGGCCTGTTGCAGTGTCTCATTATGCAGGTAGCTTGTAGTTAGAGAGATTCACGCTTCGCTGCCTCTGAAAATTGCCAGCACGAAATTTGATGTGCCACGAGGTCGTCGTCGTTAGATCACGAGCACTTCCTCAAGTCTGCCCATATATGTATTTTTTTCTATTCAGCTTCTTCGCATTTTGTAGAATTGTGCTAAAGCCCGTGCAGCCAAGTGTGAAGCCCGCTCTTATCTACATATCCGCACAAATTAGCAATGTTTGCGTAATGAATTTTCATTTCAGTTTAGTTTAGGTTTTTTCCAAGTTCTTCTTGGTAAACTGAGGCTGAAACTGAAACTGATTGCTGCGTGTTGCCAGTTGCCAGTTGCCTGTTGCTTGTTGTACATCCGCTGCATTGCATCATTGCTCAGCTTCAGCATCCCACTGCCCAGTTGCCCAGCTGCCCCTATATCATTTAATAACATCCACAGCTCCAGGCACATTTACTTAGTTTTTCATTCTTTCTTTCTTTCTTTCACATTCTGTTTTCTACACGCATAACGGTAATTGTGCTTGTGCTAATTTTACAGCCAGCCAGCAATAATAATAACAACAACAAGAAGAAGAATAGCTACAGTATCACATATTCCATACTCGCATACTCCTATTAGAGATGGTCGCGTGACAAAGTCTTTGAAGCACGAGCTTCTATATAGCACATTGCACACTGAATGCTCGCTTAGAACTAGATTCTTAAGCTAGAACCAATGCACCCAAGAACAACAAGATGAAGTAACAATAAGCTCTGAAGCTTTATCTTCCGCTTGATGAACTTTATTGCTGTAGGCCTATGTAGAACTGTGGAATCTATAGACAGATAGATAAAAGACAAACATTTAGACGGACGGTCAGACAACTGGACAGATAGTCAGACGGAAAGACAGATAGACGAACAGCTAAGAGGACAGACAGACAATAGGAAATAAGATCAAGAGGGCAGTTGGACACGCAGTCAGACAGACGAGCGGACCGATAGGCAGACTGCTGCACAGAGATACAGATGAATATCAATTTAGCTATGTTCGAGCTCAACTATGAGTCTAAACATCTACATCTAACCGATTTTTTTATATGAGCACTCGTCTCTCTAGTCGTCTGCAGTACTGGGTCAAGTGTATATAGTATATGGTACAGTCATATATATATATATATACATTCCCTTAAATATATTTCTATATATAGCACATCGTGCTTTGGCACTCACTCATTGGCCCATCTCTAAGCAGCTCTGCAGCCGTCAATTGCTTGCGTGGTAGCTGGCAATTGTATTTGGGTCTCAATGTACGTGCCGCATTCGGAAGTCTTTGAAAATTGGGCCTGTCTACAGATTTGGGCACGGAAATGCTTTGTATTTGTTGAGTAGCTGCGTCGTCACCCAAAGGGGCAAAACGCATAAAAGTCAAAGTTGGAAGCTATTTCCTAGAGAGCTGCAGGGCAAACAAGCAGCGTCAGAACGTCATAAATGTCTGACAGTTATGTGAGCCAGCTCAGTTCCCAGCAGCCAGCGTATGAACGAGAAGAGACAATGGAGGCCAATAAAATGGGCTGTAATAAAATGACATTTAAGATTTGAAGAGCACATAACGGTAGATGCAGCAGACAGCTATTATGTCATAATGACACTTCTGTGCGACAGTTCTTGAACAGGTTTAGAATATTTGAGCAGCAGCGGCAGTTGCTGCTGCTGCTTAGATATGTTAATGTACGATATAAAGAGATGCGCAACTTAGTCGCATCGCTGTAAGATTCATAAATGTCAACGGCACTGCGATAACACATGTTACGTGACTGCGGGCTGCGTGGGCAGCGACCTTCGCTCGAGTCGAACAGCAGCTAAAGTCGATTTCATAAATAAAATATCAATAACAATAAGAGAAACATGTTTACATGGCTTACACACACACACAAACACTTTTTTTTGGCATTTTTCATGGTCGGCCGTTGAACGTTGACCAAATGGCCGCCAACATCGCTGCGAGACTTGAAAGATGCGCTGCGCTCTGCACAGAACAAATCGATTTGCTTTCGCCTGAAGAGCATAAGCGGATTCACACGAAAGACTTAGGCAACAAACTTGCTGCTGCTGTTCACACTATTTGCTGTCTGATTGGAATTTAATTTGGAAAATGTGGCTTATCAATTCTTGCCACGGCTTCCAAGTGCTTTATATTGTTTCTTTTTACTCGCTGCTCACGGCAATTATAATTTAATTATGGCGCTCTTCTCTCTCTCTCTCCCTCTGCCTCTTGCTCGTCTATTATTGACCCTGTGTGGCATAGTTAGGGCAGCTATAAAACAATTAATAAAGAATAGCTTAGATAGTTTTGGTTGACAGACAGACAGATACTCTGTAGGCAGTCCAAATGAGCTTAGCTTAGAACAGCATACAATTATCATATAGTTGAGATATAGTTGATATATAGAAGATCAATGCTGATTGACGAATTGACATGAAGCTGAAGTTTTAGAACAGCTTTCTCTAAAGTTAATATTAAATATTCTCATACTTAGAAGTGTCCAATTAGCACATAAATTCAGGGTATAGGGCTGTGCTGCTGCTACATTTTAGTTAACCTTGGGTGACATTGAAAGAAGTCTTCGAAAAGGGATAAGCTTTGAAATATCTATAAACAAAATTAGTTGACTAAAGCTCTTGAAAACCAGATCAATATCAATTTTAATTTTGATATCGATTATAATCGATTTTTATCGATGTTCATCCATTTTTTGATCTATTAAATGTCCATAGATTTATACCTATTTATAGTAGAATATATACCTATTTAACATTATTCAATACGTTCAGCTTATAAAAGAACAGCTAATGGATAACTCTTGTTAATATTTCTTAAATTAATAAAAAAAATAACTAACATACAAAAACGCACGTTTATAAATAAAAT
The DNA here is from genome assembly GCF_003285905.1 of Drosophila hydei. NCBI lineage: Eukaryota > Metazoa > Arthropoda > Insecta > Diptera > Drosophilidae > Drosophila > Drosophila hydei. Next base: position 2,548,325 of record NW_022045843.1, on the reverse strand, counting down.
ATTCATAGTTTATTTAATTGCGCTTGGCATGCATAACAACAACAACAATAACAGCAACAACAATAACTATATAGCCACGGCAATAACAACAGGGTCGTTGTGGAGCCTCGGTTGGAAGTCAATGGCGTAGCAATGTATTTTTTTCGCGGCAGTTGACACGCGACTTTTTACATAAATAAAAAGTTGATGCCATAAATGTGCAGGCAGCTATCTTAGTACCTGTGTGTGTTATTTTTTTTTTTTCATCATAATTGTATGCAAATGTGCATTGTGCTGAGTTCATCTTTGGCGCTGACGTAAGCAACCAGCATCCTGCCTCAGTCAGCAGCCGCCTGGTCACAAAGATGACATCAACAAAGGAAAAAAACTTCACGTAACTTCACTTGGCTCATATTGATTTTGCACTTCAGTTAAGTTTTTCTCTTTTGAGCTGTCCGTTTTAATTGTTGTTTAATTTACATAGTTATTTATTTAGCGCTGCCCAACACAAAAGGCTGAGGCAACAAGCTTCTGGTGCAGCATACGCGCTAAAAGTCTATGCACATGTCCAGTTGCCACATTGAACGGCAATTATTTCTTCGATTTGTGTCAGGCGAATCGGGCGAAAGGCAAAAGCAACAAATTACAAAACTCTTTGGCTTTGGAAAATTACATTAAAAACAAGAAATGTAACACAATCACAGCATCAAATTTGTGCGTGCGTGTGTATTGGCCATAAATATGTGTGCCTGAGTGCTAATTGAGATTTCAAAATATATATATATCTATCTCTCTATGAGTCTATGAGAGCTTCGTGCGCTCGTAAATCGATGCTATGAGCCAATAAACAAGCCACGCCATATAAGCATCATTTAACATCTAGCCAGCATCTGTATGTATCTGTGCCACAGCCTCCAAGTTAAGCTACAAGCTAAAACATTTATATCACAATTTATGGACCATTTCGGGTTATTTGATATTAGTTTGTGTTTACTGGATATGTCCACACATTTATTATAACTGTAGCTGTTTATGAGTATATATTTAAGTTAATTTGTTTAGTTATATTAAAAAGTTACTTGTGCTAAATCTGGTTTAAGATAAGAGTAAAAATGTTTCACTCAAAGTGGTTTTTGCGATTCCTTTTAACGAGCTAAACGTTTTGAAGTTGAAGAGTTTAAAAAAGGCAGATAGAGAGAGAGAGAGGTAAGAAAGGAAAAGCGAGAGAGATTGGGGATAGAGGTAAGAAAAAGAAAGAGAGACAAATACTAGACAAAGAGCAAAGAGAACAGCGCGAGCCAGAGATAAGCGAGAGAAAAACACAGAAATAGAATGAGAAAGAGATAAACATATAGAAAAAGAGATGAATAGAAAAGGAAATAGTGAGAAACAGAAAGAGAAAGACAGAAAGAGCAAGACAGAGAGATATAGCTCCATCGAAATTAAGAAAAATCAAAGGATAGAAAGATGCAGATACAGATACAAATATAGATACAGCTGCAGATACAGATCTAGATATAGATGCAAACAAAGAGAGAGAGCCAAAAAACACAGTCTCGAATGATAGCTAGTGAGATTACAAAAATATATAGATAGAACAAGCATCATCGCATGTTTGTTCCTTCTCCATACTTCTCCATATATGTGCCCGCCCATTGAGCTGAGCTGAGGCACATCTGAAACTTAGCTTGACCATGTCTGTAGCAATTACTCTGCCCCGATGCCACCTCCCATTCAATTGTCAACTAGTTAATGATGCAGCGTGTCATTAGCTGAATGCCAAAGAGCCACAAGCATTCAGGTGATTCAATCAGTGTGAGTTGTGCCAGCCAAGTTCGGCGGCCAATCAAGTTGGCATATGGATTGGTCACCTTGTAACCAATCTCTGGCAGCTAATGCGCCTTATAAGCAGTTAATGGTTTTCGCACAGCTCAAAAACTCAATTAGCATGTCGCAAAAGGCATGACAGGCGCATAGCGTCTCATAAAATGTTGAGTAAGTCTCGCGTCTTGTGGGCGAATAGATTCTATGAACTGGACGCGACTTACCCGCTCCTTGGGCATCGTGTTGCAGCTGCGCAGCGGCAGTCTGTAGCGCAGCGCACCAATGTGATCTCTGCAAAGAAAATGAAGATGATGAGATATTGATGATGATGATGCCAATCTAAGTGTTATGGCACACACACATACACACACACACTGCCCACCTGTATTCGCTGAGGCAAGAGGAGTTCTTGGACAGGCCTTTCGGATAGATCATGCCGCTGAACAGGCCCGTCTCGTGATTGGGTGGCGCATCTTTGATCGTGATCAGCATTGAGCCCGACTGGCATTGCACTCGTACATTGGGCGCAATGCTGCCTGGCTTGCCAGTGGGCGTGGCATCCTGAGCAGCTGCTTCCGCCTCAGCAGCGGCAATGGCAGCGTTTAGCGTGCCAGGCGCATCCTCTGCAAAACGATGAAGAAGAAGAAGAAGAGGATGGGGGTATTAGCTTATGAAATATTTGCGAATTTACAGTTAGAAAAGAAAAACTACAGTTAGACAATAACAATATCGAAAGACAAAGCGAAAGCCAGAGCCAAAGGCAAAGCTCAAACGCAAGCTGAGGATGCGGCTGAACTCGGGCCATTCGCATAAATCATCAGCGATACACGAATCAGCAAAAGCGAATATTGGCGATTACACGACCAATAGATACCCTGTAGTCATATGAGCATACATATGTGCAGCTTATAACTTATATATAACTAACTTCATATTAATCTAGCCATATTTTTGCCATTAAGATAAAATCTATATGAATTTATATGGCATATGCTGCGGTATCTACTTTATGACTCTTTTAACATATATAAAGTCAAAAGACTTAAGCCCGTTAGCAGTTTGTACAAGGTATATGCGAGAGACAATGGTTTATAAGACGCCCCTGGGAGCAGCAACAACCATTGAAGCTGAAGCTGAAGCTGACTGAACTGCAGCTGGCAACTGCGGAAGCAAAAATGCTGCGACAAACATGAAAACTCTGGCCAAGTTAATGACATTGAAAAGCCATTCAAAGAGCAGCAACAGCAGCAGCAGCTGGCATTAGAGAGATGCCAGTTCCTTGAACTTGTGTGCTGCAGTCAGAACCTTCCGTTGTGGTTGGTAATGGCTGAGCCCAGAAACCAAGTGAACTGACAAGTTACAGGGCTATATATGCTATATACCTAATATGTATCTATATATATATATATATATATATATATATAAGTGTGTGTGTGTGTGCACAACACCTCGCGTGCGATTCGCATTCTTTTTGCACTATTTTTTTTTGCGCTGACTCTAGCTCAGGCATCGCATCTTGTCTGTAAACTTGGCTTAAATGGAGTGGGAGAGAGGGGGCTTCCACTAAGATGGCGTTGCTTCGGTTTAGTTCAACGAACCTTCCAGCAATTCGCATCAGTTAGCTGGCTTCTATGCCTATTCTACAGCACATGCTGCTGGGCAAAGTAATTGCATGCAACTCAAAGCCGGTTTTCTGTTTTCTGTTGCCCCAAAGCTCGGACTGAAAGTCAGCTTTGTTGCTCACTTTGTTGCTGTTGTCAGCGCTTAATGTTCGCTCTTATTATGTATAGTTTGGTAAAATGCAGCCGTGAAATAGAGCAGCTTACACAGAGCCCTTTCTTTATGGCTAAAGAAATTTCTTTTATATAATATTTATTCCAATATAAAGCAAGCTTTTCGGCCTAACTAATTTCGTCAGCATTTTTGACAACAATCACTTCCAATACACTTTTTTTTATTTTAATATTTAACAAATTTGAAGTTTTATTTTTAAGATTTGTTTTAAATGGAAGATTCTTTTATAATCAAAGATGTTAGCGAACAGCCAAGTGCCTCGGACAGCTCTGCCACAGTCGCAGCACATTCGAAATCTAGTATGCCAAAGTCTGCGGGTCTCATACAGCTAAGCACCGAGACCTCTGAGGCACCCCAACTAGAGCTGCTGTGGGATCAGTCAACGCTGCTAGAGCCGGACTCTGAGGATGACTTGCGCAGGCTGAAGTCGGGCGTGGACCTTAAACCGAAGCTGTCCAATAGCACCACTAACTCTATAGATAAGTTAGAACTGGATGAGCGCATTAAGCGGAAATTTCAATATTTAGAGAAACCGAATCAGAGCTCAAGTGACACATCGGACTTGGATGAGAAGGTATAGACTATATATATATACTCATATAACTATATTTGCTAATTCGCACGCCTCTGCCTGCAATCTTAGTTAAGCTCTCAGTCTAGCTCCGATATTAAGACGGCAGAACCTTTCCTCAAGCAATACAACAAGTCAACCTCGCTGCCATATAGCAGTGATGATTCGAATGACTCAGGGAAAACGTATATGTCTTGTCTGGATAGGTAAGATCATCTCTCTTTTCATATATATTTTCTCATCTCTTTCTTATTTTTCTCATCCTTTTTAAATTACTCTTCTCTTTTCATATTTCTTCTCATTTCTCGGCTCTTCTCATCACTCATATCTCATCTCGTATCTCTTTTATCGCCCATCAATTCTCTGAAAGAGAACAGTCACATCGTAGTCATTTCTTTTCTATTCACTTCTCTTTTCCTCTCTTCTCATCTAAATGCTATTCTCTTCTCTCTATTCTTCTCATCTCTCTTTTCTCTCCTGTTCCCAATTAGTCGTTTGGCCACTAATGAGAGGCTTCCATTAGATGAGGCTTACAGTCTGATAGGAAAAATTGATATGAGCGCGGATATAAAAGACGCCATCGGGCAGCCAGTGCGACCTTCAATTCGAGGTCAGCTGCTGCGTTTACTGCAGGATGGTAAGAAGTGGGATCTTAAGGTGTATGTGGGGGAGTTTAAGTTCTATTGTTTTCTGGGCGTGCTGCAAGCCTATTCTCCCTACTTTAACCGCCCCAAAATGGAAGATACTTATGTGGTCCGATTGCCATCGCATAGGGTCACCGCGCAGGCTTTTCACATCATCTACAATTGGATGCTGTACGATGACGATGTAGCGTTAAAGCGCAAACGCTACAGCAATCGCTGCCTGATGGAGATCTATAGTTCGGCCAAATTTCTATCCATATCGGAGATAGTCGATGCCGTTTGGAATACTCTGGATGTTATCAAGAATGAGAACGAGGCTTTCACACTGCTGCCCGACATGAACTATATGGACTTGACGACCTTTGAGTTTCTCTGCTTCGCACGCATCAGTCGCTTCTTTTTGACCCTTGTCGCATCCCAGGAGTTTATTGAGATGAACTTAAACTACGTCACCCGCCTGCTTTCAAGTCACAATGTCGGCGTCAACAGTGAGATTGAAGTAAGTTATTCTGCTTTTGCTTGTGATCCTACTCCTGCTCCTGCTCCTACTCCTGTTCCTACTCCTACTCCGGCTCTATATTTCTACTTTAAGATCTGTTCGTACTCATATTTCTACTCGACACCCCTTCCTCTTCCAGACCCTTATCCTACTACGCCATTAACATTTGCATATTTCTCTCGCAGATCTTCTATTCGGCTCTGCGTTGGCTCAGCCACGATTGGCCTCAACGTCTTTCAAATGTGCCCCAGCTAATGAGATGCGTTCGTTTTGGGCTTCTCTCACCGATATTTTTACGTTTTCTCCAAAACAAGCATAGCACGCGTGTAATGCAGTACATCGCCAATAGTTCAGAAGTGCAGGAGATGATCAACAAAGCTTTTGTGTGAGTTCGAGCTCGATTGGCTGCCATCGAGAAGTTCTACTTATGACAATATTCAATTCTAGCTATGCATCCGCTGAGCTCTATTGCAAGGATCCGCAGCAAATTTTGCCCTTTCAGCTGCCCGAGTATGAAGTGCCGGAACAACGGCGTTGGCTCTTTGACGAAAACTGCTCCTATCATCATGACCTCAAGTGTAGTCAACGTCAGTTCATTACCTATGAACAGTTCCTCAACTATCTGAAGAGTCTGCATGAAACAGGACCTGATTACTGGCGCAGCTTAGTCTATATAGTGGAGCCAATCCAGTGCTGCACACGGCACACATCTGAATGAACCAAACACGTATTTTTATATATATACATATCTATAGATACACAGACCTCCACTGTGTGGCTGGCCAGGCGGAAGTATGTCGCAATATTTGGCCAGTCAAGTCTTTCAAGTTGGATTTCATCGCTTTCTAATAAGACAGCTAAATGCGACATGAATTGACTTTTGCTTTGCCCTCCCTCAGCTCTTTGTTTAATGTTTAATGGTCGCTGCTGCTGCTGTTGTTGTTGTTGTTGTTGGTCAGGTAAACGTAAGGCCAACAACACCTTCGCTTTTGCAATTGCAGTTGCAGTTGCGAGATCTGTCAACAGGATAAGCAACTGCTGCTGATAGTTGAATTCCCGCTTCAAATTTGGGCAATATCTATGGTGACTCATAGAACACTGAGATCATCTTCTATATAGATCATCTATAATACATTTGAACTTAATTGTTTTTTTTTTCTAAATAATTTTTTATATTTTTTTTTGATATATTTATTTTTATATTATTTATTTTTTAATAATATATATTATTTATATTTTCTTTTATAATTCATTTTTTTATAATTAATTTTTTTTGAGTATTTTTTATATGCAGTATTTTATATGTATAATATAATATTTAATACATAATATATAAATATTATTTTATTAAAAAAAACATGCATTAAATAAAATATAATTAAATTGCAAAATCTATAAATATAAGCAAAAATGTTTGCTAATTTCACTGTCATTTATAACTATTGAAATCACAACTAGTTATTTAAAGAAGTTAAATTTACTTACTCTCTGGCGTTGGAATTTGTGCGCCGTGTGTCGTTAGAGCTGCGAGTGTCTGCAATAGAAAGTGGATAGAAATTAGAAGAATGTTCATTAGCTAGACGAGCAGGGTCAGACGGCCATAAAGCTGTTGACATAAATCACGATCGAGCCGACATTAATGCCACACTAATCTATGCGACTCTGCAGGCAGCAGAGCTAAGCTCCTTTAATTAAAATGGAAATGCAAAGAAATGCGCCTAGATTTTCGTGCAGTCAATGACAGTCAAGGAGGGAGAGGGGGGCTATATGTATATATAGGCAACATTATTCTCACGATTCTAAAGGCGCAAATGCAGCCAAAAAAAAAAATAAACTTTCGCCAACAACAGCTCGCGCCAGGTTAGAGTTGAAATTCAAACTGTGCCTCCTCGAGTGGCGACTGAGACAGCGACAGAGACTGAGCCAAGCCGGCTTAAAATCTAGGCATGATAAAGCTTGCAGCTTGCAGCTTGCCGCTTGGAGTTTGTGCTACTTTTGGCAACTTGGCACGGCATCAATGGGCGACGAGGATGAGGAGTGCAGCACAGCGCTGTTGCCGGGCTCATATTCAGGTTAATCTCACAGGCCAGCCAATTGTCATTCACAGCCTCTGGACTCTGATTGATGTGTTTAGCCAATTTTTCTCTTTTTTCTCTTTTTTTAGGGAATGAGGTCAGGCAGCGACTGCTTGAAGCTCGTCCAATAAAAGTGATATATAGGGTTGTTCTTAAGAGTATATCGAGCTAGAACATCTGAAGCGGTGCGATGTGATTTATGGGCGAATAAGAACTGAAGTAGCAACCCACATATTTGATAGGTATTTAAATGGTATCAGGGAAGAGCGAGGGTAGATTTGACAATAGATAAAATATAGAAAATAGTTACTTTATTTATATTTTATTATATTTTATTATACTTACGATTAGGTGCAGCGCAGTGCATAGGATTCGAGTGCTTGACTTCATCGTGGGTGCTGCAAAGAGACAACGGAGAGAATTAGAGAAATGGTGAGCAAAGTTTGGTGATTAATTAGAGAAACGAAACACGGGCAAGCCGGTTAACTGACTGTATATATAAATCCGATTACATTATGCAAAAGAAAAAATCATGTTTAATGAATTTTTGATTAGGTGTGTATTTTTCGCTCGAGGCGAAACTTTCAGCTGAGACAGCCCTGGCAATTGGGTCAGTCAGGTTTGCTAGCTGCCACATGTTGCGTGCCCGCCAGAAATGAGGTTAAAATCAGCATAAGAAACACACAGGAAGCCAAGCAACATAACGGTAAAGGCGCAACGAGAGGGCTCCTCTGAAGCAAGCAGCGAGCAAAACCAAAAACGGGTATTAAACACATATCAATAACCAAATGGGGCACATGATAAACAGTTTTCATCTGCACACAGCTTCCTGCATGCATAAAGTGCTGTGAGAAGACATGAAAGTCAAGTCATGGTCAGGAAGAAGCAACAAGTTTCGTTGTTGTTGTTGTTGTTGTTGTTGTTACAGCATGATCGTTATCGAGAGTCAAAACAACATGCAGCTTACATAGGCAGGCCAAGCACATATGATAAAAGCCGCCAGAGACTTCTGTTTGCTCTCCGAGATGATGTCACAAGACAAACAGATAGACAGCGACAAACAGACAGACGGACGGCCGGACGTACACACTCACCCATTGATTGCAGCTGTCTATTATTCCCGGTGCTATAATCGCTATGGGATTATTAATAAATGGAAATTGGGTCAAGCGATATCGTCAGCGCGCGTTGATAAATGGTTAGCATTATCCAACCAAATATATATGTATTTGTCAATGCCAGGCCCACACAAAAACGAGACAATGAGAGAGAGATGGAGAAAGAGCGAGTGATCTTCCGATCGCAGCTAACCGCGTGGCTTCACTCACAGCTTTCAACTGACAGCCGTCCAATGCAAAAAGTTAACTAATACTAACAACAACAGCAGCAGCAGCAGCAACAACAAATAGACAATACTCGCATTGCAATAAATTAGCTAAAATTAGACGCATGACGTAAACCCATTTAGCGGCTAAGCGCAAAAATGTCACCAATTGAGCTTTGCTCAAAAAAAAAAAAAACAGTCAACAGCTGCTTCAGTCTAAAAAAGCGCAGCTCATGCATTCGAAACAGCAGCAGCTGAGGAAAAAATTATATATATAGGGCAAATATTAGATACTCTGTTGAAACTTAAGCTGCAATAAATAAATCATAATTTAAATAAGTTAATAATTGAATTATAACTATTTAAGCAGAAGGCCTTAAACTATTTTCAATTTAAGCAAATTAAAGTTTAAATATTTATATATCTTATTTTGCTGTTTACAAATAATTCATATACAAGATCTTTTAACAGGATTTCTCAGAAGAAAATCTTAGTTTGTTAGGTGGCTATCATTTCCATTAAAAAAAATATATAGAAATATTTATATAGAAATATTTAAAAAATATATACAATTTAAAGCTTTTGTTTGGCATATTTTTTTAATAATTTATTTCTAATATATTATTATTCTTTTTTTTTTATTATTTCTTATTATATATGACTTTCCAAAGAAACCTGAACTCATTCATGCCCTATGGCAATATCCCAATAACCGCTGCAAGCTTAAACAAACAAACACAAACGTTAAATAGAAAAAAAAGGAGAGAAAAACTTGGTGCGCATGGCGCTCAACGGAAATTATGAATAATGAACTCTGATTGGCATCTGCTCTCGTTACCCAGTTTCGAGAGTTTGCAAACAACCAAAAAAAAATCAAAAAAATTGGCAATAAACCCAATGAAATGGGTTCAAAACTGACCTTCGAATCGGGTACAGCTCGATAAGCAGGAAATTGCATAGAAACCTTATTTAATTTATATACTGAAAATTAATTTCAGCTATGCTAATTAAGCTAATTCACAGTTTTGATAGCATTGGCAAAATATTGATTTGATAAGGAAAATGTTTTAAAATTTGGGTTTGTTTTTATTTTAATAAAGCTAGTTTTATACGTGTAACATTTATATGCATATATGCTTTTATTTAAAAACATGAAGCTACCAAATTCAAAGACTTTTAATAATTTGGCTACTCAAAATTATTTTTAAAATATTTTTTTGCACATTTATTTTTAATAGAGAATTATATTAAGAAGGCCTTATAAGTCACTAGCAGCTATAGCTATAGCTTTAGCTATACTTCTTAGATAATATTACATTCACATCTTACATATATATTATATAGTTTTATTTGAAACTTCAAGCATTTTCAATTGATGATCATCAATGCGAATGCGTGCGTGCATTCAGCTGTAACGGATATTTTTATGTGACTGTCAAGTGTCGAATTCGTTTGACACACATTCCGTAACAGCAACCGCAAACAACAACAACAGCAACAGCAACAAATACAAAAAACCTTTAAGCCAAAACAAATATGTATAGAAAAAAAGCCGACAAATGGGCCGTGCAACTGAATAAATTAAGCGAGCTGCGAGCTGCGCGCTGCGCGCTGTGAGCTGTGAGCTGTGAGCAGCGCGTGTAAAAAGCAAAACAAAAACTAAACAAAATTAAATAACAGAAAAAGACAAAAAGCGCTAAGCAAACATATTTGCCTAAACAATTGCATTTTCATTTACGAGCGCAACTAGACGTATACGTAATGTGGCGACTAAATGACCTCGCGTGCTGCTGTTTCATTGTAGCAAAGCTGCCAGCCATAAACATATGCAAAACCCCATTTTTTCATAGTTTTTAAGTTTTTCGAACATTTTTGAGGCATGCTTAATTTTTAAAGCTTTCTGCTCGAGCGATATTGAAAGGAACAAACTGTAAAATCGCTTGGTTAAAAAGCGCGTAACTATGCGTAAAACTGTGCTAATTGGGAGCGAGAGAGATAGTAATAGATGCTGTTAGTGAGATAAGAGAACTTATTTCATGGCGCCTGTTAATCCACGCACTATCGATTTGCGGCATCTGTGCCACATTTGATTGAACAAATTATGTTGTTGTTCCACATCAATCAAAAGACTTAAGACACAAACTTAGCTCGCAAAAGACTGCAGAGACAAACCTGGAACAGCGCGATTATATCGACTTCATTAGAATGAGGCGACGCTCACAATTAGAACCAACACAAGAAACACGGCCATGCAAATTGCCACAGGCAAATACCAAAAAGAAGTGTGTTAAGCACACACGCACACACTTGTACGCACACACACACACACACAGCGCGCCTAACCACAAATGTTTGACCTATTTGAAATGAGCCACAGACTAGAGAAGAAGCAGAAGAAACAAATACAAAATAGAAATAAAAATCGAAACGAACAACGACAAAGACCAAGATTCTAACAGCTAACAACTTTCGGTTGTGGTTGGCTCCAAGTGCCATAAAAATGAGAAATCTCCACAGTTCCCAAACTGCCTGCCCTCCTCATTCGCTACCTCCCGCTCCCCCTCTCTAGTTATATGGTAGTATATGATCAATCTAACGCATCGTCTAGCTAATTTCGCTGCAATTCCGATAGAAAGTAAGTTGGCTTTTTTATAGGGTTTTCATATGTTATCTAGCAGCAGGCAGCAGGCAGCGAGCAGCTGCATCGTGGCCCGCATTGTGTTCTTAATTATGGTAATTAACGAGGCCCATCACTTATATCTACCTATCTCTCTCTCTCTCTGTCTTACTCTATATTACTATATTTACAGTTTTTGTTCGTTTTTGGGGTCAGTCATGGCTTTGTCTCAGCTTTTACTTTTACTTCGCATTGAGAACTCGCATGTGTGCTAATCAAATGAGCTTAAGATCATGATCAAACTCAATTGAAGTTGTGTGTCTTTGTCAGTCTTTGTGTAGTAACCGAAACTTTCACCTGCTTAGCTATGCAAATAAGTACGCATTCAATAAAAAAATAACAAAATTAGAATTTCAAATCTTTCAAGAATATACACAGATATATATATACATTTTGGCTGCAGTAGCTGCTATTAAGTGTCATTTGGCTGCCAGCTTAAGCTAACAAGTTTTGTATTTAGATAGAGAGCAGAGGCTGGGGGCCAGATCAAAGTAGACGCAGCCAACGAAACGGAACGAATGTTTTTTCTGTTTATTTTTTTTTTATTTTTATACGGCTTGGCGATTGCGTCAAGGTCATTGCAATTGCACAGCCTGAGCGCAAATGCGCTAACGACGCCTACCAATAGGTCATTAGATGAACAACAGCAACTGCAACATCAGCAACAATTGCTCATTTGCAATTTGCAATAAACGCCAACATCAATTTCCATTGTTTTAGTTTTTCTTCGCGCTTTTATTATTTACCATTAACAATTAAGACAAAGTGCAGAGACATTAATTTCGTGTCTCCTACTAAAATCAAATGACTAAAACAACGAACTTTTTTTGTCTTGACCAATTGCAACATGACCAAAAATGTTTTTATGAGCCAGTTTTCAGCTGCTTTATTTGTGAACGGCTTATAGGGAAAGGCGCTGCTCCCAAGCTGTCCTTGTGCAATAGGCAAAAAAGGGTATATCGTGTTGGTTTGGCAAGAAACAAATTAAATGACTGTAAAATCAATATTGGTTTGAAGCGGTTTAGCAACTGCTGCTTGACGTGAGTTTCGGTTTGAGCAACTGGTTTTCCACATATAAGATATAAGATTAGTTTTTAATAATATTTTAGTTGCTCTCTTATTACAGTGCATCTGCTAGCTAGATATATTTATATACATAGAACTCTTTCTCTTTATTCTTCAAGCTTACTAGTCAGCTACTCTCCTTTTTTTCCTCTACTTGTCTAACTCCATCCATGCTTCTCTGCCTCTCTCTCTCCTTGTTTGCTCGCTGCTCATCATCATTTTCAGGTTACAGAACATCTGGTAGCAGTAAAGTCTATGTCTATCCCTCTTTTTCCCTCATTATTCCTCAAAATATAATGAAAATCTTAGTTTTTGCTCATTACAGGGCGTCTGCTAGTTGGAAACTAGCTTCCTCCTTCTCGTTTTGCCTCTCTCTCTTTCATCTATCTGTCTGTAGAGCTGAGTCAGCATCTGTAAGTCAGCTGCTGTCTCTACTCTGCAAACTCGCGTTCTACCTCTATTCCTCTCTTTCCTCTGCCTCTTTCTCCCCTTCTCTATACTTCTAGCAGCTACTTGATTGCACGCTGCTCTTCTCTCTGCCCCATTATCTTAGTTTACAGATTACAGCGCATCTGCTAGTCATCTATTCTCCGTCTCTAGCTGTGCAGTCTTCTAGCTTGCGTTTAGCTCGCTTCACTTACAAAATGTGCGTCAATATTTGGACGTGGCTTGCGTGTTGCCTGCCCGCCCGGCCGCTTTTGTCCGGCTATCCGTCAGCCAAGTCCGTCAGTTGGTTGCAAAAGTTTGCCCCGCATTTGGGCCGAGTGCGTTAAATTGGAGCGTTCACGAATTGCCACATCTTTAGTGGGGCTGTGGTCTGTGGCCTGTGTGAGAAGAAACCCCCACTCTCAATTATTATTTTTTCACATTTTTGTCTTCTTTGTTTTTTCGCTACGCAGTTACGTAAAAATTTACACAAATTGTTTTTTTTTTAACTGCTGATTTGTCAAAAAACAAAAAAGAAAACGTTTGAACACCCACAAAGCGAGGCCCAGTGGCTATTTTGTATAACTTTTTTTTTGACGCCTAATTTTCATTTTCTGCAACCGAAATTATATAGAAAAAAACACGCATTGGATATTCGCAATGAACGTGACTTGAGCTTAGCTTCGTGTTTTTTTTTAGCCGTAGGACTTGAATATGTTTCGATTTTTATCAGCCAACAACAACAACTCTAGTTGCCAGACATTTACTTTAGCTAGCTGTTGTTGTTGTTGTTGTTGTTGGCTTCGGCCTGGCGCCCATTGTCTGCTTGTTGTTGCTTGACTCTTGGCTAGAGCTGAGGCCGGCGCGAAAACAGGTTTTGGCAAAACGCTTAACAGTTCCGTTTACTTTATTTTTCAGTATGTTTGATTTTTTTTACTTTTGTATTTAAGCTTTGTTGCGCCTAGAAGTACTTAAAAGTGGAGACCTCCAGCGACATTGGCTACCGCAGCTCTTAACTTTAATGGCTAATTGGTAATTCGAAACTTGAAAAGAACGCATTAAACGGAGAATTTTGAGACACGTTTGTAGCTGTACAAAAATTCTGATGGTATTAATAATAGACTGTTTAAAGGCTGCTTAAAAAACTACAAAACTTTTTAAGGTAATAATTAGAATAAAAAAAGTGAAATTTAAATAAGACATTTAAATTTGAAGACAAAATTTAAATAACAATTTAATTAAATTAAATTAAACAAATAAGCTTTAAATATTATTAAAGCAAAATCTTTTAGCAAAACAGCTTAAAATTTAAAGAAAATATTTTTAAAATTTTTCAATTTATTTCCTAAAATTAAAATTCAAATGAATATATGAATACTGTTAAGTAAAAGTAACAATACATATTTATTATGAATATTTTAGCTTGAGTAGCCTCAAGAGAAATTTTTTTATGAAAAATAACTTTTAGGGTATATAGTATAAATATAGTATATATATAGTATATATATAGTATATATAAAATATATATAGTACATAGATAGTATATAAATTTATATAAAAAAAGTATTAATACTCTACAAAAACCCCATATTAAATTAAAAATATATTTTTATTGTATTTTTAATGTTATAATATTAGAAACAGCATTAATTGAGATCTGCTTAACCTACATAATTATACACATACATTATGATATGTTGACAAATTATACTTGCAGCTATATTCTCTTCTTTTTATTTGACTCTCACATCACATGCTCTAGTATTGAGTATTCCCCAAGTAAGAAGCTTGTCGAAAGGTCATATTTAAACTATAATATGACTGGCTGTCCATATTATATACCAAAGTCTAGTTAGCTGTTTAGTCAATGTTGTCGTAGTCAAGTATCGAAATAAATCAAATCGGTCGGCAAATTTGGGCGACCTGGTTCAAAAGTCATGACTACATGCACCAGTTTTGATTTTTTTTAGCCAGCCAGGCAGCTAGCCACACCCACGACCCACTTGGTTTGGATTTGAAAGTGTTTTTGTTGCTGAGCGTTGAACGTTGAACGTTTGTACAATTACCAGGCAAGTTGGACCAGACTAACCCACGCAGCGAGTGTTTGTATTATATCTGTCAGCATTTAGGCTTGCTTATGGATTTTTGGACACGTTGCAGCCAAGCTAGCCAGACTACTTTTGCATTTAAGGCAAATAAAACAGCACAGCAGCTGATTGAACGAACGGGAACTTAAGCCATAGCCTCAGCCTCAGCCACAGCTGCTGACTCATTTAGCCAATGCAAATTGTTTGGCACGCCTTACAGCCAAATGAAATGAATAATGAAAAAAAACCAAACGAAAAGCTGCAGAAATAAAAATTTGCATAATTAGAGAGAAAGAAACAGCAGGCACATGAGTAATGCGTGGCAGGTAAACAAAGAGAGTGAGAGAAAGAGAGAGAGGGCGAGGTAGATCTTGAACACTGTTAAGTAGCAAGTTTGTTGCCTAAGTCTTTCGTATCGAAAGCCGTTAGCTGCTTGTTAGCTCAACTGTAAAAATCAATATAGTAGCCAAAAAACGAAAAATATAGAAAAAACAAAAATGAAATTCAACATTGTAGCATGAAGTTCTTGACGCAGGTTGAATGAACCTCTGAGCTTTCTTTGCGTGGCAGCAAATGGCAAAGCGATTATAATTCAATTATTAAGTTCATGAACTCCTATATACTTAACTTCAAAGTCAAATCACAATTATATACTATATGAATAACTCAATACGTGTGTAAATATTTGAGAAATATTTCCCAACTCTTGCCACAAAATGTTGTAAGCGTAATTCAATTTTCAAGTGCTTCGCAATGAGGTAATATGCCAAGCACTAAAAAATAACAAAAAATTAAAAGCAGACAAAAAAATAAAAATATATAACAAAAAATTATATTTTTGACGCATTTTTGTTGTTGTGCTTCAAGGTCAGTCGAGCAGCTTGTTGTGCTTGTTATATAAACAAGTTAAGTTCATTATGGCCAAGAAGTGCCTTATATGTGCGTGTGTGTGTGTGCATAATAACAGGTCTCACAGCTTGTTTTGTTGCCTTTTAATTATTGAAATTTGTATTTTTTTCGACTGCGTTGGCGTCTGCCTCAAGAGCCCACATGCTCAAAGAATCTATAGAATCGGAATCTGTAACTGAGAATCAATTAGCTCAACGGACAGAGAGGTAGATATGGAGAGAGCGAGAGCGATAGGGACAGTGTGGGCAAGAGCTACGATTGCCCGCAATTATTCATATCGAAAGGTGTTGCATTCAACACGCATTATATGAAAATATTTTGATATTTAACAACCACAAATTAACCAATTAATGGGGCATGCATCACGGCGAAAGGTTCCGGAAAATGTCTGCGTCTGAACCAAAAGCAAAGCCCTTTTCATTCATTTCTACATGCTGATGATGCAAGCTTCTATTTACCATGGCTAGCTGTCAATCAATCACATTTTCTAATTGCTTCTTTAGACGCCAACACAACAGCAACACCAGCAATGGGGCATAGGAAATGCCGAGTCATAATTATGCTTAAGGTCTTTACAGAGAAGTGCTAAAAGTTTAGACAAGCTTCATTTTTTCTACTCTCGTCTTTTTTATGAATTGCAGCCAATCCTTAACGAGAGCCGCAATGCTTTTTATGCGGGTTCCATCTCATTATGATTAATGTGATCTGTGCACATAGCCTCTTTTGAACTGTTGTGCCCGCCAATTAGCAATAGATTCCAGCACTCGAATCGTGTGGGCAGTGTAAACGGTTTTTCCTCAAGCAAAATGTTAGTATAAAGCTTTTCGTATTACTCATCAATTTTATGGATAGAACTAATTGGAAATTACAGCAGTGGTAGGCAGTTGAGTGCCCGAAGCATGTGTCTGGCACTTGTGATAAGCATAAACATAGCAAAGCATTAAAATAAAATAATAAAAATGTTGAAGGCTAGAAGTTCCCAATGGCATTATACACTATTTATATGTAAAGTTTAAGCTAAATATAAAAATATAATAGATACTAATTCCACGAGCTTTTTAACTTCAGATAGATTTAAGTTTTACAACTGGTTAGCTATGTTGCCATTTCAAGTATCTAATCAAATTTTACAAGATTCAAAAATTTGACTGGTTATCAAATTTAGCACAGTTTGCTTATGAAAATATATAAGACGCGAAATATTTTCAGTAAACACGCGTGCACAAATAAATATTTATCAAAAAACATATTTAATAAAAATTAAAAATAAAATATTTAAAAGTGAACAAAATAAAATAAAATAATAATTTGAAGAAAACAAATAAATTTTTTAAAATTATTCGATCAATTAAAATTAGTTCATTTTAATTTTTATCTTATTTTTGCAGAAAAACTTCATTCAGATATAAATCAGACTTCAGTCTTTCAGTACTTATACCCGCAGCTGAGACAAGACACATCTACTCTCTTTCACTTAGCGCGCAGAGTATTAAGAGACTGCCATAAAAGCTGTGCAAGTAATAGTAAAAGCCAGACGACTATAAACTAATGCAGCTGAGTCTCAACTCAACTTTAAGAGCTACAGACCAAGTTGAGGGGTAGAGTCTATGCTAATCAGATCTGGCTATAAGAGTTAGAGGAAAGTAGAGCTTAGAGTTGTAATAGAGTATCAGCTGACCCATAGACAATATTCTAACTGCTCTTCTAATGCTCCAACATTGTCAGCCAGCTCTGTGCCACGTAATGACACTAACTTCCTAACATTACTGGAGTTTGGTTTGCTGGTGGGGCTGACACATTAAAATTAAAATGCCGGACATGCAACATGCCGCAACATGCGGCCGAGGCAGTTGCAGCGGTCAAAAGCGGATGTCCGTGACGTGGCAATTGCCGTGCACGAGTATAATAATAATATGTGGATAGTATAACAACGTTTATGCTACGCGCTGTGGCATGCCGCGTCATGCAAGCTAATAAGTCAAGATTGTCGCATCTCCATGTTTGTGATCGACAGTGGGATGATGTAACTGCGACGGCTGCGGCTGCTGCGAACTTGGCCAGCGCAGTGACAACCAATTTGGGAAAGAGCGCTCTAACCTTGAGCTAAACAGGTTCAATGCACAGGAAAACGCAACTGGACTAACCAAAATATAAGTGTATATATAAAAATATATACATATGTGTGTGTGTACATATAAAAAGTAAAAATTACATTGAATTTTTTGGGCTTGAACAAAAAAAATGTTTTTCTTGATATAAAATGCGAAGCGAATCTTAGCTCAGGCCGCGGCGCGAACCGGTTTCAAAGATGAGGACCGCCTCAGACAGCGATTTATGAAGTCATCTTTTGTAGCTTAGCTTGCAATTTAGCAAAAAAAAATAAGATATATTATATAGCCAGCGCCATATTGAATATGTGGATATTTATATATACATATATATATATATATATATATATATATATATATCTGTCTGCCTCTCTGCATAATTAAGCTCTAACGCTTCATTTGCCAAAACCGAAAGAAATAACTTCAAACTCACCTTTTTAACAATCGTCCCGTTTTATATTTATATATATATATATGTCTTTGCGTAATCCAATTAGTTATGTGGCCTTTGTTTAACAAGTGATACAGTTGCTTTATATTTTTTGTTTTGCAAAACCGTAAAATTATGTGGAAATATATATATTTTTTTGTTTTTTTTTTTTTTATTTGATTTATTTTACAAAATGTACCATGTGGTATTATGTATACATTTTCTTTCACAGGCTCATAATTTGCTTATTTTATTTTTATTTTTTTTTTTTTTGCATTAATTTATTTTGCTTAACTTCCTGTTTGTTTGGCGCACATTCGTTTTTTGTTTTAATTTTGTTTTTTTGCTGTAGAAAAGAAGGCAAGAGAAACAGGCTACAAAAACGGCTAAAAAACAGCTTAAAAATTTGCTAAGAAATATTGCAAGAGCATCTAGCTCTTTAAGAGCTAAAAGAGCAAGAGTGAGCGTCGAGGCAAATATACATGTATACGATTTAATTGCTGTAACCGAAGCTCTCAAGGAGTCGCAATAACAAAAGACTTAGGCAACAAACTTGCGGTCAGTTAACACAAGCATGGCCCAAAACACAGACACACAAATAAACAAATTTTTGAAAAATTCGTGATGAAGTCAAAATTAGCTGCTAGTTCAACCACCCGTTGTGCATTATAACAACAACAACAGCAACAATTTGATAGCCCGCCAAGGGCAACAACAATCAAACGGCAAAAATTTCTTTAATTTTGTCAGCGTCACAAATGCGTTTGCACGTTCCCAAGTAAGACCAAATTAAGAACCATTTCATGGCTTTACAAAAAGCAATCCACACTCTCTAACTTCTATATATATATATGTATATATAACACGTACATGCTCGGTTTTTCATTTGCGATTCGCCGACAGCTTGAAATATTGAACGCGATAGAGCGAGCGCGCGACGACGACAACGAAACGCGCTGCTTTTTTGGTTTTTTGTTTTTTGTTTTCGTTGATGTGTGTCTCGCACACCGACCTGGCCAAGACTGAATTGAACAGACGTTGCGCTCTAAAGTCAAGACGCCAGCCACTGCTAGCAGCAGCAACAACACTCCGACAGCAACCGGTCTGACCAAGTTTTCGGAGTCGCTGTCGGAGTATTTGGCAAGCTGAGCCGCTCTTATTGGCGCCGCGCTCTTCTTGTTGTGTGAGTGTGTGACGTATGTGTGTTGTGTGTAGTGTGTGCCCTGTCTGTGTTACCTGGTGTTGGCAGTTTTTCAGCAACAACAAACAGCAACTGAAGCCCACACAACAATCTTGCACTTGGGCCCTGTGCCACGCTCGACTGCTGCTCTCTATATATGCCTTGGGGTAAAGGGTATTATAAGTAATAGAGACAACTCTGCTATGTAGCATATTCTTATTGGATACAAGTTAGACTATCTATCAAATATACAGAGAGACTTGCTATACTTGAACTATTCACAAAATCTATTTTATATATCATGCAATCGATATGGATCTGAATAATAGATCTTTAAATTAAGTTTGCTTATAAAAAATAATAAAACTTAAAGAAAGCTTTGATTTTATTTAAACGCTTTTTTAATTATCTAAATATTTCTTTATATTCCTTTAAGATTATAATAGAAGGGGTTTATTTTTATTAACATGTAATCCAATGTTAATAAAAATAGAATTTAGTTTATTTATAACATTACTTAATTTATTTATACAATTTTTCAACTTTAAGTTCAAAGGAAAATTCATTTAATAAAAAATGCCTTTGTATTTCAAATACAATTATGTATAGAGTTTAAATTAAAAAATCCTAGTAGCTAGTGTATTTCGACTTCGGTTCGCTGTACTCAGGTGTAATTTCTCGTTCTCACCCGAGACTTTGTATTTTTCTTTCTAATGAGCGAATACCGCATAATTAGAGCTTCCAGCGTGTTGGGCCTTCAAGTATTCCCGAATCACGTCATGCTCGGCCAACGCAACTAACTAAGCTGCACTCGGAGAGTTGCTAAGATCTCAGTTTTTACTTTTTCCGATTTCTTAGACTTGGCTTCCACTGGAGAGCTGAGCAAATAGAATGATTGTGTGGGCAGTCAACAGAATGCCTTGATGACGGCATATACGGCAAATACTTACGAGCTATATATACAAATATATACGTACGTATATGTGGCCTATACATATTTGTATAAGCTAACTACAGACTGTGTTTTGTTTAAGCCTCATAAATCTTGGACTTGCATTTACATTTTTCAGGTAGTAAAGAGCAGAACCTTTTTCATTTACCTTTTCAGCTTCAGACTGACTCGGCTCTGCTGGCCTTGGTCGGGTTCAATTGTTGACGTTTCCCATTAACTTGTACGTTTCTATTTATATTTTTAGTTATACCAATATTTATGATTATCATGCGTGCTGCTTCTTCTTTATCTTCGGCTGTTCAATGTCAAAAGTTCGTCCGAGAGACGTGCCGGAATTTTTAGATCTCTACGTGAGCCTGCGACACGACAGATTTTTTCAAGAATTGAAACACATTTTCGAGCTGTCAAATTTGTCATAATATATAATTATTATATGTTATTTTTAATTTCTCTGATGACCATAGAGCGACAGACTTTTTGATTTCTAAGAATTATAAAATTTAAAGTGGCTTGAAAAGAAATTTGGCAAAAGCATTTAAAATGGCGAACCCCAAACGAAAATATTAAATATAATGAAGTGGAAAATATAAAATGGAAAATAAGGCAATGATCTCGATGTTGCTCAAGTTATATAAAACAACTCTAATTTCGATACATAGAATATATATGTAGGGCATTTAAAATAGTTATAAATATTAATAAATATAAATATTAATATAAAATATTTAATATAAATATTATTATTGTCAGAAACAATCAAAATTTTGTAATACATAAACAGATTATTTAGCAAACATTTGTTGTATGTATATTTCTATATTTTGTCTTCAAATATCTAACATATATCTATATATTTATTTCCTTATATATATTTAATATATATTTTATTTTAATATATATATATATATGTATATATTTTTCTAAATATTTAAATATGTTATAATAATGACAACTTAGAGAAAAGTCCGTAAGTAGAGTTACGTAAAAAGTACGTAATTAACTCTTAAATAGCTATCAAATATTGTTTATACAATATATATTTTAATAAAACAAGTAATTATTATTTTAAAGAGAACAGGGCTTTATTATCATTATGAAAATTAGAATGTAAAAATATTTAAAAATAAATATAAATGAAAAAAAAAATCATATTGCTAATGACCATGTACATTAATTATCATTATTCTAAATGATCATTAACACTCATCAACATTATGATGACCATTATTAACAATTACTGTTTATTAATAGTAATTAAAAGTAACTTAAATAATAAACATTATATATTTTTAACTTCTAAACAATTATTCATACATCTTAAGAATATTTGTTCGACAATATTTATGTACATTAATAATTATTAAACATAAACATTTAAATATTTACTAAAGAAATAGACAATGTCAAAAACAGGAACAACTTAAATATACAAAAACGTTATAAAACAGAATAATCTTAAATATATTTATATAAACAAATACAATATTTCTAAAACAAATACAAATTGTTTAAACTTAAACTATTTAACAAAAAAAACCTTAAATTTATTCACCACTAGCACTGAACTGCACTGCGACTGACCCAGTCCAGGTCAGGAACTTGACTGATCGCCCACGCAGCTGCTGCGCCCTTTTATACCCAAAAGTCACTCAAAAGGCAATGCGAGCAGAGCTCCTGAGCCCTTTTTGAGTGAGAATTTACACTCACTGTAAGAATGAGTTTTTTTTTGCATTATGTTAGAAGCAGAACGAAAGAGCAGCCGACAACGGTAGCTCCACATACAACTTGTCATACTGATCAGGAATATATGTGCTACATATATATACATCATATATATGTTTTCCTTGCTGCTGTTGAAAAGATAGACAAATGTACGCAACTATATTATACTACATGATCATGCTGATCAGTAGTAGTCTATATAGTTGCATTTATATATATATAGATATACACCCACATATATATATTTATATGTTCTTTAATTTGTTGAGCATAAAAATGCATTTTTACTCATTTTGAATAGTAATTCAGACAGACAGACAAAGACCTATACAGATTACTCAACTCAACCTGAATATGAAGCTATATACATATGTTGTATAATTTCTCTGCTGTTTTCGTATAGCCATTTACAACATATAGTAATACAAAGAGTACATTAGTTGTGAACTATATAGTTGAGTATAGCTTGAGTACTTATCCAATTGCAGAATCTATAAATATATATGTCAAGCTGTCATCTCATACCTCTCTGCACGCAATATACCCCAGTTGAGTCAAATATAGTGTGTGCGTAGCTTGAAGAGTATAATAGGCTGAATCAACGACAGTCAAGTGGGTGTGATGGCTTTTCAGCTGCCTTGGCAACAAATCAATTTACAATTACATCACAAAATTCTAAAGAGCAGCAGATTTGCATAGCCAATACAAGAAACCTACGCAAAAGTGTTAAATATGTATTTTTTTGGCAACCAATGGAAACGGGAACACCCACGCGGATTGAGTCAAGTTCATAAAGCCAAGCTGACAGGTAAATAAATTCACAAGTCGTTGGCCTTAAGATAGGTGAGCGAGATAGAGAGCGAGGGGGCGCAGTGAGTGAGAGATGGGGCAATAACAATAGCAACAGTCGTAATAGTTAGGGAAAATATAACAAAAAGAATCACCAACCACCAACTACCAGCAACCAGCAATGATATGTTCACCTGTACAGGTAGCCAGCCATGTTACCTGGTTACACTCGACACAAGTGTTTATCAGTTATTTATTTTCGTAGTTGGTGTCAAAAAATCAAAGCAGCGTTGGAGTTTTGGCTCAAAATAAAAAAGGGCTAGCTCCGAACGGAGTCAGCGTGCCAATTAGTTAATTATTAGTAAAAATTTCTTGTTGAAAAAACATTTCATCAGATCGGAAGCTGTTTAAGCTTAAACGTTGGATCCAAATAATCATAAAATTGGGTAAAAAAGAAGGCAATAGCAAAATAATATTCATCGGCAATATGGCCGAGTTATTGTCGCGCGAAAAGGAACTCTTTCATATCAATCAAGAACTAAATCTGATGGCATTAAATCATCCCATTGACAACGGTAGCCAGTTCGTCGGTCAATCCCGCTACTGTACCTACCTCAAGCAGAAGGGCCCCAGCACATTGCTCAAGAAGAATTTTTGCGGAACTGCGAATGCAGATGGAGCAATCAGCCATCGGCAAACTGCGGGACGTGGCCACAGATCCAAAGGCACTAAGTCACCCAATAAAAGCGCACCAGCAACGCCAACGCCACCATCGATGCTGGTGACAACGCCCAGGAGCAAGCAAACAGCAGCTATAACGCCACAATTGACTAAGACTAAGACGTCTGAATGGCGCTCAGCCAGATCAAACGGTAAATATGGCACAGCAGTAGTAACAACAAATGCTGCCGCAGCATTAGCAACAACAACGGCAGCGGCAACAACAAACAACTCGGCTTCTGCTGCTCTTGCTGCTGGACGTATCGAAGGCACGTTCACTCGCCGTGCCACACACAAGACGGCAACGTTTGTGAAATACCGCAATCCGAACTTTAAGCCGAGTCCATCATTGGATCTGCTGCTGCACAATGGCGGTGGAATTGAGCTGCAAGAGGCGCAACAGCAGGAACAGCCGCAACAGTTGCAGCCGCAGCTGCAGCAGCAGCAGCAGGTGGAGCTGGAGCTGGTGCAGCAGTCACGAGAGAGCACAACAGTAATCAGCGGGCAATCCAAGAAACAGCTGACCCAAGACAACTTCATCAAGTGAGCAAATTACTAATGGATTAGTAATATCCGAAATAAATGATTAATAAATATTTTCTCTTAGATTTCTCAAGGCCAAAGTCGCCATTTTGGAGGAGGATCATGGTCAGCTCACACAGGATATAGCCGATCAGAAGAAGCAGCTGGAGCAAACGCTCGAAGCATTGCACAAAGCTGAAATGCAAAGAGATCAGGCCATGAGCACCAATTCCAAGCTGTCCGAACAGCTGCATCGCTTGGAATCGCAAACGGAGGAGGCGGGCCGACGTCAGAAGGAGTGCCAATCAGAATACAACAATCAGCAACACGAGCTGGAAATTTTGCGACGCGACACCAAAATACTGAAGCAAACGAATACCAATCTGGAGAGCCGTCTAATGCGCGCCAACGAGGAGGCTGAATCCACGCGTCAGAGGCTTAACCAGCAAGCGGCACAGCAGCGCGAGGATCTCGACTACAATCGAAAGGAACTGAAAGTGAGAGACAATCGGATTAAATCTCTAAAACGCCAGCGTGCAGACCTACTCAATGCCTATAAGAAGCAGCTCTTTATGATCGACAATCTGAAGCGTCAGACTAACTGTGTGGAGCAGGCGGTGGCAATTGGATTTGGCGAGAAGGAGTTTAACAAGGTGCTCGAATGGAATACGGGCACCAAAACGGTATTTTAGTGTGTGTGTGTGTGTGTGTGTGTGTTTGTATGTTTGTGTGCGACTCGGGGGTATAGGTGAATGTATGAAAGAGAGAAATTGCTACTCAATTGAATTTTATATATTTTCGGAACTGGTGCATATTCGAATTGCCTGTGCTACATCAATAAATATAAATAGTCCATATAATTCCATTGTATAATTCGAATGAAGTGCAGAGGGAGAGAGAGCAAAAGACGGGCTGCTGTTGCATATTTGAATTGCTTGTGCTTAAATTAATATAGACTATATATATAGTCTACCAATTGAATTGTATGCTAGGCAGAAAGTAAGAAACCTCATATTCCCTCAAGTCATTTTGCTTTCAATTAACGCGAGAATAACTCAATTAGGCAGGCAGGCGCAGATAGCCCGGCTGCTGCTGCTGCTCCTGGGGTTGCACGCGGCGTAGCATATAAAAGCGCTTATCCTGGCAGACACAAATCACACTTCGACTTCAACAGTCAACGACAGCAAACAGCAACAGCAGCAGCAGCAGCAGTAGCAGTAGTCACGCCACTAAAAGATTATACAATGGCCGCACTTAGATGTACACTCACTTTGCTATTGGTCACCATCATTGTGGCGGCGATTCTGTTGCACGGCAGCGAGGCAGCCTACAGGAAGCCACCATTCAATGGCAGCATCTTTGGCAAACGCAATGCTTTGGGTGAGTCTTCAAATGCCATACACCAAATACCACATACACCGTATACAAATCTCAATTACTATCTTTATACTATACTGCTTAGATTATGACAATGCGAAGGCAATGAACGCCGTTTGCGAGGTGGCCATGGAGGCGTGTCAAAGCTGGTTTCCACAGAACGATAGCAAATAGGAGCAAGCCCTGAGACTGATCTTAAAGCACACTAAAACTAAATTATACTGCAGCTGTCAAATCACAAGTAGCGACTAAACATACAAATATGAAATCAATTACACGTAAAAAGCATTGTATAAAATGTATTAGTTAAGTCGTCCATACACATAACTTACAATATCTAACACATATATAAATATAGCATACATACATACTCAATAAACTTATGATCAATGCACTTCACTTTGTTGATTTTACTGTTCAATAGCTTAACTACAACATGAGATACAATTAGAATATAATTAGTGTTTATGTCGAATACAATTTGAATATGCTGCAAGGCTAGATTATTTATATATATGTAAATATATATATATATATATATATATATATATATATATATACGATATATCACTTTATCGTCTTAGTCTATGTACAACAGAGCTGAAACAGGTGAATCAACGAATCAACGACGTCGACGTTGTCGCAACTCGTTTATATGCTTGCGCAGGTATTTCATATAGTCCACCATTGATGAGGTAAGTGCCTATTAAAAATACAATTACAATCTTAACATTTGTATAGATATGCTATCTATATAAACACTCACTGCATCCAGAACATAGCGTGGTATATAACCCTTGAGATCCAGGCAGAGCACCCATTCCAATATGCAGCTATCCTTTTTGCCAATGATTTCTCGAAATGCAAAGCCCGACACAATGTTCTCGCCTCTGTTTAATATTTATTAGAGCATTATTAAATGGATTTTCTTTTAAAAGTAGCCGCGCTCACCTTGTATACTTGGTTGTGGCAGCTATAGCCGGATATTCAACACTTATTGCCGCACTCATCCACACCTTATTGTTGGTCTTGCCCACCGCAGCATCTGGTGGCAATATTGACGGCATATTCACAGCGGATGGTGTGTTGTCTGGCTGATCTTTGGCATCCTCAAATTCATCGTCCAATGGCGGTGGCTCCACGGGAAAAGTTAGCGCAGCACCCAAACTCTTCGCACCCAGACTCTTACTCAATGTGTCGTAGGGTGTCACCGGAGTGGCAGGTGCTTTAGGTGTCGCAGTTGTTGCTGCCACCTCTGCTGACGGCAACGAACTCTGGCCAATAAATTTATTGCGATAGCTACTGGCAACGCTTCCAAATTGTGGTGTCTGTGATTCGCTGTCCGATAATGTAGCAACGCTGCCCTCACAGGATCGGTTCAGAGAATTATCATCCTCTTCCTCGCTGCTTAGCTTAGCCGCCTCATCATCATCACAGATTTTGCCATTGTAAATTAAGCGACACGAGCGCAAATTGACAAAATCGCGACTCTTGACCATGCCACCACCACCGCCAACAGAAACTTGATACGTAATATCGGTATACGAATTGATTTTCTAATAGAACACAAAAATTCGAAAATTTTAATTAATATACTAATTGCTTAAGTCTTAAGTCTGTTATTTTCGAATACCATGTTTTCAAAAACTATTTATTTAACATTTTTTAAAAAATACATTAACTATATTTTGCCAATATTAAGACTTTATTACTTACCCGCACAATTCTGGACTCTAATAAAGTTGGATTCCATTTGGGCACATCCTCGATACGATAGAAGAGCTCCTCCATTAGCACCTTGGCTGGATACTTCAGACGTGCCTGAAACACATATCTTCTAAAATTAAAAAACTATAAATTTAAATAAGCAAAAACTACGTACCGTTAATTTATAAATCTTGCCAATTTTATCGCGCTGTGTGCTGTAGATTGTATCGCCCTTTGGCGTTACCTTTTCCATCTTCCAATCTGTGGACTCTATAAGCTCAAAAGCTTTGCGCAGGCAATCTAAGCCCATTTGATTGTACTCATCATCCTATAAAGCAAGAATAGAAAAATATATATGAGGTTTTACTCCAAATATCTATTTAACAATATCTACCAACAACATTGTGGTATTCTTAAAATGCCTAAAGCATCGTAGCTGGCAGCTTCTTTTATAGATGCCAATCAATTGTTTTATTCAATATCGTTAGCTATGCGCATGCATAAATACTTAGCTGACCTGTTCATCCTCCTCGTCCGAGTGATGAGCAGTATCCAAGGGTGAATAAAAATCAGTGACACTCTGCGATGGGCGCTCACGTTCAGTCAAGATCGTTGGCTGCGTCAATGCTGAGCGCTCAGTTGTACTTGCGGCTGCAAATTGAAAGAATATTTGTAAATAAATTAACATTAAAGAAGAAAGAGTATCCAAGCTACCAGCAAAATATCGACGAGCATGCCGTTCCTGTGGTATAACACGGCAGTCTAGAAACCAAGCCTCGCCCCAGGCCAGAATAAAGGATGTTATAATGAGTATGACATCGAATACTTGTTGCTTGGAGTGCACCCACTGCAAATTGAGAATATATATATATTTATATATATATATATATATATATATTAATTAAACTTACATCATAGAAAAACACTTTTGTGATGAGAAACACACATGAGGCACTGGTAGAAAGCTGCAAGAAATTGCTAAATACTTAAAGAGCGTTCAAAATTAGATGACGAATTGGGCTTACTGCAATGATGGACCAGTGGTTTATATACAACAATGCATAAAAGAAAATTAAGACGATGAAACGGCAAAGCGCTGTGGCAACAACATCAAAGAGCGACGTATATATGGTATAGTGCATAACTTGTTTCTGAAAGGCCTGGAATATATTATCGCCGCCGATCTGAAATAAAAAATGAAAGCAATTAGCATATATGTATTTTCAATAGAAGAAACAGAGAATAAGACTTACAACTATGCAAATGAGCCAGAGTAGCGATACAAACAGTAAATCGAATGTAACAAAAAGGCAAAAGAATCTCCGCACCACCGACATGCGTCCATCCTGCGAATAACCGCCTAAGAACTCTTCCGTAAATAAATTAATGGCATGCGGCCTGGCTGCAAAAATCAAACATAAAATATTTAATATGAAATTACCAATTTAATATATTTTAGTATTTATATACAGTATATGGGGGTACATTGATAACACTAATCTAATTGGAATACTCACACATATCGTAAGGCATATGATAGGAAACACCACTGTGTCTCGCATTTGTGAGCAGTAGCTGTGCGGTGCTGCGTACATCATCGGAATCATTGTTGGACATGGTTGGGCTCCTGATTAATGGCCTTTTGCAAAGTCTTAGCTCATTTTTAGACAACAAACTGCGTATCGACTATAATACAACATAATTAACAATTGTTGTTTATAGCAATTTTTTATATTATCAGCTAATTATACCCAGTTGGCCGATTGATAAGACTGTTGCCCCACAGCTAAAATTTATATGTACATTCGGCTTTCGTTATGACTAATATATAATTTCGCTATGAAGAGTTTCCTCGACGTATTGTTCCGCTAAATCAATGTTTATGCTGATAAGCACACACACACACACATACGCACACTTACACTTACTTATGCATGCATTTATTTTCTGCACCGTTTGACACAAATTGAGCAATGAATGTAGAGCATACTGATTGTGCATATACATTTTTGATAAGCTTCAATATCAGTTTACTTTTTCTTTGTTTTTCTGACTACCTTTTTATAAGCAAAAGTTTTTTCCAACTTATACACCCGCATCGTACGCATTCAAAATAGCTGGCAGATACCTCAACGCATATTTACCTTAATTCCACTAAGCACACGCACTTACTGTTGGTAATGCAATATAATGCAAACTACCAAGAGGCAAGCACCATTTAACTCTTAATTAACAATTTGTTTAGATTTTACTCTGGCAGTGAATGAGAGTCTACAGTGAAACTTTATAAACAGCTGTTCAGTGTGGCTGTGTTGCAAATAACGCTGAATTACCAACAATTGTATTAAAAATACATAAATATGCAGTTCTATTATTTGCCAGAAGGTGGCGCACCTAAACGCGCCCAATTTAAAATTTAAGTTTTAAATACAAATAAGACTTTATTTTTGCTAATATTTTTTTGCTTAATTACTTAAATGAATTGAAATTATTTTAATGTCATCGTATGGCTTATCGGTTTTGGGATTTGCCTTGGCATTGCATATATTGAGCACCACTTCCATGCCACGAAACACACGACCAAAAACTGTATGCTTATTGTCCAGCCAAGGCTTAAGAAATATTAAAAAAATATATATTAGATTAGGTAAACTTATATATATATATAAATTTATTTATATATATATATATATGATTACTTACTGTAGGCAGCACAGTTATGAAGAATTGACTGCCATTTGTATTTGGGCCTGCATTCGCCATACTAACAGTGTATGGACGATCGTGCTTTAAGCTCTGAACAAATTCATCCTTGAAATCGTGTCCCCAAATGGATTTTCCACCCGTACCCGTACCTGTGGGATCTCCAGTTTGAACCATAAAACCTTTGATCACACGATGAAAAATATGTCCATTGTAGTAGCTATATTAAGACAGAAAATTAAAAAAGGCTTCAGCTTTTTTTTAGATAAGTTAAAAAGAACTTGCCCATTTTTTGCATGTACACAAAAATTCTCCACCGTTTTTGGCACCTCCTTGAAGAACAATTTCATATGTATATCGCCTTTAGTGGTATGCAATACTACATTCTCATAGATGCGTTGTATAACTAAAAAACCATTTACAAAATTTATAATGTATAAAGAAAGATCATATATATGTATGTATAAACACCTTCGTCTAAAGAATGTTAGCGTGTAAAGGACAATACACAATTTGTTAGTATTTATTAAAATTAAAATTAATTAAATCTAAGCATTTACCTTGAGCTTCTGGCACGGCAATGATGTCTTCCTTCGAAGGCTTCTCGTTGAATATGTCACGATCGACATCTTGTAAATCAGAAGGCAGACGTCTGCTATACAAATAAAAGCGATTCTTTCTACAAACAAAAATATTTTAAATATGTTTTAGCCTCGTCTACAATTAAGTATTCCTACTTGTATGCTGTACAAAACGCCGTTGGATCATTGAGCAAATTTTGTAACGCTGGATTTTCGCTGGCCTCCTGTTCAAGTGTAATTGCTGCCTTTTGCCGCTTGATTCGACCTTGAAAGAGAGCTACTTGCAAAGGCCGTATATTGTCCGTTTTACCCAAAATTGTGACACAACGATTTGTGGCAACATTGATCACTTTAATACCCAACATTGTAGGATAGAGCAGAAAATGTCCCGTGCTATCAAAGAGTATATTCAAAGTCGTATTCTGTGCAGTTTTCTCTAAGTCACGTTCCGCAGCCATTCTGCAAGGGACAAGGGTTTAGCTTAAAATTGAATCATGAAAAAAGTGACAACGTGCCTTCGGCCAAATTCCATATTGGGCAACGCATGTGGCGTCTGTTGCATTTGTGTGTATGTGGTTAAAGCCTCATCAAAGACCCGCAAAAGTTTCCCCGTATTAAATTGAAAGACACGAACTTTTCGATCCGTAGAAATGGCAGCAAAACGTTTACCATCCGGCGAAGCTGCCAAACCAGTTACTTGCGTCTTGTTCTTGGCAAACTCGAAGAGGCCTGCAAAATGAGTGCAATTTAATAACTGTATAATATAATATTTATATAATTAGTTTATTAAATTGTTACTTGTGTCCAATTTCGAGTCAAAGCTAACCAAACGTTGAGGAAACTTGTAATCATGCCGAGAGTTCTGCCAATACTCCAATATGCCATTACGATCCACAGAGATGACCGTTTCCATTGCCAAATTGAAGCACATGGCAACAACTGGAGCTGAATGCAATTTATCCAAGGTGCGCAAAGCTTCACCTCCGCTCTGACCATCATAAATGTGGATGCAGTTGCTTTCCGAATCGGTGCTAAATAAAAAATATATGGGTTATTACTTACAAGCATTTAGGTAGTCAGCTTACATGGCCAATCCTTGCACTGCATCTCCTGGAGAGTTAATCCACTCGCTGCATAGCGGCGTATAACCCAACCTAATTATATTGATCATATCAAAATTAATTACATCGAAGACCTTTGCTGTTTGATCGACAGCCGCCGAACAAAGTAAAGTACCGCTGCTATTGGCAGTTAGCGTTTTAATCGGCACCAAGTGACTTCGAAAATGCTTAACAAAATCAATGCCCAAATCCATTTTCTTCCAAAATTTAATGTGTCCATCCAAGCTGGCGGTGATCACAAATTCAGTTTTGGTGCTCACCAAATGTGTAATCACATCTCGATGCATATAGCTGCGCTCATAGCTTTCTGCATTTGGCAAATTCTCCAAATATATATGTTCATAGGGCAATACTATTATATAAGAACATAAACTTAATTTACATAAAGTTAATGTTGAATTTTAATTTGTTTACCTTTCTTTTTTTTGGCCGGCACCGCGATGCTTTGTTCGGATGGCATCGGTCCAATCCAGGCATCATCCTCGCCTTCTTCGTCTGCTTCCTGGGTAGCCTCTCGCTCTGCTTCTGGAGCATCTTCCGTTGCGCTACGTTTTAGGTTTTCTTTTTCATTTTCCGCGCTCATTTTCTATCAATTGCGTACGTATAAACAAACCCAAACAAACAAAACGTGCAGCTCATTAGTCGGAACATCTAAATGTTATCGAACCTATTCGATATATCGAAACCAAGCGTATACAAAAATCAGCTGTCCGTCTTTAATGGGAATGTCAAATTTGCGCTGTCGCAATTCACACAAATTGAAAACATAACAAGCCACAGATTTAAACAAAACTAAAATCTGTATATATACACAAATTGTAAATAAAGTATGCAGAAGACCAGCATAGAGGTTAAGACGCATGTCGTCCCGATTGCGTCGAAGCCAACAAGGGACGTGGACGATGGTGGCGGTGGCGGCGGCGGCAGCGGCGGAAGTGTTAATCGTATCATTGTAAACGCAGCGCTCGCTGCGACTGAGACACGCATACGAATCAATAAATGGCGCGTACGCGAAGGGCAAAATGTTTCGGCGGCACAAATCCTGTTTTTATACCAACAACTCGGTGATGATGGCAAGCCCATTAAAAAGGACGATACGATGTTTTTCAAATACAAATCAAATCGTGCTGGAGTGGTCAAAAAGCGGCTTCGCAAAGAAGGCGAAATAGTGATAAAAGGGTGAGTTTTCCCCCCTTCTCCTATCAAAATCTTCTTCTTACGTGCATGAAGGCGGGCGACAGTGGGTGGAATGCACTGATTGCACCATACATCACAATGGCAATACACATGCGCGTATACATAAAATGTAAACTTGTTTATTTGCTTGATATGTTTTTAGAGATGCGCTTTTGGAGTTATCCGAATGCATACACACAACCGTTATTAAGGATATGTGCGCAGACTGCGGCGCAGACTTAAGGCAGAACGATAATGTAAGTATCTTACAAGAAATACAAATATTTACATGGAGGAATAGTAAATTTAAGTAATAATTGTTAATAAATATATATACATTTTATAGGGTCAAACATCTGAGGCCTCGGTACCTATGGTGCACACCATGCCCGATTTGAAAGTAACCCAGAAACTAGCCCAAAAGCTTGGGCATGATGACACACGACGCCTGCTCACCGATCGGAAGCTGGTGCTTCTAGTGGATCTCGATCAAACAGTCATACACACAACTAACGACTCAGTGCCGGATAATATAAAGGGCATCTATCACTTTCAATTGTACGGTCCACAATCGCCGTGGTATCACACGCGTCTTCGACCGGGCACAGCGGACTTCCTGGAGAGGATGTCACAGCTATATGAGTTGCACATTTGCACATTTGGTGCACGTAACTATGCGCATATGATAGCCCAACTGCTTGATCCCGATGGAAAATTCTTCTCCCATCGTATCTTGTCGCGTGATGAGTGCTTCAATGCTACAAGCAAAACAGATAATCTAAAGTAATGTAATTTCGCTATATTTATCTTACTTTTCTTAATCCGGTTGTCTTTTATTTCGTAGAGCACTGTTTCCCAATGGCGATTCCATGGTATGCATTATAGATGATCGTGAGGATGTTTGGAATATGGCATCCAATTTGATACAAGTTAAACCCTACCATTTCTTTCAACATACGGGCGATATAAATGCGCCGCCTGGCTTATCCAAGCACGAGCTAGATGGCGAGGGCGTCGACTTTAAGGGTACGCAGCTTTAACAGCAGTAATAAACTTAACTTAAAACTTTATCTTATTTCTAGAAATTGATAAAATTGCTGAAAAGAAAACTGAAGCGCAAAATAAGGCGACGGATAAAGAGTCGGAATTAGAAGCGGAAGATTCGAAAGACAAGGGTGACAACACAGTGTCCAGCACAAGCAAGGATGAGGAGGGCAATGAGGAGTCCTCAGTAGACATATTCGAGTTGGGAAGCGAGACAAAAGATGCGATAGAAACTAAAGACACCTGTGTAAATAAAAGCTGTGAAAAATTGAATGGCAAACCTACTACGACGGTCGAAGAACCTCTGAATGTAGATGACAACTCATCCGGCTTGCCAGAAACAGAAGCTCAGAGCAGTGGCAAACAAGGTAGCGATAGTGATGAAATTGTTGTTATTGATGAAGTGCCCATGGAGAGCTCAAAAACTGAAAAGCTGCCGCCCAAGAAAGAAGATGACGAAAGCATTGCATCATCAACAAGCGGTGATGATAAGCAAGTGTCGGAAGCTGACGATGAGGCAGCTAAAGTTAATACAGATGAGGTGGCCACAACATCGCAGATGAAAATTTCAAATGATGGCCAGAAACAAATTGAAATTGAAGATCCCGATGATTATTTACTGTATTTGGAGGTCATATTAAGGAATATACATAAGCGGTTTTATGCGATATATGATGAGACAACAGAGATACCCGATCTGAAGATCATTGTACCGAAAATTCGTTGTGAGGTGCTACGTGGTCAAAATCTAGTCTTTTCCGGGTTAGTGCCGACCCAGATGAAGCTGGAGCAATCGCGTGCTTATTTTATAGCTAAAAGCTTAGGAGCCGAGGTCCAGTCAAACATTAACAAGGACATAACGCATCTGGTGGCCGTCAATGCAGGAACTTATAAAGTGAATGCGGCCAAGAAAGAGGCGAACATCAAGGTAGTCAATGCCAATTGGTTGTGGGCCTGTGCCGAACGCTGGGAGCATGTTGATGAGCGTCTCTTTCCGCTCGATCGCAAGGTACGGAACAAAGGACGACAACCGCCGGCTCATTGCCACAGTCCCGAACACGTAGTGAATTACAGTGAGAGATCCGAGATATCGCCGTCGAGCAGCATGCAACAGGAACAAGGCGGCAATTTCCGTGAAACACTTAATCCGCTGTTGGTGTTCACCAATGCGGACATCGAGTCCATGAACAAAGACTACGAGACATTCTTCGAGTCGGACTCCTCCAGCGACGAGGGCCCTGTAAACTTTGGTAAGTAGCTAGGAACTAAATTAAAACTTAATTTTCGCTTATTATATGAGATTTGTTTTTAATAGAAAATCCGCCCATGGACAAAAAGTTGCTGAAGCGTAAGCGCGAGGATGAAAGTTCAAACCGTGCCCATGATTTCTTTACGCGCACCGAGGATGTGATGATGGGTGCGGCGAGCGGAGTTGCTGATTTCGATAAGAATTCCTCCAACGACGAGCATGAAGACGAGGAAAAGGAGGAAGAAGATGATGACGAAATGCCAAGTGCTAAATTTCGACGTGGTATGCATAACATATTCTCTAATTATAAATTATATATTAATCAGTTAATTTGCAGGCGAAGAGCTGCCATCAGATTTAGAAATGGGCTCCGATTCAAATAGCGAAAACAATCAGGAGGATGATGGTGACGATGGTGAATGGAATATGATGGGCGCTGCATTGGAGCGTGAGTTTCTGGGACTAGAAGATTAGCTATATCAATGCGAGCTGGACATGGAACAGAAAACGAAATGCAATGCACTCGAAATCAAAAGTCGAGTGCAGCAAATAGCACTTGGAAGACTTGGAAGTAGCTGGCGATAACAATGTTCAATGCACTTTTGACATTTCAAATGTACCTACTCTTCAAAAAAAAAAAAACTAAACAAAACAAAAAAAAACTAAACAAATAACGTAATTAAATTAATCTTGGCTTTGGTTTACTTAGGAACCGCCAAGCAAAGCAATAATCAGCGAATTACAATATTTAGAGAGAGAGAGAACGAAATTTTAAGGAGATTCTACATAAGAAACAGATTTGCGTACTGTATGTATTAGTAGTTAATATGTTTCTACGTTTAAATACACACACATTTAATTATAATTATTCACACACACATATATATAATCAAGTATATGTATGAAGCGCTGATTTAAATTGTAAAATCGAAATAATATCTCATTGTAAGTAATTGCAACAAAAATGTAAATGTTTTAAAAATAAATTCCGTTGAAACGGATTTAGTAAATAGAGTTTAATTTAATAACAAATCGTATGTATGCATACATGCATGTGTGTGTGTGAGTGAGTGTGTGTAATACAGCATAAACAAATATTTGATTGTACATAAGTTCATAATATCGTTTTGTTTATTCACACAAAATAAATAAATGTACATATCTCACCCACATTTATAAAACTATGTTTTATTAATGGAGCGTTGCTCTTTGAAGCGGCTAATTCGCTTTTTGGGCGTATGTGCATCTATAAATTTGCCTTTGGGCAATGGCTCGGGCGTCATCGTTGGCTCCTTCTCAACCAGATCCTGCATGACCTTCTGATAGGCACTCATGTCCCGCAGATCATCATCGATGGTTCTTTCCCTTTTTCCCTTTCGATTCTTATTCTTTTTGGATTTGTTGCTGTTTGTTGGCTCTGGAATTTGTTTGGGCTGCTCAGTTGCAGCACGCACTTCACGTTCCACAGCCGACTTGTTGCGCAATATAGATTTCGTTTCCATGTCGCCTGATGTGACTTCCGTAATGGCGGACTCTGCCAATGGCTTGTTGAACTGGAAATTAAAAACGTTTAAGTAAAGTTAATAAATTAATCCAGCTACTCACCTGCTTGCGTGGATCATCATAGGCAGCTGCACGCTCCTCCTCCTTGATGATAGGCACCTTTAGCTCCTCCTCGCCCTCATAGCCGTTGACATAAATTGGAAAGGAGTTCTTTTCCTGCTGTCTTTTATAGAGGTCATACAATTGGGCCGGGTTGCCTGGCGTTGAAATATTATCAGATTCATTTACAGCAGCTGGGAGCGCTTCGGAATGATGAAAGCTTATATGTAGGGTATTAATTCTGCCCGTAGTTGACTCTAGTATCTGATTTACCAAATCAAAATCTCGAACACTTTGATTCTCTTGCACAAACTCCAAGTTCTCTTCGACTTTTTGCATAATTTGTGAATTTGAAAGTTTTGCAGAGTCAATTTTTGGTTCCACTGATCGCACTGGCTGCACTAAAGCAGCATCTAGTTTAATAACTTCTCGTTGCTGTCGTTGTTTGTCATTGTTTAACAAATCAGCAACAGGATCTTTCTTTTTGAAAATCAGTTGTTCATCGACTTTCGCAAAGGAGATGCGTCGCTTTTTATTGTCGAGCGTGGAAACGGATTCATCCGAAAGTTCATCTGTGCTCGCTGTTTCCGTTTGCTCGAACAGCATTTCCTGCAAATCATCTTCCAGGCAGACAACAACATTCATTAAGTGTGTTAATTCATCACTGATAAAGGAGACTCTCTGTATTTTGCGCATTTTAGCTTTAATAATTTCTAATTGCGAATGTAAAAACTCTTCTCGCTCCTCATTGGGCAACAGCTGCATTTCTTGTCTTATTAATTTCACTTCTTCCAGCTGATCATCATTATCATTATCATCATCTTCCTCTTCTTCTTCTGAAGTGTTTTTGGTTCCACTCAAACGTTGCTTTGCAGGCGTTACCTGCATTTGGCCACTCATTAGATTGCGTACCATTTCATTCGTGCTTTGCATATTTTGTTCAATTTCTTCATCGACATTTTCTGCTTCATTGGCCTCTTGAGCTTCCAGCTTGGCCAGCATGTCAAATATCTCCGTATCCGTCTTAGTTGTTGCATTGTCTTTATCACAGTCAGTTTTATCAATTTCTGGATCTTTTGGAAGTAATTCCCTGAGCGTTTGTTCATTGAAATTATCTGGATCTATGCCCAGTTCCTCTAGAAGTTCACGTTCCTCTAGCTTTTGGAATACATCATTGTGCGCATCTGCAACTGTCTTCTGCTGTTCGCGTTGGGCGCGTTCCTCTAGCTTTTCCTTGCGCACGCGCTCTTTGTGTTCCTTGAGCCAATTGTTGTGCTCTGTTTCATTGTATTCCTCCACTATTTCAATTTCATCAGAGTTTGGCACAGCACCTTCCAGTACAGGTGTTTCCAAATTGTTGCTGCAAAACATATATATTAGAATATTAAACAATTAGCAAATATATACTGCTTTTACTGCCACAGATCCGCCTCCACTTGAAGTTTCTTCAGATGCTCGTTGGCCACGCTTAATCGATACTGACATATCTCCTGCGCCTTGTGGGCTGAGCAAGCGGAAAAGTAGCCTTGGTAGTGACCGACGAGCAGTTCATTTGTATGTATCAATTCACCCGGCATCAAAGCCTTTTTCCCAATTGGCACCATAACCTCGACGGAAAGATTTTTGGCGAACATACTCAAGTTCTGAATGGCAATTTCATTGTCGGCTTTGTAGGCTTGCCAACGTTCCGTTTCATATGCATTCTTATCGAGTGCCTGAAAAATATTATGTACATGGTATTGTCGAAAATATTTAAATTATCTTTGTTACTTGTCTTAGCACATCCTCCCGCCGTTCCATCGTTGTTTATGCCCGAAACTTATCGATAATTCGCTAGTTTAACTAATACCGATAGCATATAAATTTCTAGCAAATACAGTGTGACCGTACTTTTATAATACTAACTTGCGAAATTAAATATTTCAAATATTTGGCGGTATCTTTAGAGCTTTGATTACCTGACCCAATTTAGTTTCCAAGAGATAAGAGAAAACGTTGCCACTGTTCCAGAGCTTTAACTAAAACAAATATGTTTAAGATATAGTCCAATAAAATAGAATCAATAAAGAAATCAGACCAGATAAGATATGGCCAACAAATATACTAATTGACTTTTTCATATTTATTTTATTTATTTGAACGAAGTATTAATTACCAATTAGAAATAATCAATAGAAACAAATGGAATCGCAATTTGATTGTTTTGCACTTTATTCAGTTGTTTTAATTTACTTTATACAAGCTCACTCT
Organism: Drosophila hydei; assembly: GCF_003285905.1. Taxonomy (NCBI): domain Eukaryota; kingdom Metazoa; phylum Arthropoda; class Insecta; order Diptera; family Drosophilidae; genus Drosophila; species Drosophila hydei. Next base: position 2,509,218 of record NW_022045843.1, on the reverse strand, counting down.
GTTAAAAATTAAAAAAAACGCACACCGCACACTTTTCGAATAGGGCGCAGTTGGATGTGTACTACAAAAATCATGAAACGTTTTCAACGTTACATTCAACGGCATAATTTTACACATTTATATATAGTTAAGATAAGTTCACATAAGAGTTTTTCTGTATATGTGTGTACATTGGCATTGATTCAAAATTTTTTTCTTTCTAGTCTTGTATGCGCACGTGTTTCAAAATCAAAATATTAATTACATACATACAAAATATACATAGCTAAAGCTTTTCTTTTGTCTCCAATTCTTCGTTGTTATTGTTGTTGCTGCTAACGTGGCTGCTGAAACCATATGGATCTAGCTTTTATTTACGTTGTGCATTCTTAGCTCCCGCTTTTAGCAAATCATTCGAACCATTATCCATTATAGGGAAATTCTTTGTCAGTTCATGCGCTTTTTGATGACTGGCGAAATCGTTGGGCAAAACGATTTGTTTGCAATTGCTGCATACTTCCAACTCAGGCAATAATTTACTCTGGGTGGCCGTCATGCTGTTCACATATTGTTTGTGCACCAAATACAATTCCTAAAATAAACAAAAAAAACGGATCCGTATTAATAGCAGAGATTCGATTTCATTGTTGTAAAAACTGTTTAAAAACCTGCTGTTTGCCAATATCGGGCAGCATTACTAAGAGCTCCGGATAGAGGCTTTGAAACTTATCCATCATGGCGTATTGGCAATGCTCGTAGTAGGCTCGAGCTGAACAGGTGCCATCACGAAAGCTGGACGAGAGCAAGCGGAATTCATTAAAGGCCTCGGGTGTTTTCAGTACCTCACGCAGTTGGTCCACTAAGTTCTGAAAACAACGATAATTTACTACAAGCATATACATCGAATTTAGGTTCTGCTTACCTGATTACGATTTGCTGTATCGGGTGGATCAATATAGCTATTAGCACTAGGCACAATACTATAATTTTCGCCCAAAGAAGTGGTAAAAGTCAAATTGTTGGCTAGCTTGGCAACCGAGTTGACAGTTACATTTGACATAAAGCCGGGTGGTGGCTTAATGGGTTGTGCGCCAAGTCCAGGTGGTGCACGCAATGTCCCTGATAAATTGCCATTTGAATTTAGCAGCTGCTGCTGCTGCTTATCGCTGTTATTGTTATTATTATTATTATTGTTAGTTGTATTGTTGTTCTTTTCCTTTTGCTTATTGTTCACTTTTGGTTGACTCTCTTGATTGTTCTTTTTCTCTTTGGGCTTCTTTTCCTTCTTGTTGTTCTCAGGCTGTTGTTTCGACTCCTGTTTGTTAATGTTGTTTGCCTTATTGTTATTCAAACTGGTCGTGCTGCCACCTTTTGGCGTTGGTAATATGGGCGCTGGCGCTACTTTGCTCTTGCGATTATCCAAATCCTTTTGCTTCTTGTCTGACATTGGCTTGGTCCAGTTAAGAGAGCTTGTTGACCCACTACTGAGCTTAGATGTTGTTGCCACTTTGATGCTGGTTGGCGCGAGAGTTGGAAACTCGGCTGCAGTTAGTTTAGGAGCACTTTTCTTAAGCGCCTCTTGTCGTGCTTTAGCCTCTAGTTCTTCTTTTTGTACCATTTGTATCTTTTGATAGGTGCTCGGATGTGCTACGGAAACATAGTCGTCGACCAGAGTACGATGCTTTGCAGCCACATTGTTCATGGGCATGACTGAGCCGCTGGGCAACATATCTTCTTCCAGATTACGTGCCATCTTTTTGCCCTTACCCATGGGCAAGGCGGGAAAGTCCATTTCAGGTGCTGTTGACTTCTTGCCACTAACATTGGATGCAGGTCGATTTGAGACATGCAACAGCATTCCATTAGCGGGTGCATTGGCACGCACTACAGTTCCACCAGCACCAGTGGCAGTGCCTGCGTTAGAAGACTTCTTGAAGTTTGCTGCAGCAGGTTGAGCTGAAGCTCGTGCACTAGCATAGCTGGTATTATAAACATTCGATATGCTTCCCCCAGCGGCCCCTCCCAGAGCTGGAAAGTTTTCTTTTGTCCGCGCCAAGCCCGAGGTACCGCTCAAATTGCGCATCGATGGTGGCGGCGCTCTCACCAGAGAGACATTCGGTCCCGGCGTAATGCCGGCAAGCATAGGAAACTCTTCTTCGTTCCCAGCATCAATGGTTACAGGATGGTTCCGCTGTGCACTACTCGACGGCAACTCATCCAAATAGTCCAGATGCTCCTCGTTGCTATAAAAATATATACGTAATTATTGATGTTTATTTACAAGTGAAAGTGGAATAATTGGAGCATACGCACCGCGATCTCATATTTGTAATGCCTTGTTCATTGGGGCCGCGACCACGGTTACGTGGTCCTAGTGTAATCTCCAGCTGTAAGGTACGCGTCTGCTTGGCCTGTTGCTTGTTCAGAGTTTTGCCATGCACACTCGCTACGTGAGCTTTATATTCAATCTCATTACGAAAGGCGCCCGTGAACTCCTCTGTGGCGCATTTTCCTTCCTCGCAAAGAAAATGTTCCTTACGAAAATGATCAGCCAGATCAGCATAAACGCTGCATTAGACAAGGTAATGTGTGTGTATTAGAATTACGCGCAGATATTAATAGGTAACATGTTTACGTACTTGTAGAAATCGTTGCAGCCATCGGCATCGCAGAAATGACAAAAGTAATGATATCTTCGCAAATGCCTGAAAAGCTCATCTCGGTCCACGTAACGTTCGTTGCAATATTCGCACAAAGGATGGCCACGATGCGATGTATTATCCGGATCTCCTTTGGTATTGTGTGTCGTCAACTCAGACTGCGTATAGCAACGTCTCTCGAACGTAAAAATCTTCAAATTCTTCACGCACAAATCGCAGAAATACATATGATGCTCGCGTAGCACATGATTACGTAGAGCCTCAAAGGTGCGATACGGTTGCACATTACACCTATTTAATGACATTTTAAAGATAAATTTATACAGTAATTGTGACTAATAAACTTACTGCGAGCATGGGTGATCTAGAAGCTTATAGAATTTCTGCTGTATATCCGCAGTGCAGAAACCAATGCGATATTTTTTGCTATAGAAATCGGAGCGATTGCTAGCTTCAAGTTCGCGATAAGGCAGCTTTTCCAACGTAAACAGAACCTAATTAGAAAAAGTGTTATATAGTGAAGTCATTCATAGTATATAGACATTTCTATGGATGCATTACCTTGTTCAGCACATGTCGACAGATGGGACATTCGTTTTGCTGGCAAAGGACTCTCATACGCGTGGAGCATTCATAGCAAACGGGATGATCGCAGTCGCCAATCGAATAGATTTCAACATTCTTAAAGCAAACGACACACGCGTTATCATCATTTCCAGACTGATTGTTAAGAGATTCCGTTTTCGATTCGCTTGACTTGACATTAGTTGTTTGTCCAACAGCTGGCCGACGATGCGGCTTATAGGAGCCTCTCGATCTTGAATTTTGCATGGCAATAATTTGGGGGGATAATTCTACTTGTTGCCAAACGAACGAAAGAAAAAACACCTGCAGCAAGTATATTTTTTCTATCACTGTAAAGTGTGTGTATTTGAGAATATGATTTTAGTAATTTTCTTGCGTTTAAAACTTCTGCTTAAAGGACTTTAAGCATCTAACTGTCGTCTGGGGTTCCAAGAATTATTATTCCACAAATTGATGCGACGATTTACAATTTCTCTAAATTTTTGTCAGCGTGGAGTACGATACAACTAGTATTATTCGATTCGGTTGCCAACATAATCGATTCTTTTTTGTGTGGTATTTATATGGTCAGTTTATGGCGAAATACAAAGAATACTGTTGGTACAAAAAATTAAAATAAAAAATATGAAGCAGAATTAAAAATGTGTTGTTTAGATGTAATTTTTCCAAAAATATATGTGTGACATATTGTACAGAGTCTTTAGTATAGCTTTATCCAATTTGTTGTCTGCAATTGCTAGTATTTAGTTTGGTATTTATGTATGGCCAGTCTGGCAACACTACCCGAGCAGAATGTTCACCAAAATTACAAGGAGTTCGTATATTGCTTTCTCACGTGTACTTGGTAGGCGTTTGTTTCAACCGACTTGTGCAGCGTCAGCAAAACAGTTTTGCATCACTTATAGATTTATTCAAAGCCAAAGCTTACGAAAAAAATCTGAAAACATGCCTTTGTTTGAAACAGTTGCCAAAGGAGCCGTAAACTCGCCGAACTATAGCCTTTATTTCAGTAAGTATTTAAAATAAAATGCAATACAAAATCTTGTTTCTTGCGGAAGTGTAATTAAATGAAATAAACGAATAAAATATGCATCAAAACTATTGAAATAAACTAAATTATGCAACAAGTTGTCGCAACATAAACGTTGCTTTATCAGTAAACTCAAGTAACCGGCTGTGACACTGAACAAGGTGAATCAAGCAACGAACTATGGACTTGAAACTTTGTATTATTTCCTTTGATTAGAAACGGATATACGATATCTTAACTCTAGTCAAAAAATAAATATAGTTCAGACACTTAATCACTTATCAATGGTCTACGCCTGTTTCTTTTCTATTTAATTTAATCAAACGTTTGCGTGTTGCGTTATTAATTACATTTCTAGCGATTTCTCTGCTCTCTTTCCTCAATTGTTGATTTTATATCTGATCTGCTCTTTCATTCACAGAAAATAACTGCGGCAATGTCATTTCGCCAATGCACGATATTCCGTTATATGCCAACGATGACAAGACCATCTACAACATGGTCGTGGAGGTGCCACGTTGGACGAACGCCAAAATGGAGGTAGGATGTCTTAACTGTTATTTATCGATAAATCATCTATTCATAATTATCAGCAATTTTATAAGCCCCTTAATTGCGTGTTGTTTTATTTATACTGCAGATTAGCTTGAAAACGCCTTTGAATCCCATTAAGCAGGACATTAAGAAGGGTAAACTGCGTTTTGTAGCTAATTGTTTTCCACATAAGGGTTACATTTGGAACTACGGCGCTCTGCCGCAGACCTGGGAAAACCCCAACCACATTGAACCCTCCACTGGCTGCAAGGGTGACAATGATCCCATCGATGTTATCGAAATCGGATATCGTGTGGCCAAACGCGGCGAAGTGATGCAAGTTAAGGTCCTCGGCGCCATTGCCCTTATCGATGAGGGCGAAACCGATTGGAAGATCATTGCAATCGATGTGAATGATCCATTGGCTTCCAAGCTCAACGATGTATCCGATGTAGATCAATATTTTCCGGGTTTGTTGCGCGCCACCGTTGAGTGGTTTAAGGTAACTTACACACATATATATCCCTATACATCGATTTTATAGTAATGTTATAACTGTAAAATTTGTTTAGATCTACAAAATACCCGATGGCAAGCCAGAGAATGTATTTGCATTCAATGGTGATGCAAAGAACGCGGACTTTGCCACCACTATCATTGCAGAGACACACAAATTCTGGCAAACGCTGATCAATCAGTCCAATGTGGGCACAAACGATATCGCCTGGTTTGTCTATATATACAAACATCTATAAAGCACACACTAATGTTTATATATTTGCAGTCAAAACATTACCAATCGTAATTCCGAATTTGTCATTGGCAAAGATGAATCTATTAAGATTCTGAGTGAGGCTCCCGATGGTGGTGAAGTCGAGGATATACCGGATACAGGTAAGGTTTTCTATGTCCGCGCTAAGCTTTAATTCCCGCCAAAAGACAAACCTTCCCCGCACACAAATTGGATATACAATTCCAAATATACTGCATGCTTCACTAATCAAATACCACAAAAATACCAAAAATATACCTCCAAACAAAATACTGCACTGACTTGAATGAGATGTGATGTTTGTAAATATTATTGCCCTAGATAACTACTTTTGTAATTGGCTTTTGCTTTTGCTCTACTTATTGTTAAATGTTAGTTGTATATATTTAATAAACTTTATATATATCTTGTATATACGAGTTATAGAAAACTTTTCAATCTTCGATTTTCTCTCTTGTTTTACAGTCGACACTTGGCATTTTATACATCTCAAGTAAATTGCAGAATTATCAAAAAATATGATCGAAACGATGTAAAACTTAGATATTGGAAAAACTCACAAATGAATAAATATATTTATGTATATGTTGAATAAAAGCACACCCAAAAATATATCGAAATGAATGCAAAACTTTGGATACTCTCTCCACTTGAAATATACAGTTGTTTTTTATTTATATTTTACGACTAGATCCAAACAAGTTTAAATTAATCAGGGTTACATATAATGTAATATCGAAATATGCTGTATGGTATATGTGTATGTGTGAGTATGGGGTTGTGTGTGTGTGGATTTTTCATGAATTCATTTTCTTCGCGAAATTAAACATAACAAATTAAATTAAATTACTTAAATGATAGACAAAAATTTACAAAATATATAGTTAATATAATATATATATATATATATGTATGTATATATATATTTAAAAAAAAAAAACAAAGTTTATTTAAATTTATTTACATCAGACATTCAATTTACTGTTTTTTGTCCTTTGCTTTTGCAATTAAATAGAAAATTAAACATACATATACATATACATATATAAAAGTTATAAACTAAACCTAATTCGGGGGCCCTACGACGAAAAACAATTGTACAAAATAAGGGTTTATCTAAAAATCAGTAAACCTAAACCGAAAAGAATTATGTGAAGAAAAGTGTTGACACTTGTCATATTTTAATTGATTATATTTATTTATGAATTATATATTATATATATTTTTTTTTGTTTTGTTACTTAAATGTAGTTCGCGTATTCGCTGTGATAATTTTTAAACGTTTGTTGTATCTGTGATCTCTCTGTATGTGTGTATGTGTGTGTGTGTATATATAGCATAGTATATAAATATATAGCATAGTATATAGGTAGTAGTCGTAATATGCGTTCAGCTATAGCTTTACTCTTCACGTATTGCCCGTCCGTCTCGTTTCGTTTCATTCCGTTTCGTTTCGTTCCGTCCACACTTTACTTGCGTCCCAGGGTATCGCGCCATTCGTTGTATTTGTCCATCTCCTCGTGCAGCTGCAGCGCCTCAACGCAGGCATTGAAGAACGGCGATCCGAAGCAGTCTTGCCTGTATATATATATATATATATAAATATGTTAAGGATTAGTTGGCGAACTCTAAGGGTTTCCAAGGCTTTTGTGCTCGCACATTAAAGTGCAGCCAAAATGCTAAAAATTGTGTTCAAAAATTCATTTTTGTTGGCCAGTGCATAAGGTGAAAAACTATGCAAAAATGCAAAAACTTGCAACCTGCACATTTACAAAAACGGGGCACAAAAAAGCAAAATTGTAAACAAAAACAATATATATATATAAATAAATAAAACTAAAAAAACGTACCACAAAATAAAAACGGTAAGCGCGCGTTTTTAGTCGCGTCGGAAACGCGCCAAACATCGAGGACAGCTGCGCTGCACTTGTTGCTCTCGCTCTCTTGGCGTTTAGCTCTTTGCTTTCTATGTGCTCTCTTTGCTACCATTTTCTTTCGTTTGTTTTATTGTTGCGCTCTCCCGTGGTCAGTGCCGCACTCTAATTTCATTTATCACAATTTTGGATGCCCTCAAATAGCCAGCGATTATTTGTTGTTCATTATTTTTAACATAATAATTAATAATTTTTTTTTGTCTGCATTTGTAATGCATTTTCGTTTTGTTCGTTTTTTTTCGTGGTTTTTACCAAAGGTTTTTTGTTTTGCTTGTGTTTTGCACAAATTGCGTTATAGACTAAAATATTTATCGTGTGTATGTGTTTTTTGCCAACAAATTTTACGCTAATTATGGTTTAAATCTTTACAAAATACCACAAAAAAATTTAATACATTTGCAAAATACTTTCGGTCTTGGTGTTGCGCTTGTGTGTGTGTGTGTGTGTGTGTGTGAGTGAGTGATTGAGTATGTGTATGTATGAGTGTGCGTGTGTGAGTGGGTGAATGTATTTTTTTGCCCTTTTGATGTAAATGTAAATGCTGCCTGGAATACGCGATGTTTTGATTTTTTTTTGCTTTTTTTTTGATTTTTTGTTTTAAATATAATAGAAAAAAATAATAATTATACATTAAATAAGTGTATATATTAAAAACAATGGATCTTTTATTTTACATACATAACGCAATAATAAACAAGCTAAGAATACTTAAAACATAAATACTTCTTCGGCAAAACGGGGTTCGCTGTCCTAAAATATACAGGGAAAGTAGCTACCCCTCCCCCTCTGTTTTGTTAATTCAATATGCCCCCTCCCTCCCCTCATACATACATACATATGTGTTGCGTGTGTTTCAGTGTTTGCTCACTTCCACAGTGTACAGGCATACAAACAAACATACATACATACACATATAGATATATGCATCTAGCCCCGCCCCCTCTGGTCCCGTGTCCCTCGCTTACAACAAACGCATAACGTTTCAATAAATTAATTAAAATAATTCGTTTTTTAAAAAACACACATATATACTAAAAAAAAACACTGTAGAGCATATACAGTAATAAATAAGTACGAATTAAATTTGGGCGTTAAATATTTAATTTGTTGTTCTGCTTTGTTGTATGTAGTTTTATTGTTGCTGCTGCTACTGATGCTGCTGCTTCAGAGTTACTTCGGATGTGATCGCTCCAGTACCAGTTCCAGTTCCATTACGAACTGGTATCATTTGGATTCTAACTTCCATTTCTCTGCGAGAGTGTGTGAGTGTGTTTGTGTGTAACTGCGAATGGGTGGATGTATGAATGTGTATGTGAGTATGTGTGAGTGTTTCGCTGGTGGTGTTTTTTTCGCTGCTGGTGGTGGTGTTGGTATTGTTGTAGTTGTAGTTGTTGTTGTTGGTGGTGGTGGTGGTTCAAAAGCCAACCACTTAGAAGAGTTATGTAGCTGGGCCAGGCGCCATGTTGAATGATATGGGCGAGCCATTAACTACTTTTATAAAATGTTGTAAATTTGTTATCTCTTCTGTGGGTGTTAAAAGGACTTTCACGCATTCGCCAAACCATTTCGAATCAAAGCAGTCTTTCCTAAAAAAAGCACACAAAAACAAATCCACAAAAATAAGATAACCAAATAAACACAAATCAAGAATATTAATAATAAAATAAGAATAAACGCATAGGAAAATTAAGTTAAAATGAAAATAAAAGGCAGACTCAAAGCATTTCGGTTTAGTATTTGAATACAACGGGCTTGTGAAAGGGATAGGGCGAGCCATTGATAACTTTTAGATATTGCTGCAGCTGTACAATCTCTTCATCATCGATCAGCAGCACCTTAAGGCATTCTCCGAAGGTCTGATGGGCGAAACAATTGGCCCTGCAGGCAAATAGATAAACAAGAAGATACAGCTAGCATACAGATAGATAGATAGTTAGGTTAAGTAAGATAGAAAAGTCAGCGAGGGCAAAAACAAAAAGAAAAGGGAAAGCAAAATAGAAATCAGCTAGATATTTGTTTTTTAGAAATATATTATTGTCTGTGTGTGTGGGGGGGGGATCGTAATGTTTCCTGAGTACTTAGAAAACGATGTCAGGGCTAGATTTCATGCTAAAATCGTATTTTCTTTCTTTTTTATTATTTTAGCGCAGCGAATTGCCTTGAACTGCTTTCAAATTGTTGTACGAGGTTCGAGGACGCTAGCCCATGGAAGTCAAAATAGAATGAAATTGAATTTGGTGTAGCCTAAGGTTATATTTATGTTTTAGCAAGTGAACATGGAATGGTATAAAATGAAAATGGAACTTGGGTAGGCCAATGATATATGTTTACGGTTCATGAGAATGGAACAGATTATATATTTACGCTTTAAGAACTTAACTAAGTTGTAGTGGAATGAAATGAAATTGGATTATGTTATAGCTGAAATGAAATTGCAATGGAACTTTCGTAACTTACGCTTTATTAAATGAAAATGGAATGAATGGGAATTGAAACTGCAGGTTTACTCAATTGCTAGACAAGTTTTATTTTGATTAGTCTGTATTATTTAGCTATTTGTAAGTCCGACTTACTTGCATAGTCGATGTATACTCGTCTCACGGAACAGTTGATAGCAATCCTCACAGATGCGATCCAGGCGAAAGAACATGGTCTTGTTGAAGATGCCCTTGCATTCCAGGTCGAAGAAATTGCTGCGCTTCGACAAATTGTGATTATGTGGCAACGCTGTGAATATGGGTATCAAAACAAGAAACAGCACCACCGAGATCTTTATGTTGCGGGAACACATCTGCAAAAAGAAATAAAAAATAAAATTCATTAGAATATATGTCGAATCCATTTTAACTTTAGTCAATTAACGTTTTCTCTAATAAAGAGAATTCATCTACAAAGACATACCAAGAAACTCAAATTAAAACCGCTTTGCTTTGGTATTTTCTGGTCGTTTTTTTCGCTCAGTGCTTTTGATTATGCTTAAGTAGCTGAGTACCGGAAATAGCTTAAAAATAGCACAATTTACTGTCTGGCCGAGAGCTATTTATAGAGCGAGTCGTTACAATTAAGTTCTGCTTTAGTTGGCCGCTGCTTTAAACCGCTTACTGGGTAAATAGATATGGGCCAAGTTGAACCTTGAAACCGCAAAAAGGCCCCACAGGCCAATCACTAACCCAGCAAGTGCGAGCGAGAGATGCACAAGGAGTGAAGAAGGAGGGAGCAGGGAAGAGGGAAAGCAACCTCAAGGCAAAGTGCGAGTACTTGTGGTACGTCGTAAATTGTAAATCGTAGACCATAGTCAATCTAAAAATAGATCCTGTCTGCAACTGCAACTGCAAACTGTGAGCTAAAAATAAAATTGCATTTCGTGTTGATCTTGCTTTATCTGGTTGCCCATCTGCATTCGGCATCTTCATAAAGGTGTCTACAGACATTTCTCTCTCTCTCCCTCTCTGTCTCTCTCGCTCTGTAGCTCTCGCTCTATAAATAAACCGCGCGCGCAATTTCAATGTTTATTGCATTATTTGCAAATCTGTCGACTTGGCTAATTTACGAGTATAACTGGGCTCAAAGGCGAGCCGCAATCCCACAACAAATTACATGGTCACACTTAAACGTTCACACACACACATAACTTAGTACGCACATACTTGAATTTGTGTGCGTGAGTCTGCTTGTGTGCACAGACAGGCCCCCAAAATAAAAATAAATTAAATGAATAATAAAATTCGTTTGTTGTTGCTGTATTTGCATATTTTTATCAATTTGCGTGGTCCGCTTCAGTTTCAATTACGTTTGGCGTCGACATACATTCCAAACTATTGAATAATTTGATTAAAATTGTAAATTTTTCCATTGCGCTGCGGCTTGGCTTCTGCATGTGCCAATTGCAACAACAACAATGCAGAAAAATGGCGTGTGTGAAAATTTCGCGTGCTTTGCCTGCTAGCCTGTATGTGTGTGAGTGTGTATGTGTGTGTGTGTTTGTGCCTGTGAAAAATGAATGAAAATTCAAAGCAGACACAGCGTCGCTATTCCGAACAACAACAATAATAAAGACATGTGAGCAATTTGTTGAAATATTTCTTTCGAATTTTCGTCTTTTCGTCTTTTTGGTTCTCTATGAGCGCTTCGCTTAGCACCTCCCGCGTCGTTAGCGTCAATCGCTGCTTCGTGCTATATACTCAATAAGATGTTTGCCTGTATGGGTGTGTAAGTGTGTGTTTGTTTATTTAAATTGATTTTTTATTGGCTTGTTGATGCCTTCAATTAAGTTGAGCGCATTTTTGTTGTAGCTTTTGATTTATGGCCAATGGCTTGTTGTAAAGTAGGAAAAAGTTCATCAATCAGTTTTTGCCAAATGTTGTTGCCATTTGCCATTAAAATGAGCTCAGTGCGCAACTCAACAGTTGGCCAAAAAATTATAGTCCATTCTAGTATATACCCATATAGTATTTATTTGTTGGCTTTATTTAGATACGTATATACTGTAATTAGCTAACAGCTGCCGTGCGACACGTGAGTGCCATAAAAATACTAAATTTAATATAAATAACTAATTGACGTAACACAGCCAGCATTACGCAGAGTGCAAGCTTTAAATGCTAGCGCCACTGGAACAGCTGAATGCACAAGATATGGTATATTTAGTTTTCTTTTTATTTTTATGACGCGTATAGTTTACATTGCCGAGGAGAGTTAACAGGAGCAGCTGTTACGCTGTTACTGTCTCGCATTACCCACAACGACGACCTCTGCGCAGTGTCAGACCGCTAATTGGATTCGAATTGCACGATTTATGGCCATCGAGCAGGCGAAGAGTTTCGAGAACGAGTTCAAATTCGAGTTCGAGTTCGAGTGTCGCTGCATTTATTTTTAAACTCGCACACACACACATGCTTATGCCGGCCGCATAAATTGCATAATCGATATAAAGTAAGAGAGCAACAGCTGTAGCTGTTAACAGTTAGCAGCTGCTGGCGTCATCTCTCGCCTGGAAACGATTTTGAAAAAATGTGGAACGATTGAGCGATGGATGGATCCATTCGATTTATCGTCAACGCCATCAAAACCAAAAGCAAAAGCATGTGCTGGCAATTTGTTTGCATTGTGCTTTGATTAGCTGCCAATTGATTTTATTTGTCGGTCTGCCGCTTTGTATCAATTTAAATAACTGTCAGTCTGTCATACATACAAGTAGACGCATTATCAAGCTAAATAAAAAGCTATACGACATACACACTAATACACACACACACATCTATAACTGAATCATTGGCGCGAGTCGCGCATGCCACGCAATTTGCCATGTTTCAGCTCAAGCCCGTCGTTTTGCCTGATTGTAAACTATTCAACTTTGATTTTGATTGCTTTTTGCGTATGTATATGTATGTGTCAGTCTGTATGTGTGTGTGTGTTTGTGCCTGCTGCCAGGCGACATTGAATGAAGTCATGAGCCAAAAATAATGACAAACAATTATAATGAAATGTTTTTTTTTTTTATTCTTTTGTGCGCAATAGTTTTAAAGAATTTCACACACACGACATGAATTATATTTATATGTATTTGAAGAGCGTTAAATAGATATTTAAAGTAATGTCTAGCTTATCAGCAGGCGCCTAAATTTAGGCTGGAATGCGCACTGTTATCTTAGCAGTCAACTGTAATTATATGGCTTTAACAGTGAGTGACAATGAAATGACTGCAAAGCTGCGATCGAAAACCAAGTGCGTGCATTTAACATGCAGCTTGCACATAGAATTATATACTATATACATATATACACATATGCATGCACACGTATGTGTATGTGTGTCGTATCTGCTACAACTTAACGCTTGGCTACGCAAGCATGGCAAAAAATGCGCATTTATCAAACACACTTTTTGGCATTCACAGCGATGATGCCCAACTTAACATTCTCTGTTAACTTCAAATTCCAATACTCTTTAAGGCTAAATACGTCCTAACCCTATTAACATTTGCTTCTACTGCCGCACTGTTAAGATCTGCTTAGTAATATACTCAGACTGTTAAGTATGCCTTTGGCAAATCTAAATAATAAACATGTAAATGTTTGCGATGCTACTGCAAACTAACAACTGTTAAAGCAACCCACTTGAGTTGTTAAAACTGCTCTCGAGACTGCATGGTACCATTGCCACTCACTACAAGCAACAACAACAAAAGCAGCAGCAACATAAACACAACAACTTGGCGAGACTGCTTGGTACCAAATAAACTGGCACAGCGATTGTTGGCCGTTGGCTCCTGTTGTTGTTGCTGCTGCTACTGTTGGCCTGTTGAGCCTGCGTTAAACGGTGCTGTTAATTTACTAGACATGCGGCATTTGCATTTCGTTGCAACTGGATACCGCTTATAGCCAGCGCATTTTAATATGCAATTTAATATGCATTAAATTCTGTTTGGCATCAAATTAATAGCGCAGCAACAGCTCAGCAGAAGCAAAATGGCGGCAGGTGCTGTAAATGTTCCACGCTCGCTTAACAGCACTGACCATAGGATGAGCATGCATATGCATGTTACTCTATATACACGTATGTATGTGTTTCTGTCTGTGTGTATGTGTGTGTATTAATTTCGCTCACTTTGGCTATCGCCTGCTGCTTTTGATGCGCCTTTCTATGGCTTCCAGCTGCGCTGTCGACGTCGCCGCTGGCGTCGCTGTGCCGTTCAAGCTGCATGATGCGCATCAATTGGCTGCTGAACTGTTGTTGTTGTTATTGTTGCTGCTTGTTGATCTGTTTGGATTGATCGTGTGGCTCGTGTGCGCGTATTGTATCCAATTAGTATTTATTAAGATTAATAGTTGCACGTTTCGTAATAGATCGTAAAAAAATGTATGTGTGTTATAACTGGTAATTCAAACATCAAAACACACATATGCATAACAGACTGTGTGCGTGTGACTGTGCCTGTGTGTGTGTGTGCTTAAGTATTTTATCAAGTTGTTTGCTTTTTCACTTCTTTGCTTTCGTCAACACGAAATGTTGTTTGAACAGTGTTGAAAATCATAAGCAAATAGCAACGAAATTTCTACAACAATAGCAATCTGTGAGTAGTAGTGTTAGCTAATGCCAAACAAAACACCCGCGCGCGCAATCAACTTTTGTTGGCAACAAAAATAACACTGAAGATCGCAAAACTGTTGAGGTTGCCAGACAACAAATGCTGCTACCGCCGCTGCTGCTGCTGCTGTTGTCTTTTTCTTATCAGCACACACACTCACACACACACACACATGCACACAAGCATTCACACATGCATTTTTGTGAGAGGCAGCGACGACAGCGAGTCTGGCGCGGAGGCAGCGCAGCCAACCGAACCGAACCGAGGCGAAGCCAACCCGCCTGCCTGCCTGCAGCTGCTTGTGTGTGCGTGAGCGCGCACGTCAACACACACACACACCCACACACACATGCACAGTATTGCACCTATTTTAGATGCAGCGTGGTACGGCTAGGCGTATACGTGATATGCATTATAAGATCACGCTTATCATTTGAGCCAACTTAAGCCAAAATCAAACTTATATTTTTATTTATTATTATTACTATCATTATTTATTGTTGACTTCTTTTTCGTAGACAGCCACGAATTGTGTCCTGTTTTCAACGTTGCCCATTAAATTGTCAATTATGTGAATTCATTAAGTAAAGACAAAAAACAATATGATATTCTTGTGGTTTTTTTTTTATAGATTTGATTTGAAAACATATGAAGAATTTCTTAGTACTAAAAACTAACAGTTTATCAACTTCACTTGTTCTATTTAATTCGATTTGTTTTTTTTTTCCTTTTCGATATAAAGCAAAAAGAAAAATATTTGAATTAATTCAAAAAACTTTGAAAAATGGCAAAAAAAAAAAAAAGTTTTGAAATTAAAAATTGATTAGAAACTCCTATTAATCCAAAAATATTTAATATAAATATTTCATTAAAATTTATAAAATAGACATTTAAAAACAAAAAGTATAATTCTTATATATTTTATTTAAAAATAATTTAGATGTTTTTTAAAATATTTGTAATATAGCTTATCTACCCAGCTTTTCAATGCCTAAATGTTATAGAACAATTGAAAGTACGTTCGAAATAATAATAATTAAAAGCATTTATTGTTATTTTACAATTTTTTGAATAAATTTTCAGAATTTGAAAGAAAAAAATGTTCAAAAAAAAACATTGAGGTAAAATTTAAAATATTTGAATATCTGTATTCACTTGAGCTGAACAAATGAACAACTGTACAATAGTTAATTAATGCTGCTTGCTATATATATATATATATATATATATGTATATATACATATGTATATATTGTTGCTTTACACATTACTTATACGCCGCGTTGACTTTGAACGAGTCGAGTTTAATCGTTCTAATAGATGGTCTGGTTATTAGATTGCTTTGGTAACGAGAAAATCAAGCACTGGCCACAGTTGAGTGAGGCATCGCTTACAGCTCTGCCAGCCAGTTAGGCGACCATTCCACACACACACACACTACTGCACTCACACTTGTATTTGTTGCTATATACGACAATTGGCATTTTATTAGTTTAATTGAAAGCAAAACACAATTTAGCATGCATGGAGAATCGAAAACTGGTTTTAACTTGTTTCGTTTTTACTGTCTGTCAAATATATATAAAAACAGACAACTGTGAAACGGAATGAATACACACATGTATATATATAACTGTAAGTATGTATGTATGCGAAATACAAGTTTCGATTAGTTTGCAGCGCAGAGAAGCGTGTCACAGGTTTCACTGTACAACAAGCCAGCAAATGCACATGCTACATATATATATATGTACATACATACATATATCAAAATATATTTATATATACATATGTATAAATTAAACAAGTCCATTGAGGAAATTAAGTATTTCAAGCTGCGCCTGCTGATTGTGCCAGTTTTTTTCTTCTTTTTCATGATTACTGCTGCTGTGGCTGCGGCTGCTGTTTGCTTAAAATTGCCATAAATCACATAATTAAGTTTATTTTATTTGTTTTCATTTACAATTGAATTGAAATTCGACATTAATAAATTTTGTTAAGCATTAAGCATTAAGGCTCCCCCGCTCTATATAGGGCCATTAGGCAGAGTCAGAGAGAGCGCAGGGGCGCCCCCGAAATGCAGTTTATTTTTGGGCATACGGAATAATGCGCAAGCTGATTAAGTGCAATCGAACAGGCGACGACAGCATATGCAAAATCAATGCACAATTAATGTAAATTTTAATTTGATGTGACTGCAGCAGCTGGGGGAGCTGCGATTAACAGCGAAACTGTTAAGTTGCCCAAGAAAATGTTAACTTAATATACAATTTAGAAAAGGAGTATGTTAAGTTAACATTTCTAATTGGCTATGCTTGGATAACATTTCCAGTTCTTTTAGCACAACTCCAATTGCCTGCCGCCAATTTTAATTACTTGCTAGCACTGCTGCCAATTGCCATTCACACAAATCACACACACACACATACACGCACACGCGCTCACAAATTGGCGCGCAATCAAAAATGGCGACCTATATTTGAAATAGCTAAAAGCAAATGCCACAAAATACTCTATATCTAATGGTTTATAATATATGTATGTAGTTTATATAAGCACATGTGTATGCAGCTTGACAGGCTACGGAAACGGGAAATGAGGCTACAAAGTGCAAACACACGAACGCCCAAGCAATTATAATAAACGGCCATTGAACGTGTGAACCAGAAGAATTAACAAGAAACAAGCAACAAACAAACCAACAAACACAAAAATGCCAAATGCACAAGATATTTGAGTGTGTGTTCGTCTGTGTGTGTGTGTATTCTAAGAATGCGCACACACACAGACACATTTTGGAAATCAATTTACATTTCGATTGCATTTTTTGCAGCTAAAGTCTTTAGCCCCATTAGCTGTTAAATGGCTTTAAAGCAGGCAGAAGATAATGAAGCGATCTGATATGATAATGTTATATCATAACAATATATATATATATTATATTTCATATAAGTGAGTTGCGCTTATGTTAAAAACAGCTGCCTTTAGCTGCATATATTTTCTTAATTTATAAATAGATTTTAAGATATTTTAAATCAATTGTGAAACGAAGTTTTAAGCTCTATGTGTGTGAAGTGATATATTATGTATATATAGCATACTTTTCGGCTGTTGGCCTGCTTTTAATGTCATTGCCTGTGTTTGAAATGGGCTTATATAGAACATCTAATCAATTCGAATATACATTTACTTTATAATATGCTTAAAGACTGACATAAGCAGTTTTAAAATTATATTAAAAATTCTAATAATGAGCTAAAATTACAAGTTTATTTATGCTTTTGTATTTATTATCTATATGATTCAATTATTAAGTAAATTACAGGGTATTAGCTATTTGGGCTTAACTCTTGCCAACTGTCTAACGGCCAAGGACGGAAGAAAATGGTAAGAGCGCCTCGAGTGCGTCTATAAATGGCCAAAAAGTCTATACACCGCAAAGGGGCGCATTACAAGACAGAGGCGTAACTGATGTGGAAAAATACATACATATATATATATATATTATGACATATATAGAAAAAAATAAACAGAAAAAAAATACGTCAAAGTGGAAACTGAAAACTAGTTTTGCCAGCCGATTACATGACATAAAATCAATCATTAACATTTGTAAATTGTGTTTGCGACGTATTTGGCAAGTTGTTTGTTGCTTGTTGTTGCTCGAGACTCAATCGCTGCCCCGAAAAAGGGGTAGACGCTGGGCACAGTTAGCTGCTGACGTTGGTTTTAGTTCACGTTAAGCAGTTAAGGAAACAACAAACGTTGTTTTAAAGATATTAAATACAATTGTTATTGCAGCTGTTAATGTTGTTGCACAGAAAATCTTACTTAACATTCAAAGTACTTAATAACATTAAGAAAAGAGGACTACATTAAGCTTCAAGATTAAGCGAGAGACCGTTAAGTTGCGTAAGCAAATGTTAAGTAATTGTTAATTAGCATACTAAACATTCTTTTTAGAAATTCTAGCAACAGCTCTGTTAAGAGTTCTGCAATATGCTAAAGCTTGCGCATTCCAGAGAAACTGTTAAGTTGCATGTGTTAAGCAAGTGCTGCATGAGCTACGCAAATGTTAAATTAACATAGTATATTGTTAACAAATCAAAAGCAGAGCTTTGATTATGCATGCTGTTACGTTAACAGTGCTCACTGTAAACATCTGCCTCAACAACGGCTTAGATCAACTGTATGCAGCACACATCACTGTTAACTTAACAGTCAGTTGCCATTCACACAAATACACACAGACTCGTAGCTGACAGGCCCCTCTTTTTGCTTGGCTAAGTGATTTAATGATACGTTTACTTTGTTTTTTTTTGTCAATTGGCTGGTTAATAACTGTTATTGGCTATTGGCTCGCATTACAACATTTTTGTGTTGGACAACTTTTACGAGCCGCAGCAGCAGCAGTGGCAGCCATAAAATAATAATAATACAAATAAAAATCAGTTAATTGCTTCATTGACCATAGATAAACACACACATACGCATAGCTATGTATTTATCTATAAATAATTGTTGATTTAATGGCCAATTTAATGCGCAGACAAAATCGCCATAAAAACATTTGTTGCTGGCAATGGCTGCAAAGCAACATAAAATCAAACAGAAACCAAGTAAGTGTTGCATCAGCCACTTTTCAAAATTGATTTGATCTGGCCATGATTACAATTATATATAAATGTATATATGGTGATTAATACACTGCCAGAAAATGAGGACAAACTGTAGATAAATGTGTTTGCTTGAGACATTCACAGGCCAGAGGAGAGCAACATTTAGAGGTATAAGATTTAAGATTAAGAATTAAAGATTAAAGATAGACCAGACATATGATATGACATCTACGAAATGAGATCTAACAAATGAGAGATCAAAGAGAAGTTCTACGATATAAGATATGAGATCTAAGATAAAAAATAAAAACTAAAAGATACAATATACAAAATACAAGATATAAGGCATAAGATATAGATAAAATATAGGTACAGGATTTGATAAAAAACCTTTAAAAATTGAAATCTAAAGGGAAATCTCATTTGATTCATTTCAAGCTCTTTTTCTCGCTGTGTAATTGAGTCATTGAATATGAGTCGTAAATAGCTATAAAGATTAGATGTATCTAGATAAATCCTCATAGCTAATTATATAATAAATTATAGTTCACATAGACAGACACATACACACACACATATACATATATATATATGTATAATCCAATGCCAAATCGATGCGAAATACACTTAGCGAGTTCAATGAACTCTTCAAGAGAGTCTGGATCTGGCAGATGTTATACATATATATAGATATATACATGGGATATGTGGGATATATGAGAGATTGGTGAAGTACTTATAATAATATGGAAAACATATGCATATTGTGCTTTGATATATGGCCCTGCCTGCTGCCCATTTCTCAATTGGTAACATCAAAGGCGTCAATTTGTATCTTTGTATTTTGGTATCTGTATCTTTTTGCTGTCTTTGGGCACGCGTATAAACACAAAGACAATCGAGCGTCCACTTGAAGTGGCAGAAGTGAAGTTGCAAATACACCAATACACACACACACAGACACTGGCACAATTGCTTTTCAATTAGGCGACGCCTAAGTTCCTCTATGGAAGATAGCTCTAAAAAGAAAGATTCAAAATCCACAGATGTGCAAGGTCAGCATTTCAAAGAACTCACTCAGATAGCAAAAAGCTAAAAGCTAATAAAAATTACATTTCATCAGAATTGATAAGAGTTATCTAGCTGAGCACTTCTCAGAAACAGTTCTTATGCAATTTTCTATTTGAATTTATTTGTTTATTTAAATGCAATTGTTGACAATGCGAATTAGTATTTTTAGGAAAATTCACAAATTATTTAAATAGATTTTGCAGGGAATCTACATTCTAAAACCAGTAATACAAATTAAAATTTATATTTTGACTATAGAAATTTTATAATGAATCTGCGCTAAGCTCCTTAGGAAAGCTGTTCAAAAGGCCAACTAATTTAGGCAAGCCGAACAGCTGGAGTGCGGGATTTGAGCCTTAAATACTATCAGATGCATAAGGTATAGATCGTGGATTAATTAGAACTAACTGAGTATTTGAAATAATAAAAAAAGACTAAAGACAGAGGCAGAAACAAGAGAGATAACCAGACAAATTGCTAGACATAGAAAGTATAAACTCTGCTTCATTGCTTGGGCGAACATAACAAATTTAATATTATTCTATTCAATATAATTATTAGTTATATGATAAATGTTATATATATGATATATATGATCTCAGAGAATTCAAATGAAATGGATATAAAAGTGTGCAAAATATTTGTGTTCAATCAATTGATTTGATTTGTTTGCAGTTTCGCAATTTGCGGCATTTGCTGCCGTTCAATTTCAATTTGAATCAGCCGCAACTTCATCAGCATTGGCAACTTCATCATGATGTTGGCCTTTTCAAGTTCATTAACATGGACAATCGAGAGCAAAGATCGAATTGAGCCTTCAATGGGCTTCTCTTGTTTCCATTATTTCACTTAGGCAACTCGCTGAACTTGAAAATGAAGATATATGCATTTATATGTGTATATAAAGACTCTCGATTCTCGATCCTTCTTTCTTGGAACAATTAAAAATGTAATTGATTTCCCCTCTGCCCGCTTTTATATACTCACATTTAGTGACAGCTTCTTCATGGCGTTGATTTGTTTTCTTTTCCTTTACTTTACTTTTCTTTTTCTTTTTCTTTTACTTTACTTTTCTTTTGCTTTGTTGTTGTTAAATTTACAATAAAATGTTTGTAAATTTGTTTGCTGGTAATTAGTTATTTGTAAGTACTTGGTTTAACTGTTTATTTAAGTACTTTTAACACAGTTTGTTTAATTTTCATATTCCGTTTTGTTTGAGATTTGTTTTATATTTCGTTTAAGTTGACTTGCCGCAGCTTAGGCTTGTTTTTGATTTCGTTTTCTTTTTGTTTAGATTTTCTATAAAATTTTCTAAAAATAAATATTATTACATACAATTATTATCAAATGTTGTTGTTGTTTCTACTGTTGCTGCCGTTGCTTAAAGCGAAAGTTTTTGATTTGTTCGTCTGACAGCTGTCAGAAATCGTTAGCATTAACAGATTTCATTTTTAATAGCTAATAACAGTGCAAATCATTAATAAAAAAAATAATGTTATTTCGCTGCGCTGCAAAGCTGTTAAAGAGCGTGTGCTTGGCCCGCCCTTCCAGTGCGCATTCCAAATACGCATTGCAGGAATTTTTGTTATGCTCGTATGATCGCTGTCATTTATTATTATTATTAATGTGTGTGCGTGTGTGTGTGTGCGTAAACGTCGACGTCAACGCCATTGATTAAAATCATTTATATGCATTGAGCGCTTTAACGGCCAAAGTGCAGCAGCAGCACCAGCACCAGCAGCGGCAGAGCGTGGGCACTGTGCTGAGGGAGGGTGAGAGTAACAGTGAGAGAGGGGGAGAGAGAGAGAGAGAGCGCGCGCGCTGGTGAGGGCTGGCTGGGCGCATGCACATGGCGGGTTTTGCTCCTCGCTCTTTGCATCTGCTGCTGTTGTTGTTGTTGGTTATTGCTGATGTTGATTTATTTAGCCGGTCTGATCGCTTTGCCCGCTGCATTTAAAATGTCGGAAGTGTTTGCGTGCAAAAAATAAATACCAATGCAAGTGCATATACATGTGTACGTGTGTGTGCTTAAGCATAATATATAATATATGTATATGTATATATATATATATTTCCTGTTGCAGGCGACCATTTGTGCAACAACAGCTCGAATGGAACTCGAACTCACATTTATTGGCAAAACGCGAAAACAATTTTGATTTCTAGGAAACACAAAATAAATAAAAAATATGCTCGCTCATTCCGTGCTGTTGTCTGCGTGTGTCCCTATGGCCGGTCTTGCCTGCTCCCTTTTTTCCAGTCGCCTCGCTTTTTCACGCACCAATAAGAACTTATGACATCATCGTCCAATAAAATATCAACGAAAGTTGTCTTGTCCGTGTGAGTGTATGTGTAGCTGAGTGTATCTGAGTGTGAGTGTGTGTGTGGCGCACCCTCTCATGGCAACAGAGCCAAAAAGAAAGAAACAATGTCAAAAATGTACAACAACAAGAGTAGTGACAGTGACAGCGGCAGCGACGAAAGCAGCGGCCGAGGCAGAGCCAGCCACAGCGACAGCGCAGGGAAACGTGGCTCAAAGAGTCAGCGTCAGCGTCAGCGGCAGCGTCATCTGTGGTGGCCTGCGTGCAGCATAATGCGAAAACAACAAAAGAAAGAAAGAAACGACAACAACGGCAACGTCAATTTGTGCCGGTCGGCGGCATTGATTTGGTTATGGATATCGATGAAAGATGACGACACAACAGTTGACTGTGGGCAGAGATGCTTGAGCTGCAGCCACAGGCGCAGGCGCAAGGGCATAGCTCACACAGCAGGTAGTCCCCTTTTTATGCGCACGGAGAGTGGGCGACAGAGAGAGAAAGAGAGAGCGAGAGGGAAATGTTGCGAGCGAGAGCCGACCTGCGCGCACAGATTAAAACGTTGCGATAAGCAGCAATTGGTATTTTGGTATTTTATCATGTTCGAATTTTTATTTTTTTGGTATTTTGTTATAAGGTTCCAGCTACAGGTTGGAAGAGCCTGTTGCTTATTTAATTTGCTTTTGTTTTTTTTTGTTTAATTGTTAACAGCAGCAGCAGCAGCAACAACAAAAATAATAATAATAATCGTAACAATAATTATTCGCGCGGTACTTTTCCACCATGCACGCAAGACAACAACAACTTTATTTTGGTTTACTTAATGACTTTATTTTTTAATATATATAAATTTAACATTTTTTTTATTAAATGTTTTTTTTTTTGTTATTTAACGTTAATGCAAAAAACAAGCACTTAAAATATGAACATTTTCGATTTGCCAACGTTTTCTTTTATCCTTCATAGACACTTGTTAATTGTTTATTTGATTGAATAATAATATTTAATGTTGCATTAAATATATTTAATAAATTCAATTGACACTTGTTTGCTTGCACTTAATATTTTATTTTATTTTATTTATTTTGTTACTGTGTTGTTTGTTTGTTTGGTTGGTTCGATTGTTGCGTGTGTTGCTTACATGATCTTTGAAAACAAGACAAAATCTCTCGTATATCTATGCTACAAGTGTTGTCTCTCGGAAAACGACCTGCTCGCCACGCTGTTCAGATTGAAACTGTTGCACTCGGCAATCCGGTTTTGTTTTTTTATACTTCTGTTGTGAACTTGTGCGAAACTCTGAGAGCGACCCTCTCACCTCTGCAACATTGTTTGGCGGCTGACTGCGGACTGCCGACTTTTGCTGTTAACTTAACATGCACGTATGTGTACACGCGTGTGTGTGTGTGTTCCGTTTTTTATTGATTTCTTGTGCGCCTATGTTATGCGCGCTGCTTGGGCAACATGTTGCGTGCCAATTGTGTTGCCAGCACAGTGTTGCTAAGGTCTGCTCTGACTGTGCGACACGCGCGCTCTCTCTCGCTCGCTCTTTCTCTTTAGTTTTACATGTGCGTGTGCTCTTTGAACCACTTGTTGCTGCCGGCATAAGTTGCACTTCTCTCTCTCACTCTCTCTGTCGCTCTTACTAAGAATATCTTTCATCTTCTTTCACTCGTGGATTCCCCCTAGGTAGGTTTTTTAATTTATTAACTGACGCAATTAATTGTTAACTGTTGAAATAATTGCAACATGTAATTGCCACAGAACTACAATCTCCATAAATTCCATTGTTATACCCTGTGAACAGTTATGTCGAAGGGTAGGCCAAGCTTAACCGAATAGTTGTCGATTGAGAACTTTGAATGAGCGCATTTGTTGCTATGGATTATATTCCTTTCAGCTTATGTATATAAACATTTGAAATATGCATTGCATACTATTAGGCTGTCATATCCACTTTCAACACTATCTCAGGAATATTCTAAATTAGTTTTTTTAAATTACAGGATATTCTCGATGTCTATCATAGTATTCTCTGCCTCATTTGTGCATTGTTAGCACATGACAAGCTAATTGAGCGGGAAATTTTATTCGAACGGAAAGTGCCTATGGAACCAGTTCAAAAAGATCTCGATGACTGTTCTTTTTTATAGCCGGAATTGAACTTTGTTCATCATTCAAAAATAATAAAACGCATGCAGAATCTTGCGGTTAACAAATTCTGCTAATTTCATAACATAAAAAAAAAATTATAAATAGTTCGACCCCTGTGGTGGTTCGATATTAAAACAGCAGGTTGGCGTGACGACTGCCATCAATATATATAATACAAAAATATAGATATACACACATATACGTAAGTCCAAATGTATATTCCACATTTTTACGATTATATGCTAACAATTAAACTAATTAAATCATCATTTCGATATAATTATTGTGAATAAGCAAACAGAAAGCAATTACAACACGAGTTAAGTTATGGTCAAACAATTAGTTTGAGCAGTTTTATATTGATTAGCTGGCGATTTTATGACTCACGAGCGCACATGCAAAGGGTGTCAGCTATGACGTGCATACGTTCCAATTATGGCATCATAATTCCCATGATGCCCAAATACATATTTATATTGTTCGCAGAAACTGTGAAGCTGATAAAAACAAATAATTCAACGTCGTCATATGTAATATGCGAAATCTTTGAAAACATGTGCAATTGTCTATTGGAAAGTTACAAAAATCACAAAATTCCAGTTAATAGAAGCAGCTTGAAGTGAATTAACACAATTTCATTAGCAAAAAGAACTAAAGAACAGCTCAAAATTCAAATAACAAAATATTCCGTTGTGAACTTTTACTTAACACTCCATGCGAACAAGGGAAATATTCCATTCTAAAAAATCCTAAATGCAGCTCAAAGACACGTTGGTCGTCCATCAATCCAGTGCCAAAGGTCAAAAAGAAAGCTCAAAGACGGAAATTAAAAATATGCTAATGTAATCTTTGAGTTTACACTAAAAAATACCTAATACAATCTTAAGGAACACTTCCAAATAGAAATAGTTAATAGCTCACAAGCTTAAGGAATAGCTCAAAGAACTAGAGAACAGCTCAAAAGCGTAATCACTTAAAACAAAACTGTTCCCATGCCTATAAATTGGATACGCACACAGAAGCACGCACACACAGACAGTCGCCCATTACTGGCAAAACGGAACCGGAAATTACAGCGAGCAATACTTTAGCGTGTGCGTGAGTGTGAGTGTTTATATTTTCTGTGTGTGTCTGTGTATGTTGAGATAAAGAAGTCGAAAAATTAGTTTGAAATTAAATGAAATATATGCCAACACACGGGCATATTGAGTGTTGAGTGCATAAACCCGAAAATATTTCACGCTCAACAAACAATTGACCTTGTAACAATTTCTTTACAACAACAGCAATAAGTCCAAAAATATTTAAATTTGTTATTTGGGCAGTGTAAATAAGTGAACGACAGCAAAGGCGAACAGGAAGCAGACGCAAGGGGCTGCATTTGGATTGTTTTCAATGTTATTAACCTCAAACTGGGCCACAGAGCAAACAAACAAAAGTTGAACTTGCAAATGCCGCGCAAAAAAGGGTGTGTGTGTGCGATAAAAAGTTAATAAACTGTTAAGCAAATATGCAAATATGCAAATATGCGAACAATATAAGAAGGCAAAGATCGAAATCGGAATTGGAACTTAAGTCGGAATCAGAGGGTCGCTTACCTTAGGCGCTTGTTTCGTGTTCGATGCGAGTTTCTCGTTCGCGTTTCGCGTTTGCGTTCTGCGTTTGACGTTTATCACCGCCTATCGGCTGTTCTCTTTTTGGCAAACTTTTGTTGCATAAAATTTTGGTATTTTTTGTTGTTGTTTTGTTTGTTATCTTTGATCTTACGTTTGCTTTTTTAAACTTGACGCTGGTGCGTTTCTCTGGCGCTTGAATTTATCGCCATTTTGTATGGATTTTCGTTAGATCTTTGTGTGCGTTGCGTTGATGCGGCCTAGGCGGCATAGATGGGCGTGACACAAAACAAAAACGAATCAAAGACCAACAATTCTGCGCACTTTCTACGGTATTTAAATTGATTTTGTTCTTTTCTGCTTTTGGTATTTTTCTAATTTCACACGCGTTTACTCTCACTGGCTGCTGCTCTCTCTTGGTGCGTGGCAAAACTGACGATAATAGCTAGAGGCGGTAATCACAATCGTTATCATTCACAATGAAGCCGACGCGCAATGAATGAATGTGAATTGTTGTTTGTTTGTTTGTGTTTGCTGCTGTTGCTGATCTGCACACAAACACGCACACAGCCACAGAAGTACGCACGCAAAGTAGAGACACTGCTCTCTCGCTCTCACATGCACAGGCACAGACACACACTCACACACAGATACACTGCTTGAGCGTGTGTGTAACATTCGCACGCAATGCGAGTGGTTGGCGCGTTTAGTGACATTCAGTGCCAGGGCATCAAAATTGCTTTACATATGCACGCACGAACACACACACACAGAAACGGACTGATATACATATGCATATGTATCTTTGTAAATATATTTCCACATAATTGATACGCGGCGTATATCGAAGCTGTCGCCCCTGGCCAAGGGCCGCGCAATTCTCACGTTGTCACTGATAATTCACAATTGACTGTGTGCCATACATACAAATATACAAACATACACACACACTTATATATATAAGTATGTATATGTTAAATATATATTTGAAAGTAACCAAAATATATCTGCAATGCACACAAAAACAAATAATATTGTTGGCACATATAGACAAAAGTACATAATATTATATACTTATATCTAGCTATATGCCAAGGCGACGCGCGTTGTCAAAAAATACACTAAAATATTCTCAATTTTTATATTATTATTTTGTCATTTCTTTTATGTCGAAAGCAAAATTGTCAAGCCGCATGAGGAACGAACGCAGACTAAATGCAAAAAATGAATTGACAAAATGTTGAACTGGCTGTTGGGGGACTGAGCAAAGCAAGCGCTGAACAACACTGAGCACTGGAACATGGACGATCGTGCGGATACACACAGACGCACACAGCCGCACATACATACATACATATATGTTGCTCGAGTTTTAGTGTCTGTCTGCGGCCCCAATACAGCCACCGTCACCCCCTTTCCAAACTCACTGATAACTGTGTGCGTGTGTATGTGTTCAATGCATTGACACAGTGGCATGACAACCCTGGCCAGGCAAAGGCCACAAATCAATGCAATGAACTACTGGAGCGAAGCCCCTTGCGCAGTTGCGCCACTGGCAGAACACACGCACACTAATGCACCAATTGAAATTGAAATTGAAGCATGTAACTGTAATTCGCTCGCACTCACCAAAATAAAGCGCGTCACGAGCATACATGAGCAAGGAAATGTTTGCGAGCGATCATGCACGACTACAGTATGCGACTTAAAATTCAAATAAAAAGTTGCATTAGTTTTCAAATTTTCAGCCACATATAAATAAATAAATACATGCAATAATCGCAAGCAACAATTAAAGCAAATTTGCACATTTAACCCTAAGCTTGGTATTTTTGCAAACATCCTTAATTATTTCTTCAGTTATCGATAACTTTTGGTTCCCATAAGTATGCTGCAGAGTATGTTTCTGCTTAGATTATTTTTTGCTAAAATTAGGCATTTTTCTGCTAATTGCCTAGCTATAGGCTGTTGAAATGCATTTACAGTGTTGTAAAGCAGACAAATTTTTATCGATAACTTGTACGTTTTGAGTATAGTTTTGAATTTTAATGGGTATATGAGCGTCTCTCATTAACTTATGCCCCCTACTAGCTATATAGGATATTAAAAAATTAAACACATGCGTGCGTGTGTGTGAAGTGTCTTTCCAGTCAGTTCTTGCAAGCAGCACCTCCACCTTTCGACGCAACGTCGGCTTGTCATGTAAAAGCGTGTAAAATGTTTAAATGTGTAAAGAAAAATAAAAATAAAAACTTGAGCTGCGTCGCATATTATTGCCCATTTCCGTTTTTATTTTGAGGGGCGGCAACGGAGACAACCCCGGACTTAAATATAAACGTAACCAACGGCAAAGCCTAGCTATATATAAATATATATATATATATATATATATATAAATTAAACGCCTACCTACAATTAGATTTACGACTGCGCTTTGAGCTGCGCTTTATACAAATACACATACATACATACATATGTGTATGTATATATATTTAGTAATACATGTAAATACTGTATATGCAGGCAGATATAGTTAGTGAGAGAGAGGGAGAGAGAGAGAGAGCGAGAGAGATTACGTATACGTCAGCGTGTCAACAAACTTGTAATGTGGCACAAGTATGATTCAATAGATGTTTGTGTTTAAGCTGAGAAACTGTGTAACTGGCAGACGCGTTGTCTGATCGTCAAATGTGGCAAAAGCCAGGCAGTAAATATATATTTATAATTTGATGTAAGTTCAAGACATTTGCGTCTTATAACAACGCTGATTTCAATTGATTAGCTAATCGTATTGCACTCGCGTTGTAGTTGCGGCTTTTGGGGGTGTTGGTTGGGTTTACTGACAGCCAATATGGCCATTTTCATAAATATATGTCTGTATGGATAGACAGATAGACAGACAGGCAGACTAAGCTAAGCTAAATGAGCGTCGCACACGCAAATTATAAAACTTAGTTGTTGAAAATGTCAAGCACAAGTCACAAGCTTTCTTAAAATGAGCGAGTGAAAGAAAGGGAAATAGAGAGAGAGAGAGTAGGAGAGTGGGAGGTAGACAGACCTCAGCAAAGGTCACCCGCCATAGAGAGTATCTCTCGCTGTATCTGTATCTGCATTTGTATCTGTTTTTGTATCGTGCTTGGGCACTTAAGGCACATTTGGAACCAGATATAACTGCTGCCATTTAAGAAAAAGCCACATTTTTAGTTAGTTAGTTAGTGGCATTTAGTGGCCATTGCATAAATATAGCAGAGCTCAAATGAAATATGCATTAAACAAATAGTATATATAAGCAACTGCCATTAATAATCATAAAATTTGCTGTCGTTATATATAGAGATATATCTATAATATGTGACTACATATGCAAGCTAGGCTGCCATGCTTTCAAAATAAGTTTCTCAATTGAATCAGATGGATTTCTTACCGCGCAGCCTACCAACGACTATTATATCTACTATAGCTAACATATGTATGTATCTTAAGCACTTTAACAATTTTTTTATTTTTTATTTGTTCATTTTCTGTTTCCACTTTGATTGCAATTATAGATCAGCTTTCAAACCCGTTTTCTAGCCGTTTGTCTAAAAATAACTTTGTGCTTAGCTAAGTTTTATTTCATTTTAATGTGGCTTAAACAGATCTTAAATGTACTTACCATTTTGTATGACTTTTTTTTGTAACTGTCTGTAACTGTTGACTGTGGTTAAAAACTGCGCTGAGTTCTGCAAACTGTGCCAAAATGTTTGCGAAACTTCTGGCCAGGCGGCTTATATATGCTAACCGAAACAGGGGGGTTGCCTTCGACTCTGGGCGGTTGTTGCGGTCTTCTTTTGCATAATACGCGGCGGCGGCGGCGGTGGCTGCTGCGGATGCTGCTGCTGCTGCTGATTACAAAGGCGCCCCTCAAGACAACTGTATAAATTAGATAGAGGAGATATATGTGAGCATTTGAGTGGGTTTATGATTATGATTATGTGTTACGTTGATTAGAATGCGCGCGCGCTGTCTCTTATCACTTGTTGCTGCTGTGTTTTAATGTGCATGTCCAATAATTCTATTCCATCCATTGAATTCATCTTCATCTTGGGAAGTGCAATTTGTTCAACAAAGGCTGTCATTAGCCAAATGTCTAGCAAGGACGATTCATTATGCACATCGATATGCGCTTATTGAGCATGCCAGATGCGAAAGGCGAAAGCCTTTCACTTTCCCAAACAGCGGGTTGTCGAAGGCAAAGGCAGAGCCATAGCCAGAGTTGCGCAGCTTAGCGGGAAACAAGCTAAATATTCAAAGTCAAATGATGCATTAGTAAACGAGCTTATAATAATTTATGTTTATATAAAAACTATTTGTATATACATACATATATTTTGTATATTTGTATATACATACATCTAGCTATCAATTTATGGGTTCTTAGAGCAGACTAACAGTACATTTAAGTACTCATACGAAGTCCCTTGTGTGGATGGAGAATATCATAAGAAAATTAGACCTAACAGAAACAGTTTCGAGCTTTATCACGTATTATTAGGCCTAGTGCTTAAATACTACATGGTATAAAAATTTAATGCTTTTAAATACGTTATTTTAATTATTTTTTAATTTTACTATAAATATTTAAATATTTTCTTAACTTCCTAACTTGAGCAAATCACTTAATCTTCATATTTTGTAAGACTTTACTTTATAACAAAACTCAGATTTTTCTTAATTGTAAAATTACACTTATTTTATTATCTTTTAATTTTTTATAAAGCTTTTACAATGTAAATTTATTTACACATTCTTAAAATATCGTTTGATTCTTTTTCGAGTTCTCAACTTCTACTTGAATTTGCCAAAAAACTTATTTTTTCCATGATGTCCGTACCCATGTCCATGACCATGGCCGCCTCCGCCTCCGCCAACAACTATCGGCTTAACTACGACAATGGGCTTCACGACGACGGGCTTCACAAACACCGGCTTGGTCTTGATGAACTTGGCGGGCAGTTGGCTTAAAAGTTGCGCTGGATCTGGCAGATTCAGAAGTTTCTGCTGCAGAAGCGTTGCTTTTCCCTTGATTTGGTCAAGTGTGGGCGTGGCCAGCGCACAGGCTGCAATGACCAGCAGGAGCAGCAGTTGGCACCTGAGCAGTTGCATAGTTAACTATGTATGAAGTCGTCTAACTTGATGTTGGACTATTTATGGTTGAGCAATAGTCAGCATGAAAAGCTTAATTGGCATTCACGAATCGTCGCCTCTTCTTCGCTCTGCGCTCTTCACTCTTATTCAAATTCTCGTTTATCGCTCGAAACTCCTAGTACTGTTGTTGTTGCTGCTGAGAATTCCCCAGTTGTAAGTTGAATTAATAATGATAATGCGACATTATTCAGTTGGCATTCAGTCGGACGCTTCTCTAGATTCTCAATCAGAGAAATGACGTCTTCAGCTCTTTTTATAATATAGATACATGTATATGGTTTATACAATCCAAAAGAGCACTTGCTTTGCATTTCGCATGATTTGAATAAATTTCTGTATGTTTTACTTAACAATTGCGGAAGTCAAATACATTTTGTCTTACATACTTTCATGTCGCCGGGTGAGCAATCGCATGCTTCTTAAAGGTAAATGTATATCTATATATGTATTTACATATTTAATTTTAGTTTTTATAATTATAACGTATACTTCAAAATTAATGTGTATGTTTGAACAACTCCTTTAGCAGAAAAACTTAACTTCTATGTTTTCATTCAAATTATTAACGAAGTACTCATCACGTTTTGCAGTACTGCAAACGAGTGAGCGCTTTTCAACACTGTTCACAATGAGTCGTGAAATCAAAATGTCCGCCAAATTTTAAGAATTGGCGAGGAAAATTCGCATTAAATAAAATCATGTCTATGCATAACTATATACATGTGTAGTTCTGAACTATATATGTATGTATTATTTCTTGCCTTGCATAATTTGTTGGAAGCGATTGCGCTCGAGTTCGCGAAATGTGCGTCGCATGGCACCAACTAATTGACGTATAATTAGATTCTTCTCACAATACTCTTTTGGATCGTAGGTAGCCGCCGGGGGTTCATCATCCCAGTTCTCGGAGGACTCTACCAAGTCGACTGTGGACGGGCGAGGCTCTTCAGGCGGCAATGCATCGGGCTGCAGAAATCGCACAAAATCGCGACGGTTTGGGCAATTCAGCACATGCTCCTGGTAAAATATATTCAAAACGTATTTACTATTAATTTATCAGCTATATTTACTTACCGGCATTTCGTAACGCTGCAGCAAATGGGTGTCATTAAAGGGGCAGCGTATTATTCCACTGTTGGTATGATTGCGTGCACAGCGTGTCAGGTGCCACGCGAAGCGGCTGGGCAGCAGACAATGGCTATCGTCATAAGGACACTTCATATAGAAATCTGAACCCGGCTTCTGCTTTGCCTTGTCTGGAAAAGGCGCCAAATTGGAAGCTTGAAACTTATTTCGCGAGGAAGACATTTCCACCAATTTTCTTATGATGTAAAATCTGAAAATAAAATAGGCTACAAGTCATATTTATCATTTGCTCACGCTAACTACTTACATGACTATTTATATTGTTATATATATATTTTTTAGCTTCTCAATTAGTTTCGCTTTTCGAATGTCAAATAAAAATCGTCAAAATGTTAATAACAGTTACTCATAAGGTACTGCTGCAAAAGTGCCGTTAGCTGCTAAGTTAACATGAACTCAAGTTTTCGCAGAATATTTTGAAAATCTACTGATTTAAATTAAATCTTTATATGGTTATTTATATATTAATAATAATATATTTATATAAATATATTTTAAACATACTTTACTTGTTTACCCTTGTTCAACAAAGTTTATGAATTTACAAATTTGTAACTCGATGATTTGAAATGTTCGTTACATCTCGTGACTGGTTACTTGAAAAATACTTACACAAAATATCCATTTTGTGTGTACCTCTCCCTGGAACCATGAACTAGTATTCATGAACGGCAAAAATAATAGTAATCGGCTATTTATTTATTTAAAAGAGAAATGGACCAAAGCGTTATAGAAATTAACGATTCAATCATAACAATTGACAGCGATGCTGATGTGGAAGATGGCGAAGTGCTGGAAATCTCTACAGAAAAGACAAACAGTGCCGCCAATTTGCAGCAACCCCCAATTGAAGAGCCAAACGAAACGACGAATCACAAGGTACAGCAGAGCGAAAGAGAGTAACAAAACAAATTGTTAAAATGCTAATTTAATAAATGATAATGTAAACGTATTCAGCAGAACTCAAATGCAACTGAAGCGGACCTAGTGTTCGAAGTAAGATTTCAAAATGTGGAAAACTACGATAAGTTGCAAGAGCGTCTGCTCCAAGCTCTGGAGTCGACTTTTGCCAAGGAGAAATTCGTGTACAAAACGACGGAACACAAAATTAACGTGCATGCCCGATCGGAATCTCCAGCACTGGATACTGATCTCTTCATGATAGATACGTCGCCGACGTCGAAGCTCAATGCTGCCCAAGTGCCTTCATACAAGCGCTGCAGCGCTGAGGTACTCGATGAGGAGACGTCTGCACGTAAAAAACAGAAACTGGATGCAGTTAACAAATGTTTCCGGCCTAAGTCACAATCCGCTTGCTTCAATTGTGGTGACACAGATCATTCGCTGCGTGAGTGCACACGGCCGCGCAATCAGGCGCGTATACAGCGTGCACGCAAGAAGAAAGTGGAGCGGTATCACGTGGATACGGAACAACGCTTCGCGCACATTCGACCTGGCAGGATTAGCAGTAAGACGCGCCATGCCATGGGCTTTGGCCGAGGAGAGTTACCATTCATGTTCTATCGCATGCGTGTGCTGGGCTACCCTCCTGCTTGGCTGGAGGAGGCGAAGGTTCAAAGCTCTGGTATAACGCTCTTCAATTCGGATGTAAGTGAGAGCTTAAATATGATTCTACATATGCATAAATTCCATTATCAACTTTTGCAGGGCAGCGAGGTGCAGGCACCTGAGCAGGAGGATGGCGAATCGGAAAGCTTTAAATATGACGTTAATAAAATAGTTGAATTTCCTGGTTTCAATGTAGATCCAGGTGGCAAGTTCTATGATGTAATAATGTGTACATACATGTACATTGCAGAGCTCTAAACAAATGTCTTCTCTTCAGGATTTCCAGCACCACAACGTACCACGCTTGCAGCAGCATCAGCTGAAGGAAAACTTTATCAAGTCGCTGGGCGAAAATGTGACGAAAGGCTATAAACGCAAGAAATTGATAGATTTGCCAGCGCCACATGATGCTAGTCCTGAAGCACATGAGAATGATACAAATCTTGTCGAACACGATATGGATATAGATGATGACGACGATGAGGTGCAGCAGTTGAAAGAGCAGCCAGCTTCGCCCTCTGCAGACACCAGCCAAACTGTGTCGGCGGTTAAGGATGAGCCAAGCAAACGTAGTGTGTCGCCCACGTTGGACGACTTGCAAGCCCAGCAGGCCGTGCTATTGCAGCAGTTGGAAACGAATACCTCACTCAATACGAATAAGTCGGAGACAAAGGTGCCTCAAGAAGTTGAAGACAAAGGCTCCGAGGACACCCATACCAAGACCGCTCCTAGTCAAATCCAGATCTTCAAAGCGCCATCCATAGCCGGCACGCCCATATTAAAGTTTTCCATATACGACAAACTACCCGTGGGCGATAACTTTAAGGTGGGCGTCAGCGATGTTATTAACTTCGAGAATCTGCCCGATTCGACGGGCAAATATGAGCAAATGAAAGATGTGCTCAAGAATGTGCGGCGCAAAATGGAGGAGCTGCAAAATGATGAGGATTAAGCAATAAACAAGCATTTTATACTTATAGATACAAATTGTCAGACGTGGCTTTTAAATAGAATAAGTACTAACCATATAAAAATAATATCTTTCAACTGTTTTTGCACAATTATTTTTAGGTGCTGACCAAATTTATTTACCACTTATAAATTGCACTGAAAATTCAAGATATATTTATATGGTCGACTATGGCGATAGACGGTTGTAGAAAGAAAGAGATTAAACTAGTTTAATGACACACACAAAGACGGACATAACATACATATGGAACATATAACATATATAACTTCAATATTCACATTTTGATTTCACTGCATTTTTTTATTGTTACTTTTCTTGTCTTCCACTATAGATACATATATATATATATATCAGTTATATATGTGTCTGTACATATGCTGGCAGATTTCGCCTGTGTGTATATGTATGTATTGTATGTACATATACATTTATGTATGTAATCCTCTGTGTAGTTTGGTTCAACAAAAGGAAAATTAAAATGCAAGCTCTCATTTGTTTATGCAACGTTCCACGCCTAATTGATGGCCGGGGGCTGCGGCGGCGGCGCTCCGTCTGGATTGTTATCCCGACGACTTGGCTTATTGTTGGTCAATTGACGCCAAGTGCTTGGGTTCACGATATACATGAACATGGCCAATAGCATAAATACCATGGCTATGGTAAAACTGTTACCAGAGTCGCTGCCAGTCAGCGCCTGACCCGGTTGCAAAACGCGTCCACTAACTGCGCAATATGAAAAAGAAAATATATTAAGGGGAAGTTTATGAAAATTGAAACCAATTCAATTTACCATCTATGCACTCGGTATCCGTACAAGCATTCTGATTCTGACGTATCTGTTGATAATAAATATGTATGTAAATTAAATTCATTTACATATATTGTGCACAGTTAGCTCGTCTACTTACAAAATTGATAAGCCTTTGCATCGCCAATTCATGCGTCGAGATGCATTCGCAGCCATCGAACTCGTCTGCCATAATTGGAAATTCTCTTGTTTGGCGATGCTTCTGCAATAATAAATATAAAAAATTGGCGATTTGTTTATAAATGGGGACAATCAATAATAATCCCTATAAGAGTATATAACGTTATATTATGCACTATTATTAACAATTTTGGACTGACGTGGCAAACTACAAAGCGTAACAACAATATACAACTGGCAACAATATCAAATATTGTTTGAAATGTACTCAACTGAAACGAATTTTTATATTCTTTTTTTTCTCTCTCTTCGGTTTGTTTTGTGGTCGTTGCTGTTTTTGCAAGCGAAACAACACTGCTAATAAATGATTAGAGCTGGAACGTAACTCTCAGATAATAGAGCTCCCAGCCAAAAAAAGTACACATATAGTACTAAAAATTATATATATACGTATATATATATACATATATACATAGCTGCATACGGTAAAAATCGCAGTTGATGAACTGCTCTATGGTTGAAATGCCTTAAAGTTATCTTATGTTTTCGTTCTTTCAAGCTTTTAAACTATGTTTAAAACATGCAATTTTATATAAATTTTAAATTTATTTTTATATGAAACGGGAGTAGAAATTTTGATAGTAAATTTTATTTCTAAATGTTAATTTTTTGAATATGTTGATGGAAAAAGCCATTTTTAATTTAGTTTTTTTCTTGTAAAGATAAGATCTCAAACTATTTCTCATATACGAAAAGACAAATAAACATAATATATAATAACATAATTAAATTTATAATTATTATTTAATTATAAAAAAATTATTATTTCGTTGAAAAATATATATTTGTATGGTGCATATATTATAACTTTGTCAGGTTTCTAAAAATGATTAAAATTAAAAAAAATATTAGTATCTATTAAAAATTGGCATATTTTCATGTGCCTTTTCAATATAATGTGTTTTCACTGTATATGTCGTTAGTATTTCTGATAAAGTAGTTGCTTGAATTTAGAGCGAGAGAGCCGCATTAATACGCCATCATCTTAAATAGCCTAAACAATAATTTGAAGCATTGCCTATGTGCCTCTCTGTGTGACACACAAACAAGTACTGCAAGTACTCTATGCATGTGTTAGTATGCCACAGCAATAGAAATAGAACTGTTCTCATCCAAGCTTTGCTTCCAATACACACAATCGACCTTGGACAGAAACGCCTATGAATTAAAGATTACAAATATAAGCACAAAGCTTTAAATGTAATTAATAGTATAAGGAAATCACATATTTGATTATACATACACACACACACGCACAGCCTCACGCACGCATATGTTTGTTTGTTTGTGTAACAAGTGTAGGTGATTGGACTTTCACGCAAACATATAGTTGCGAGCATCTGCGGGATTAGCTAAGCTAAACTAATTAAAAGTCTATTAAAACACAAACGTATATTATATTAGTAAATTTTAGGTCAATTGACATATGGATTTTTTACAAAATAAAATAATGAAGTCACTTGCATATTTGATTGTTTTGCTTTCTGTATTTGGGTCCCTTCCAATGGAAATTATGCAGTGGGGACGTAAACAAAGTGCATTAGCTATGTTTTTTGCTACCTGCGACAACTATAACTAAATTTATCTTGTTTAATTGAAGTATTATTATTCACTGGTGTGCTGTTTCTGCTTTTTACATTTGATTTATATTTTATCTCAGTTTCAAAGCTGTGTTTATTAAGACAGATTAACACTATTTATTTTCTTACCAATTGGAATTGGAATGAGCGACTGGAAATCACATATGGTAGTGTTGGTAAACGTGCGGCATGGCAATGCACTTAAAAATCTTACTGCCAGAACTGCAAAATTTGTGTATAACTACTTTGACTAATTTTTTGGGCGCGTATTTATAATCAAATTTCTTGTGTTGATTTGTTGCGAATGCGACTTAAGCCAAGTCGCCTAGTTTTGTGAGTGGGCGCATAGATGGGCGAGAGCGCATCTTCACTTTTACGCTTACAAATTCGCTTTCTTTCGAGGCGTGGCGAATCTTGCGAGCAGCTGCGCTCCCTCATAGAGGGTGGAGGGTTTTCTTCATCCTCTTTTACATTGTTTTCCTTGTGGCTTGGCATTGGCGTGCTTGTCGCTGCAGCCAGTGAAGCAAATCTTCTAATCGGCGTATGACCGGCATCATCATTGCAATTCTCTGATTTCCGCTTTTGCTTCCGTCTTTTATTGAGGGATAAGAGATTACGTCGTGTTATTATCGAACTCTTTGTATCGCTGTCCAGAGGCGAACGCTCCGAGAGCTGTGTTAAAGAACATTGGAGCTCTGTTGTGCCTTTGGGTGTCTCGAATATGAGATCTTGTGAATGTTGATTATGTTCTAGTGGGAAAGCTGTATTCAAGCCAATGCCTTTCTCTGGTTCTATGTCAAGCGGGTAGATTCCATCGATAGTTTCAATTGTTAGCTTAGGCTTTCCTCTTTCCTTAAGCCCTCTTTGGCTAGTTTTGCTGAGGTTGGTGGCTACTGACTTGCCTTTTGCTGTGCAGTCTTCATCAAACCACTCCTTTGTTGTCAGTGGTTGATTGACTTCCAAATCTGCCATTAGCATAGCAGCCTTCTGCCTCATCTCTTTCGTTAATTTGAGCACCTTGTTCGAAGCAGTGTGAAATTCAATACATTCAGATATATTTGGTTGAGCATTTTCATCATCTTCTCTTATTAACTGAGAACAACTATCTTTAGCTTTAGTCGTCATCGTGTTTTCCTTCACTTCAATTCTATTTAACAAGTCTTCTGTTGCTACTGGGGGATTCGCATTAACAGCTTCCAAATCAGACATTAGCATAGCAGCCTTCTGCCTCATTTCGTTTGTTAATTTCAGAACCTTATTTGAAGCTGTATGAAACTCGACTGGATTTAAAATTTCAGCCCGCAAATGATCATTAGCAATTTCTATTGTTGTTTGGGAGCAGCTAGCCTCAACCTTTTGATGAATCTCGATTGATTCATGTGGATCCGCATTCACAGTTTCCAAATCAGCCATCAGCATCGCTGCCTTCTGTCTCATCTCCTTGGTTAATGTAAGAGCTCTATTCGAAGCAGTACGAAATTCAATATTTTCAAAAAGTTCATTTTGTTTATACTCTGTCTTATGCTGTGCACGGCTAGTCACTTCTTTTGGTTGCTGTCTAGCATCTGGTATATCTATGGGCTGCCATTCGCTAAATGGTATTATCTCCAATTGATTACTAACGTCGAGCTCATCCCGTTTGCTGTCTGGTATATCCATTGGCTGCCATTCACTAAAGGGAATCCCCGCAAGCAAATCACAGTCTGTAGCTACTTCATCTCTCCTCGAGGCTGACGCATGTTCTATTTTTTGCATGTTTTTGATTGTTATATCATCCCCCGCTTGATCGTCGACAACTATTTCCAAATCAGCCATCAGCATAGCTGCTTTTGTTTTCATTGCCTCTGTTAATTTCATTGCCTTATTCGATGCAGTGCGAAATTGAATGCTTGCTGAATTATCAGTAGGATATCTAGCTTCTACTACTTTACTTATCTCTTGGAAGTAGCCAGTTTCTGCCTTTGCCTGTGCCTTTTGAATTTTCATTGGTTTGCCTGTTCGCTCTACAGGATCCCACTCACTGAATGCATTCACCTGCATCTCCATCTCCTGATTGCAAGTCCTTCCTTGTTGCTCGTCTGTGCTGAGCTTCTCTATATCCATGGGCTGCCACTCACTTAAGGCTATTTCCTCAAGCAATTCAATCTCTGAAGAGCCCTTAGCTTCCTCCAACTGAGTCTTTACAGAATATACTTTCTTATCATCACATAAGTGGGTATCTAAAGGATTGATATAATTAAGTTTTTAAAAATATATTGTATATGTAATTATCGATTTGGAAAGTACCTCGTAATTTCTCAACTGTTTGTACATTTTCATATCTAAATAGTGAAAAATCAGCATTATCTGTAAGAAGAAAAAAAAAAATTGAGTATTTATATATGCGGCACATTTTCAATAAGTTCAGGTTTAAAATTTGCGGTTCGATTTTCGAATCGCTAGAATAATAATCGACAATCGAATTTACGTTGCCCGGTAAATTTAAAACTCCTTACTCATTGTATACCTATTGTTAATAAGTCTTACCTATTATTTTACTATCACAGTTGTCATCAAGATATTTACATTGCTCGGTGCTGCCAATAAAGTAACCATTGTCTTCCAGAATACCTGTTGGTTCGTCGTCCTCGTAGTCTTTCGCTTCCAATACTGTAGAATTCTTCAATTCCATTTGCATATCGGGTAGATTAATCGATTTATTTGCATTGCCTTGAGTGTTGAAGAACGCACTCAAATTCTGCAAATTCTCACAGATCTTCTGTGAGCTATTCACATCGAAGACGCAATTGGTCCTTGTGGGCACTTGGGGGTTGTAATCCTCTTGCACAGACAGTTCCGAGGAAGAGCAGCTCAAGCAGTCCTCAATATCAGCTCTGGCTGCTGGTCCACTAATTTCGGATCGTGTCTTTCCAAAGGTTTTGATTTTTTTGTTACGAAAACGAAACCAGGGCGAATAATCTTCTAGTAACAGTTCCTCGTCGTCCTCCGTGTATGTGGGTGACGAACAGAAATCCCTCAGTATTAGCTGTACAATGTTCTCTGAATCTGTTGCATCTACCTCTGGCTCGACTTTATCTGTGTTTTCTACATCATCTTGTTCCAACATGGATTGCAACGAAGTAAAATTTTGTGATGCTGGTATAAGACGCACTCGCACTGGCTCTTGCTGTGCACGCAGGCAGTCCAACCGATCTGCCTCAAAAATTCGGTATTCACGCAATTCCCATTCTTCCAATTGTGACTCTTGCTTTGAGTTTCCACATGAGCCTCGTGATCGCGTCGGCAGATTAGCCGATACATTGTAGCTGTGGGGATCTCTTCTACGTTTGCGTATGGAACAATTACCACTTAATTCTGTTGGATTTGCCTCTATGCTGTAGCCATCATCATCATCATCTGCCATGTTCAACAAGCTAATCCATGCCTCAATTCTCGGATGGCGAATTTTAGAGCCGCTATGTTTATATATTTTAATAATCGATAGGTCTTTCATCTGTAATCGTCTGCAGTTGCTAGAGTTGCCACATATTTCAATTATTATGTACCAACATGTCTAACTATTGTACATAAATATACTAAAATATATTTGTTTACTTAATGTGTAAAGTTAATATTAATTATAAATTTAAATATAAGATATAAATATATTCATATTTTCATTCAAAAGTTTAGGTGTACAATTTTGAAATTAAATAAATACTAGTTTTCGGTACATTTCCAACTCGAGCGTTGTTTAGCACTCTACCTCCTTATCGATAATATTTATTAGTTTCGTCTGCTTTCTTAGTGCTGTTGAATCAAAGTCAGAGTTGAGTTATCCTGGATAATGGGCATACCTACAGCGGTGCTGCGTACCCAGCTAATGGGCTTGACCAACTTTATTGGGACACACAAAGACCAGGCGGACAAGTACCGCCAGCTGCTAAAAAACGTACTCGCAAACACCGGCCCCGAATTGATCGATACACTAAAACTCTTTGTTGAGGCCATTGTCAATGAGCATGTTAGCTTGGTCATTGCGCGCCAGATCCTCAACGATGTGGGTGTCGAGCTAAGTAAACTGCCGGACGACATGTCGAAGCAGCTGTCCCACTTTACCCTCGAGAAGGTTCATCCCCGCGTCATCTCATTCGAGGAGCAAGTGGCCGGCATACGTTTCCATCTAGCCAACATCTACGAGCGCAATCAACAATGGCGAGATGCAGCGACCGTTCTGGTTGGCATACCTTTGGAGACGGGTCAGAAACAATATTCTGTGGAATGCAAGTTGGGCACATATTTGAAAATCGCACGTCTCTATCTGGAGGACAACGATTCGGTGCAGGCCGAACTTTTCATCAATCGAGCCTCTCTACTGCAAGCCGAAACAAACTCCGAAGAGTTGCAGGTGACATTCGCAAAATCATCTTCATCTTCGTATTAATGTTATCAATTAACTGTACCTTAGGTCCTTTACAAAGTTTGCTACGCCCGCGTTCTTGATTATCGTCGCAAATTCATAGAGGCTGCTCAGCGTTACAACGAACTCTCCTATCGCAAAATCGTGGATCAAGGCGAGCGAATGACTGCCTTGAAGAAGGCTCTAATCTGCACAGTTCTAGCCTCGGCTGGACAACAACGTTCTAGAATGTTGGCTACACTCTTCAAGGACGAACGCTGCCAGCATTTACCCGCCTATGGCATACTGGAGAAAATGTATTTGGAGCGCATTATAAGACGCTCGGAGCTACAGGAATTCGAGGCTTTGTTGCAAGATCATCAGAAAGCCGCCACTCCGGATGGCTCGTCCATATTGGATCGTGCGGTCTTTGAGCACAATTTGTTGTCCGCCAGCAAATTGTATAACAACATAACATTCGAGGAATTGGGTGCTCTGTTGGATATACCTGCTGC
This sequence comes from Drosophila hydei, assembly GCF_003285905.1. NCBI lineage: Eukaryota > Metazoa > Arthropoda > Insecta > Diptera > Drosophilidae > Drosophila > Drosophila hydei. The sequence continues at coordinate 2,466,527 of NW_022045843.1, read as the reverse complement.
CAAGGCAGAAAAAATTGCTTCACAGATGATTACGGAGGGACGCATGAATGGGCACATTGATCAAATTTCAGGAATTGTGCACTTCGAGAACCGTGAACTGTTGCCCCAATGGGATCGTCAAATCCAATCGCTATGTTATCAAGTAAATTCCATTATTGAGAAAATAGGTGTGGCCGAACCCGAATGGCTGGATCAACAGAACTGAATAAAACGGAGATTAGCATCATTTGAAAAATCTACTGGGGTTCTCATCCCAATCTGGCAGTTTTTTATAATTTAATTTATACTTGCCTTTGGAGTTCCACATGTAAAATTTCATTTTGAATTTAAGAAATAAATAGCATATGATTCCATGAATCAGTGCACTCAAAAACAAAAACAACAGTAAGAGAAAAATCGTAAAAATATAAATTCAATTTATATATGAAACATGTACATACATATATTCACAATGGTATTTTTCTATTCGTATAATTCACAAAATATTTCTGCACACATATATATATATATATATTTGAATGTGTATACATATATATATGGTATACAATTTTAACTCTTAGACAACTAGCGGAAAGTTTTGCTTTTGTATACAATACAAATACAAAAACAATTGTATATATATAGAGCAGTTTACCTATATATATATATATAAAGTCGTTTATATATACGTATATATTTGATAAGAATAACTAGAAAATTTAAATGTTGAGGGTCCCTTTCGTAACTTGTGTTACCCACGGCCTAAAATTCCAAAAATGAACATTTGAAGTTAACTAAATTAGTAGTAACTAATAAAATAGACTAATTAAATGTACAGAAAAAAATTTAACTAAACAAAATGCAAAACAATTTGCTGGTAAGCAAATCCTATAAAAAATAAACGAAACACTCCTCCGAAATTGTGCATTAAAAACATCCGTATACCAAAGTTTGAAATGGAGACTCTCGATGCTCGCCTTAACTTAAAAATGAAAGTAAAGTCATCCTTGGGTATTCGCCGAGGACTCCTCATTCAGCTGCATTTGCGCTAACGTGCGTACAACAACGCCACGATTCACGGGCGTCAATCCTTGACAGAGACCAACGACAGCATCCAGGGCCACATCCGGACAGTCCTGACAAAGAAAATATATAAATATTAATATATAAACAAAAAAGACTATCATTTAAATAGGCTACCTCTAGCATTTTCGATATTGTGGAGATAATGGCATCCCTCTTCACAGAGTTAACATTTTTGGATACAATCGATTCGGCATTTGTTTGTTCCTGATACCAGCTAACCATTTCCTCATTTTTGTCCCACAAATAGGCCTGCAGAGATACTTATTAATATTTATATATGTAGTGGATAATGGTCATTTAAATTTACCTCAGTGGCGCCCTTTTCCTCGACTAGCCAGCGACGCAGCATCTGCTTGGCTTGACCAACCGAGAGGTTGTCTTGTGCACGCAAGATCTTCTTGATATACGCATCTTCGAGCAGCAGTCGACGTAGACGCCAGTAGAGCCAGCGACGCGAATCACGCCAAGGCACAATTTCGCTTATGCATTCCTTTTCCAGCATGCGCTCAGGCGTATCGTGAAGATCGGCAAAGTGTACGGCAACAGTGTGATACACATGCATGAGAACTGCAATGCGGGCCTTAATCTTCTCATCCAGCTGTGCTGCTTTGACTTTATCGCCAGCGGCGATGGCCTCGTCGTGTTCGCGTTTCAGCTGTAAAGATCAAATTTCGAATTAGCAAACTGTAAAGATTTTATATATATTTTGTCTGCCTCACCCCAATGGTGGTGCCATCTAGGCGATGTATTGTCTTGATCAGATCTTTCTCTTTGTACTTGATCTCGACAATACCCTCCGGTTCAAGCACTCCGCCGCGTGCCTCTGGATCCGCATAGGTTTCCATGTAACGCGGATTGATTAAAGAATCAAGCACAGCCCAGGCACCTCCACGCAGCTCAGCATTGGGTGGCAAATAGATGAGCACTGGCTTTTTGTACTCTCGCAGTCCATCGACAATGTAGGCACCAAATTTGACAATTTGCTCATACATGTCTTTCATTCCGCCGGAGAAGCCACGCCAGTTGGCAAACACAATCAATGGCAGCTCTTCGCGTCCGAAATCTTTGATTGCCTGCGCTGTCTTGTACGATGAATCGGGATACCAAACTTGGCCAGCTTGCTGCAGTGTCTTGGCTTCCGAATCCAAATTTGCGGGATCCGCAGGCATTTCCACCTCCACAGTGCGCGTCTCCACAGCTATAACGCCAACTGGCACACCACCTAAACGGGCACGACCCGTGACCACGGTCTTGGCCCAGGGAGCCATAATTTCACTCCATGAATCACGATCGAAGAAACCATTCTCCCATTCATTGGCATTGGAGGGATTCACACGGCCTGCAAGCATCCAGCGTGGATCATAAGGCGATTTGGTGGGCATAAAATCGACGGGACGATCAATGCGATCACTGGGCAAAATAATGGGCAGATCGCAGCCAATATAAGCGGGAATGTAAGAGAGCCAGTCGAGTATTGTGTAAACACCATCCAGATCGATGGCTTCCGTTTTGTGGGTGACACCATTATTGAACATAATCTGGACGCCACCAAGCTGATTATTGGAGGCATAGACCTTGCGACCAAGCAACTACAATACAAAAGGGAGTATAAGTTTTGGATCTTAGCTAAGATATACGCCTAGAACCTACCTTATTCAAAGCAGCATAGCCCGTGAGAATAATATGCGAATTATCAATCTGTATGACACGCTGGCCAAGACGGACGACATATGAGCCAATGCCGATGGTGCGGCAAGTGACCATGGCAATGGTTACGATTTCCTCATACGCCTGAGATGTTTCACCCGCAATCAAACCTGCGTAGCGTAAATTCTCAACGCCCAGACCGTCATCTTTGCCAATGATATCCGTAATCTTGTAGCGCTGTTCGCCTTCATCTTCGATGAGTATCGCACGCACCGAATTAAGATTCGCTACCTTGGCATAATCCTCAGTGGACAGGTATAGATATTTGAAGCCCTTGTCCGGTTCCTCTGGATCTTCCCATGCGATTTTGAACATGGCTTTTACCTCCTCAGCGAGGCCAATGCGAGCGCCACTGTTAACCGAAATATATATCTGCAGGAAAATGATTTGATATTAAAAAAATATACAATTGAGATTCAAATGAAGATACTTACTCGAGGCACTTTGAGTTGTCGCGCCAGTTGCGACGCCTTGGCAAAGAGCACGTCCTCCTTGATGCCAAAGGAGCCAATCAGATAGGTTAAATCGTTGGCAATCACTATAATTTCGCGACCAGCTGGATACTCGGGCGTGGCCAGCACAATGCGCCAAGCAACCATGCCACACTGCACACAAATATATAGATTAGTCAATTATGTATAAATGTATACTATTCCTACTAGTTAACTCACATTATTCTCGCCTGGTAGACGCTGTAGCTCAACTAGAGTATCGTTCTCCAGGACCAGCTCTTTGCACTCTAGCAATATCTTATCGGGTGTGCGTATGTCGACAGTGGGTCGTGCTTTGGAGAACTCTCTCCAATGACGTTCAGTCATCTGGCGGAACATATCGGGCACATCGTAGACATAGGTGGTGCCATTCGATTGCGCCTGGAAGCGTTTCTGCTGCAAAAAGTCCTTGGTCATATAGGGCGTGGAAATGGGATGGCCATGCAGTGAGCCCTGCTTATCGCCATAGGCATGGAATTTGATCTGTAGAGCAAAGGTGAGCAATGGTTATTCATGATCAACTAAATCGTTTATGTCTATATCAACTTACGATGCCCGTTTCGGGTTCAGTTTGCTCCGTGTACATGGAGATGTCCAGGAAGTATCCTGAATCGTTGGCAATGCACAGACGCACGGCTTGGGTGGGAGATTGTGGTGACTGGCGGATGACCATCTTAAGCTCAGCTTGCAACACACGCAGTTTCCACAAACGTGGACCATAACGCATGATCATCTTAGTGACAGACTCTTCGATTTTCGCTGGATCCATGATGACAGTGGGCACAAAGTTAAGGAAAATATGATTGCAATCGGTGCGCTTGGCATGCGGATGCGAGAAGGCAACCTCCAGTTCATCCATTGCCTCCAACAGCACACGTTCACCCTCATTTTGTAGATACTCAAATGAGGCTTCTTTGGTTATCAAATCGGAGTGACGGATAATGGAACGAATGAAGAAACGATAGTCGGTGACCTCCTGACCCTTCGATACCTTAGCTCTGCCCAAATACAAATGCATTTTCTGGTTAGCCGTGGGCAATGCCTCCAGGTCGTAGGTCTTCATGCGATTCAACTCCAAATGGAAAGCAGATGCTGGCTCCAAATGCCTATAGATGCGATCCTCCTCAAAGTTGTCGCGTGCCCGATACGTAAAGAATTTGGGGAACTGACGTTTCTTGAGCGCGGCAAATGTGATGCGGCGTATGCGTCTCTGATACAGCTCATCGTTGTGCTCCTTGCAATAGTTGCCAAAGATCTGGGACATTTGCACATCATCCATTTCACCAGTCTCCCTCACTGCCACACTTATGATGTGAATGGGCTCCGTGGATTTAGCCTCTTCGGCAGCATTCGCACGCGTGATGGGATCCGAGAGGGAGACATTAATCGATGTACTATGACGACTATCCGAAATGGAGTCCACAGCCTCGACAGCCTCCAAGACCTTGGCACTGACCAGCGCTGGCGAAACAAAGTCCTCCAGCAGATCGAGTATCTCATCCGAGTACATGGAGAAGTGCTCGAAGGAATCGAACGCTGCTATAGCACCTGTGCGCACAAAGGAACTGCCCATCGTTTCGGCAGCTGCCTGATCCAGACCCTCAGGTGAGCTCATGCGCGAGAACAAGCGATTCGGATGCGCTGTTGGCAACAGAAATTGGAAATGCACCAGTGGCAATCCACCGGAGAGCTCCAAGTGCTGTAGACAGGTCAGCTCATAGGAGGTATAGGCACGTCTCACATAGACCTCGAGGGCGGCATTGCAGACAGCTCGATTGGAGTGGTAGAAGAAGTCATGAAGTATGTCAAAGATGGATGTCTCTGACAGTATCAAACGTTGCAAGTTCTCTGGATGGAAATCATGACCGTACATATCGACAGCCGACAGGAAAATGGATTCCATTTGATTGTGGCGCAGCTCATATGCCGGCTGATGGGCAGCAATGAGCACCTGGCGAGAACGTAAGGCCACACGTGAATGTTCCGCTCGATTGAGAGAGGTCAATTCACTCAGTGTGTTGGCCAGTTCGTCGGTTAGGCCTGGCTCATTGGCCCACAGGTGATCGATGAGCAGCGTGACCAAAAGGTTCTTCTTGGCCACCTGCGAGTGCGAGAATATCGTATTGACCACAGTCAACATATCATCTTTGTTGTGCTCACGCACTAGTCCCACACACTTGTCGTAGTGCCCATGCTGGAACTGTGACTCCACATCGTAATATTGACGCAGCAGCTCATGGACGGCGGCCTTCATGCGTCCTCGGATGCCATTCCTGTAGCGTTGCACCAGCTGCACAATGCTCTGAGTGGTCAGGAAGAAGACATCACGATCTGCTCGCTTCTGCAGTGTAGCTGCATGGCTATCGATCACACTCGCTATTTGCTGCGAAGGAAATTGAGCTAAGACGCTCGTGATGTTGCGTTCGTAGAGCGTCATCAGCTTACGAATCTTCTTCTCCACGGATATGGGTATGCGTCCCGATATTGAGGCAATCACCTCCTGCAGTTCGAGCAACGGCAGCGAAGGATCACGCAAACTCTGCATGAATTTCTCAATTATGTCGCGCAGTCGCTGTGCATTGTAGGGCTCTGGCAGACAGTAGCCAGCCAGCGTGTTCTCCAGAATGCTTTTGTAGGTGTTGTGCACACGATTCAATTTCTCGGGCACTGGGGCATTCTCTGGCTGAGGGAATTGGCTCTTGCAGGGCTGGGCTTTGGTCACCAGCGACGGATCATCCAATTCCAAATGACCAAGCAGTGAGCCAGCATCGAGCACAGCGCCAGGGCGACGCACAAAGGTCACAGTGCCTGCCTCCTGGGAGGTCAGGGTCATTACCATTTTCATTACTTCGATCTCAGCGAATGCCTGTCCCTTGGTTACATGTGCGCCATCCTCGACAATCAAATTGATCAGCTTACCAGTCGAGGGACTGCGCAGCAGAGAAGGATCGTTCTCCTTCTCAAAGACGCACGTTTGATTGCCAATGACGATGCGGTAACGATCCACTTCCTCTCTCATATAGGTGGTATACGAAGCGCCCTCAAACGAGATGAGCAGACCACTGTCCGACAGCCTATGAACTTCAATCTCCTTGAACGAATTGTTCATGAGCAGAAAATATGAATTGTGTCCACTTTTGGCTGCTTGCACTTTGTAGCGTAAGCCGCCGTTGATCAACTCCACATCCACCACATTGGTCAACGTGTTGGCCGCCTGGATTTGACCCTTTTCTAATGAGGTCTGGAAACTGGAGAATGCCTGAGTTATCTGACGATCTGCAATGTGCAGCGCACCACACATGACACCAAGAATGATATCCGGCTTCTCGGATTGGACACGCTCCGCAATCAACGCATCCAGCCAGGCGGTGTCTATGCTATTGTCAAGGAAACGATTCGTTTCAAGCAGCGTAATCAGATATTCAACTGTTGTACGGAAATCACCGCGAATGGATAACTCCTTGAGGGCAATTACCAGATTCTCACGTGCCTGCTGACGATTTTCGCCCCAGGAGAAGCAATGTCCGAATTGTGAATCCGCAAATTCGTGCAAGCCACCTGATGCAGCCACACTGAAGTAGCCCCAGACATTCTTGCTGGAACGGAAGTTGAGCTCCTGCACGGTGCCGGAACTGGGCTTGAAACCTTCATCGGGATTCTCGGAGGTGATGCGTGCGGCAATGACGTGGCCCGAAGGACGTGGCTTATTTGGTGGATTCTCAAAATCAATTACGGATGAACCCCACGGCGATTCGCCATAGAGCAAACGTATATCCTTCAATCGATACAGAGGTATGCCCATTCCAATTTGTAGCTGACAGGCGGGCAAATTGACATCGGCTACCATTTCCGTGCAAGGATGCTCCACCTGCAGACGCGGATTGAGCTCAAGGAAGAAATATCTACCCTCGGGATCGTACAGATATTCAACCGTGCCGGCGCTGACATAGCCAACCATCTTGGCCAGGCGCACTGCCGCCTTCTCCATGTCCTCAAAGACCTCTGGCTGTGCCACGATAGCGGGTGCTTCCTCAATGATCTTCTGATGACGTCGCTGTATGGAACAATCACGCCCGAATAAACTGATGGCATTGCCAAATTGATCCGCTAGCAACTGAACTTCCAAATGACGTGCACCGCTTGCCAGTTTCATGACAAAGATGGGCGAGCCGGGCACCTCGGCCTGCACCTGACGGAATAGACCGGGAAACTCCTCGGCGGTGTCCACTCGGCGAATGCCTTTGCCGCCACCGCCCTCCGAAGCCTTAATCATAACAGGAAAGCCTAATAAGACAGAAGCTTAGTTTAGTTTATCCACATGAAAGTCCAATGTTAATCTTTTACCAATCTTGGCCACAGCTGCCAGCCCCTGTTCCACATTGGTGACGCAGCCACGAGCAAAGAGTTCACTGGAAATTTTAATCTTTTTGCCACTGTATTGAGCCTTCAGATCCGAGCCAGACCATGGCAAAGTGGGTATATCAGCTGTTTGGGCCACAATCGATGAAGCCACCTTATCGCCCAACGCCCACATCGCACGTTCTGGCGGTCCAAGGAACACGAGGCCCTCCTTGTGCAACAGTTCCGGCAATTTGGGATTCTCCGATGCATGTCCCCAGCCCGCCCACACGGCCTGTGGAAAAATGAATATAAACAGTTTCTCTTTATTAGTAAAATGCCAATAAATTACTAATTGAATTAAGTGTGTGAGTGTCTAGTTTAGATGGTTGATAACGCTGGCTTATGACGGCCATTAAATCAATTGTGACGTCGGAGCTTCGTAATACATATGGATAGATTGTATAAAAGACCTTCTGTGCTTTTATTCATACAAATATTTAAGCCTATTATTATCTTTTAATAGACTTTACTGCTATAAACATGTTCGACTGTCTATAATAATAACCATTCTAATAATAACATATATATTTATATTTAATTATAGATATACATATGTATAAATATATAAAGATATGATTAGATATCAGTAGATAATATTGTACCCTATATATACTATATATATGCACACATATATATAAATACTATATAATTATCTTATGCCCTATAGATAAGAAACAATTGTTTTTATATGTATATACATATATTTTATATATATTTATAATATATATATTTATACACACATCAACTTCGTCATTTAATTAATATCACACACTCACAAAAAAATGCAACTAGTGCCATAAGCAAAGTTGAGAAGCCCACTTGAATTCATGAGAATCGAGGAGGAGGGCGTTTACTTGAAAGCAAATATTGATTTTAGTCTTACTACGCACTCTATTGCTTTACGACTCTCTTTTATTTGGCTTTAACATTTTTTCGGTTACTCCTCTCTGCTGTATGATCTCTCTCTTCTGTTATTTTGCTCTGTCTCTCTCTCTCTCTCTCTCTTACATGAATGTATTCTTATTATCTCTAAGTAATTCAATTTCAATCTCTTCTCTTTCTGTGACTAATTCACAAACAGCCTCTAAGAGATCTAATATATCTTCCTCTTTCTCGCTTTACCTATTCAAACAAACTGGATTTGTGAAATCAGAGAAATGGAAAGACTTAAATAAATTAGAATTACTAATTTAGGTGCCTAAATTTTACGATATATCTATGTATATTTAGTCTTAGTTTTACCAGATAAAGGTATCTTCATTTCTTCGAAGATAATAAATGAGAATTTGTGGATCAAAATACTTTTTATGGACCCATTTATCTTTCTATTTATCTTTTGTTATTATACTCAGTTATCTCTATTGTAGAGTGATAAATGCTCTTATTTATAAACCTTAATATTTTAGCAATAAAGTCTAAGACGTATATAATTGAATGATACTATAAAAATATTAAGTCTTATGCCTGTGCTAAATAATTTAAGAGCTGTTATAGTCTTTTGGAAACATAAAACTTTAATTAGTAAGACAAATATTCCAAAATACTCGAAATCATGAGTATACTCGAATATATAAATTTGATATAATATATATAATTTCAATCAAAATCTAAGTTTTTTCTAATGTAGAACTGATAAAAGCTAATCTATTTTTTTTTAAAACCATTAAAGCTTTAATTTAAAACATTATTAAATGTAGCACAGTGTAATCTATGAAGTGGGTGCTCGTAAAAAACAAATAGCGACTATCCCAAGTATATGGACACACACACAAATATAGATGTTTAGAATTGAAATCGAACGTAGCACATGGCTTTGGGTACGGCCCATACAAGTAAATAGAAATCATACGATACAAAGTTTAGAGGAAACCTTTAGCAAGTGATACTTAAATAGAAAATTTACCTGAACTTGTGTGCGAAGTGCAATATCCACAATTAGCTCAACGTTCGCATAGTTGTTGTTGTTGGAGCCGCCGGGCACCGGAACGTAATGATCAGCCATCTTAATATATTCGGCATTGGCCTTCAGATCCTCGGGCGTGACCATAACCACAAATCGTACCGCTCGCTCGTTCTTGAACATCTCGTAGGACCAGCGACGTATCGACCGCATGCACTTAACAGCCGCAATGCCATTGTTGGCAATCAGTACTCGATTGATTACACGATTGCCACCGAAACGCTTAACAAACTCCTCCGTGGTGGCAATATGAAAGTCACGATCCTGATGGCGATCCTGGCCAAGACCAGTGCGCGACATGCTGGGTCTGCAAAGGCAAAAACGAAATGAGCATTGAACTCGATATGTATATTTGTAAATTTAAAAAAAAATTGTATATATATATTTTTTAACTAACAGGTGTGAGAGTTCGCACTTAGAATACACAAGAAAAAAACTGCAACACTTTAACCTTCGCAAATCATTACTAAAAGAAAATAAGAAAAAACATCTGCGGAAGTTAAAATCAGCTGTTTACAGTTCAAAAGCGAGGGTTAGCCGAGAAACTTTCTTTCTTTTATCACTGACTTCACATTAAGTTCGAAAATGTTACACACCAGCCTTGCTTATAGCTTGCATACATATGTATATATTTACTACAGTGCACAACATATTTTATTGGAAAACTAATATATCCTTTGTAAGGATGAGCCATTATTTTGCTCATCATTTGTGTGGCCGTATAGATAAAGCTAACTAATGAGTAAAAAAATATTTGCAAAGTTTCATTTAAAACAAAGAAACAAAAAAAACAATCGTTTAACTCCGTCTGCACAATTTTGTAGCATAGTGTTAAATTGACGCTTGCTGTGGGTCAATGTTAGATAAGTTTAAGAGTGTGAGAAAGAGAGCGGGAGGAGTTGAAGCAACAGCAAATGGAATTTTAAACGGCATTTTGGCAAACCGGTTTTCTACCAAATCATGAGAGGAAGAAAAAGTTTTTATTTTTGTAATGCCGCATTTTGTAAAGCTTTCAACAATGTTTACTTTGTTCACAAGCTCGTGGCCTCACTCACTCTCTCAGTCTGCGCTATCGCACTCTATATATTTGGCAAATGGAGGACGCGTTTGGCATATGCAAGTCAATTATTTTGTTGCTATAAAAATAATTATGCGTGATTTGTATATGAAAATAGTTTAGAGCTGATTTACTTTATGGTGCCGGCAGTTGTCACGCCTAATAAAGATGTTGACGCATTGTTGTTGTTGTTGCTGTGCATGTGGTTGTCATCGATGCTGCTGCCGCTGCCGTTGTTGTTGTGGCACAGATCAATTGCCACAATATTGGGTATAGCACTTGATGCATTGTTGTTGTCCGTTGTTGTTGGCAACAGTTCTTCACCTGTTTCCACAAGCACAAAACGTTTGCTGGCGCGTCGCTTTAACATCTTAGCAAACGCAATTAGGGCCAAGATCATTCAAGTCCAAAGTTTACAACGCTCTACTCTACTCGAGTTTACCGCCTAATTTAATATATTGTTATATTTCTATATATATATTATGCAAGTGAATTATGACTAATCAACACCAACGTGCAGTGCGACTTTCACCGCTATGAATAATCACTAAAACTAATGTGCCAGCGGGTCAGTGGTAAAGAAGAAGATATATCGAAAAAGAAAAAAAAAATCACACGCGAGAATTGTGTTTTGGCCAACGCGCTGCTTAATATGCTATGGCGACCGACGGGCACGGCAAGTGCTTACAAACTGGCAGCAAAGGCAATGCCGACAGCACAAACGACCCGGTGGCAATGACGTTACTCATTCGACACATGGCCTCTGCGAGAGCGAGAGTGAGCGAATGAGCTGACGCAGAGGAAGCAAAAGCTAAAAGAGTATTTGGATAAATTGTTTAACTCTCATCGACAGCACCGCCGCTTTGTTTGTTATTATGAATGAAAGAAAAAGATGAAAAAATCGCAAACAATAATAATTCTCTTTAACTACCACCTGCAGCTGTAGCTTTTTACTCTGAAGTGCTGCTGCACAGCTGACTGTTATGCTCTTAAAAAGATGCCGCAATTTAAAAATTAAAGAGACGCTCTCTTAAATTGCGGCACGTTGTTATTGCTCTATTGCCATCTCTTTCTGTGAAACTCGCTCCATTTGTTTGCCATGGAGAGCATAGTAAATAATTCTTATTCTTATTCTTATTGTTTTTTTTTTTTTTTTGGTAACTAACCTCAGACGCTTGCGTCGCTCTGCTATGTCGCCATTTTGACAAATATCGCTTTGCATTTTCTGCGGAAACTGATCGCCGGCTTCACCCGCTTCAATTGCCTCCTTCTCATCGATTTCATCACCTACCTGTCACACACAAGAAAAGAACCGTTGTTAAATAATTAAACTTCATTTGATTTTGGTTTAAGATGATTACCAAAAAACTTGGACGATCGCCATCTGTGGGAGTGGCTTGTGTCGTTTCGCCGCTTGTCGTTGACTCCTGTTCGCTCATCTTGTTATTGTATTTGTTGTCAATGTCGTTGTTATTGTTATTAATATTGTTAATATGAAAATTGTTCAATTCGTTAAAAACGCTGCTCTCCTTCAACTGCTCGCACAGGCCATCAACGTCCGCTTTGAGGCTCTCGCTAGAGAATTTCACTTTTTTAATGCAAGGCTTGGGAAAACGTTGCTTTTGCTGCGGCTGATGCTGCTGTTGTTGTTGCTGCTGCTGTTGTTGTTGTTGCTCGCTGCCCTTTGCTGTTGTCGACGTTGTTGCTGTCGCCGCAATAACACTGGAGTTGTCTGTGTACGAGAGGGAGAGAGAAAGAGAGAGTGATAAACAGTTAATCAAAGTTGAAAAGCTCAAGTTTAAGTGTTTGTGTTAGGCAGAGACGTGTACCGCAAGTGAAGCTTTAATTGGTTAACAAAATGGTGCTTACTATTCTTGTTGTCGTTGTTGCTGTTGTTAGTTGGAATTGGTGTTGTTATTTCTCTTTGCCGCGCAAAGAGCAAATTCAAGAGAAATGCAATAAACGCCAGAGTGATTAAAAATGCGATAAGCATCGGCTACATTCAATTAAACACTACAAAAACAGAAACAATATATGTTGATAATATCCTATAATGGTTTTATACATTTGTTTCGTTGTGTTTTCATTTTTTTTATTTATATATATATATATGTAGGGCAACTGATCAAACGAGTTCAAGAGGTTAAAGTCATCAATAATTTTTGAATATGTTTAACGAATTTGTGTGTGAAACCCAAAATAGATAAAAAAAAACGTTTATTTTAAACTAGTTTTCGATTTGAGCGAAACATAATACACAAATTCGTTTTGTAACGAATCTCAAATGCTCTTATCAGCTGAGACTTATATAAGAAATTTGAGCATTTTGTTTCATAACAAATAATTGGGAACTTAAGAACTTTCACAAGTTTTTTAAGCGATTTGTTAACAAAACTATTAACTGGAAAATACAATTTGATACAGTAACAAACAATATATAGTGAACTGTGTTGTGCATTATGAATTTGTTAAGAATTATGTAACAAATATTATATACGTATAATATATATATATATATAACTTATATATATAACTGATAAGCTGCAGCATATATAATTTAAATATTGTAGAAGCTCTTTTTGATAGTTTTCGTAAGTACAGCCTTCACTAGACCAGCTAAATTATTATAAATTTTACTTCTATGTATTTCTCTATAAAACTTTTATTATTCGCTTAATAAAACCTTTTGTAGTTTTGCCCTTTTTTACCTTATCAAAGTGTATAAAAAAATTATTTTACTTAACATTTTTTTTCTTCTACTGTTTACTGCGCATTTGAATTTAAACCAAAAACAGAAACAAATAAAAAAAATAAAAGTTTAAAAACAGTCTACATAACTGACTGCACAATACTCGCTCAAATTAACAAATTATAACTTGGAATATCCTAGCCCTATAATATAGAATATATATAGAATTTTAATTTAATTATTATAAATATAATTAAAATAATAGATATATAGTTTTGGTTCAATCAGGTCAATAGGTTAAGAGGTTATTAGTCAAATACTAAACAATTTGTTAGCTATAAAACAAGTAGAATAAACAAATTTTTCCTAGCAATACAACCAATACACTCTTAAACACATTTCGAACGAGTATAAGACATGAAAAATAGCCAGCGAGTGATTTTTTTATTTTTTTTATTTTGCTTTTGTTTTTGTGACTATGCAAATGCGACTTTGTGAATATAGAAGAGGTCAATGCTTTAACCATTACAATATGTAAGTATGCCAGGGTGTGTACAAAAAGCGAAAAGAAAACCTAGAGAAATACGCTCAACCAATTGGACATATACGACAATTCCAATTAGATGCTTTCCAGTGTAATCCATAATTGTGTAAGATCAAATTTAATTGTTAGGTAATTTGAGTTATTGTTATTGATAATGTTTCTTAAAACTTGAATCTAAATTTGATTAATTCTAACTAAATTTGCAAAAGGACATTTAAGTTTTCATACATAAAAACTTTAAATAGAAATTTAATTGTTTTAAATTTCAAAGGGGACTTGCAAGTATTTATAAATTTTAATTTATATTTATTTAATCTAAAATTATATAATCTTTTTATCGCATTTTAAACTTTTATTTTATTTTTTTTTATTTTCCAATATTTTTTGGTTCACAAAACACACACGTTAAACATTTCAGTTTTTTACATATATATATATATATATATATATGTATATTTATATGATTATTATATGTTTTACCAAAACTTGTTCAGTTATTGGGCAATATATAACATTTGTCCCTTCCGTTTGCTTGCTTTCTTTAAGGCGCGCGGCACACACAGAGTAAAAGCAACAAGTCACGCACGAGCTGCTGCTCCTTACTGAACCACACTGAGCGACGTTTGGAATGCGACTGACTGCTGAGCCAGACGCACACTATCGATCACTGGTGCTGCTGTTGCTGACCAGTGGGCAGCGCAGTCGACGCAACTACATGCTCAAGCATGTTGAACTGGAAAGAGTGCGTCGGCAGGTGTATGCCAGTGTGTGTGTGTGTACGAGCATAGCTAGAGCATGTATTGTATGGTAAATGCTTTGGTCGTACCAGCTGCAGCCAACATGTTGCTGACTGCACAGAAAATGCTGCAAGCAACAGCATTTTATTTATTTACTCTTTTATTTTCGTGATTGTTATTATAAGCTTTTTGTTTTGTTTATTTGCTCAAGAGTTTGGCGCGTAAGTTGCGATAACAGAGCTTGATAAATCGATAACAAACAGTGTTGATAGCCAGAGATGCGCTATCTCTAGCTCTCTTGCACTGTGGCTTTCAATGTCAAGGTTGTTGCTGTTGTTATTGTTATTGTTGTTGCGCAACTTTAAGTTAATCTTTATTGCTTGACATTGATGATGCGCTCGCTGGACATCGTTCAGGGTTATGACTAAAAACAACAACAACAATATCCAGCCCAAATTGAACTGAATTGCACTGGGCAACGCACGTCAGCAGCTATAAAGCTGATTACAAATGACTTTAACTAGCAGCAACAACAGAAATTGATTAACTTGTGATTCTGATTGGCATGTGCTAGGTGTGTGTGCATGTGTGTTTGTGTAGTCAAATTCAAAAACAAAAACGGACAAGCACACGCAACTTTCGCAACTAGCAGAGGTTTTTTAAAAGTCAGGCAAACACAAGCTGATAAGAATCGAAAAATCTTCCGATTTTTTCAAATTTTTGTTGGCGATCAAGCAACAGAAATAACGGAAACAGCCGGCTATGATTAACACTTTATTTATGTTTGGTCATTTTTTTATTTATATTTTGATAAACAGTAACCAGGTTAACAGTAAATAAATACTAGAAGAATACCAAGAAGATTCTTATCAGAATCATTCACACTGGACGCGTGTCCAAAGCTATTGGGATTATCAGTAAGCGTAAGCAGACGCGTGTTTCGCGGCCTACAGACGTCTGTTGCTGATATGCTATAAACAAATTCAGGCTCAACAGATTTATACGCTTGTAGTTATACATGTACAATATATATGCATTCTTATCAGAGAACGAGCTTGTACAGTTTTATGACGTGATGGTACTAACGTACGAGATGCCATCTCCAATTACACAAACAAAAATGCAAACACACATACACGCACACACACGAATGCGGGCAAGCACAATTTAACTATTAAGTAATTGAAGCCGGCTTTGGTTCCACAACTGTTCAGGGAAGCGGTTGAAATCCACCCACAATAGTTCCGTCGAGACACACACCAGCAAACATTCACACATACACACGCTTACAAAAACATATACACCAACATAGTATCATGTGGACATCGCGCGATATGCGAGTCCAATAGAAATCAAGGTCAGACCATGAGGTGAGAGCCAAAAGAGAACAATTGTGAGAGCGGCGAGAGCGAGACAGTGCGCGGAAAGGCAAGAGCAGGACCGAAAAATATTGAGAGCGCAAACATATTGGACAAATTATGCTGGCCAGCACTACAAATTCCGCTTAAGGCACTAAATTAACAACAAATTAATATACAAATGCAAACACAAGCACACACACACATGCAATGAGAGCTAGAAGCGCCGTTATTTGAATGTTGATTTATGCAAGTGAGGTGAATAACCCGTGCTTTGCCCCTTAGAACGAAAAACACTTAGAAAAACTAATGCATTTACATATGCGCATATTTATGTATGAAAAGTCACTAAACGCACATTAATTACGCACTCGGACATTTAGTTAAACGCGCCAGCTGGCCATTGACTTACTTTTCTCCATTGTATTGCGTTTAGTGCGTCTCTTTTTGTTAGCAATTTTGCTTTTCTATAACTGTAAATATGTTTTGTCCAATTGGGTTCTGTGGCCTGTGGGAGGCTCGCGTGATTCGTTTGGTTATGCTTAATTCAAAGCATTACATTAATTAAAAACTTTAGGCACTGAACTTGCTTTGCGCGCTATGTATGTTAAACATATGTTTAAGAACATATTTAATAAATATTTTACGTTTATCAGTGGTTTTTATACGCGTTAATATGAATCCGATACAGATTAAGAGCAATTCACGATAACGATTAACGATATGCAGCAACTAGTGTTGCAAAACATCCACACGTACTGTCAACCTGATGCAACTACAATGAGTTGGCAGCGCTAGCAAACATCTGCAACATTTGCTGCGTGAAAAAGCCGCGTTTTTGTTTGTTTTCCTAGATAATTAAAGAAACACACAACATGTTCGATGTAGAGCCAATTATTGCGGACCACAAGGATGTTATACACGATGTAGTGTTCGATTACTATGGACGCCGAATGGCTACATGCTCTAGTGATCAGACTGTAAAGGTGAAGAAGAAAATAAACTTTTGTCCCCTCAATTCGCTCAACTTATAAATTCATCTCTTTTAGATATGGGACGAGGATGATCAGGGCAAATGGTCAGTAACGAGCAGCTGGAAAGCGCATTCGGGCTCCATTTGGCGTGTATCCTGGGCCAATCCCGAATTTGGACAGGTGATAGCTACCTGCTCCTTTGATCGCACAGCCTCCGTTTGGGAAGAGGTGATGGGCGAAAAGTGGACAACAATAACAAATGCGCCCACCCGACGCTGGGTGCGACGCACCACGCTCGTCGACTCGCGCACCAGCGTTACAGATGTCGAGTTTGCGCCCAAATATCTGGGCTTGCTGCTCGCAACCGCCTCAGCGGATGGCATCATACGCATTTACGAAGCGCCAGACATAATGAATCTATCCCAATGGCCAGTGCAGCATGAGATTGCAAATAAATTATCTTTGAGCTGTCTCTCGTGGAATACATCTACGTATATGGTCACCCAGTTGCTAGCGGTGAGTGGCCAGGAACTTATGTTGTACGAACATGTATCGATTAACAACTGAACATATTTATGCATTTGCAGGCTGGCAGCGATGAATCTGCCACGCCCACTGGCAAAGTATTTCTATACGCCTACAGCGAAAATGCGCGCAAATGTGTCAAAATTGAAACAGTGACCGATATAACAGATCCCGTGACCGATGTCGCCTTTGCGCCCAATGCTGGACGTACATTTCATATGCTCGCCGTGGCCAGCAAGGATCTCTATATAGTCAATATACGAGGCGTGACGTGGGTGATCAGTTTATGTATATATATATATAATATGAACTTATAGTTAACTATGCTTTTTTAGTGATTCGACGGGTGCTGGCAAATTGGAGCTGCAAACGTTGAAGTTTAGCGAACACAATTGCCCCGTGTGGCGTGTATGTTGGAATATGCTGGCCACGATGCTAATCTCCACCGGCGACGATGGTTGTGTTAGAATCTGGCGTATGAACTACACGCGTCAATGGAAATGTGCAGCGGTGCTTAAGGCGGAAGGCAGTGGACCGACCTATGAACCAAATCCAACTACGCCGGCGGCGCTGGCAACAACAGCAGCAGCCACAGCAAAGTTCTACAAAAAAGGCACCATTGGCAATCAGGTGCCATGGCATTAAGCAATGTCTATGCATAATAAGAAACATATACATGTATAATCTAATATAGAAATCTGTTATCTGTAATTTGTAATCTGTTTTGAATTTGCTGAAGCATTTCACTTACGCCTTGTGCCGTGGCGCATTTTTTTTACACCTTGGCGCAGCGCCAATGTTCGCGTCAGTCTCTGGGTCCACATTTATGTTGTGCTTCACATCTTTCTTTCTCTCAAGGCACATAGAAAATCACATTACATCACAGAAAGCGAGCAGGAGATGGTGGAGCTACAGCTGGTTCCGTGGAGCAGTTGGTAGAGCAGCGTCGTTCGTTGCGCGTTACACTTAATGTATAGAAAAACAAACAAACTATAAGCTATATATATAAGGACCGGCAGCAAGTAACGGCATTTGTTGTTTTTGAATAGCACTTGGAATAAGCAAAACAATTTTCATGCTCGTTCGCAACGATAAACTGCAAAAAGTAATCGAATTTCGTTGACTGTGTACAAAATAGGTATCTATGTGTGCGTGTGAGTGAGAGTGAGAGATCTGAGCGCATGTGTGTGTGTCATTTGTATGTCATCTGAATGCGTGTGTGTGTGTATGTGTGAGTAGCACTTTGTATTTGAACTCCGAAGCAACGCCAGCTGCGACAAGTGCAGCCCATCTTGTTAAGTTTAAAGGCAAACAACTCCAAATTATTATGGTAACATTTATAGCAAGTGCCTCTCTCGCTAGCAAAATAAAACCTATTCAGGTTTCAAATGCGTAAAAAATCATTTGTTTATTATAAATAACATACAAAAATATACCAAAACACTTTTCACGCACGTTTTGCTGCGATAAGCAATACCAAACAAATAATAAATTAGTTTCGATCATTGTCAGTGTGTGTGTGAGATCTGATAAACGCATGCTTGTGCGGACATGTGTGTATGTATGTTACATGTATGCCATACAAGTGCGTGCGAAGGCACGCGTGCGTGTGTGGGTTTTCTTGTATGTAGTAATTATGTTTAAAATCAAAACAATATCAGCTGAGACAAGTGCTGCCCATCTTTGTTGAGTTGCAATGCACACAAACTCCATTTTGTTATAGCAGCTTTTATAGCAAATGTATTTATGTGATAATAGCCAATAAAAACATTCAGAAACGAGAAATGTGAGTAAATAAAATATTAGAGGACAAAACATATTTATTAAAAATTAATTTTAATAATAAAAACTATTTACAAGTAACATACATTTTTTATATTATATGATATTGCCATGTTGTCACTGGTATTTAAGACGATCTGGCTTAAATTTTAGTTTTTGTTAAGATTGATTAATTTTTGTTTATATATATTATATGTCAAGCATTTGTTGTTATTTATATTATTTGATATATTTTCAATTTAATTTATAAATAAACTCAAATTATTGCTTCATTAATCTTCAAAAAATTATTTAATCATTAAATATTCATATTAAGTTGTTAATTGTTTTTATTATTTAAAGCTTAAATAATTTTCTTTATCTTCATAAAATTTTCCCTGAATTTATTTCAATTGATATTTGATTTTTATTTGGATGGTCATGTTATTTGACTGTCTTTCGATAATCGCAAATAGATCGAACGAACATTTTCCAACGATTAAGCACAAATGCTCAGCGAAGCATTGAGGTCATGCACCATATGAGAGGACAAAAGGACACGAGTCTGATTCTGATTCTAATTCATAAATTTGCGTTTGACATCATGTGTGCATATATTTATAGTCCATTCAGCAGATGTGGTAATAAAACTCCGATCTATAAATATTGCTCATATGGAAATTTTTCTGACAGGTTAAACACGGAAAACCATTCAAAGAAGAAAAGTAAACAGCAAAGAAATCACATAATATTCCACTTAATTGACTCGAACCGCAATAAAACAAACCAAAACAATTCAAATCCATATTGAGGCCTTTAATATTATATATATATATATACATATGTATATCCACCCTGAGTGTTCGTCCTGTTGCGCTGAATGTTATCCAAGAAATGAATTGAGTTTTGGCTTTTGCTCGGGTTTTTGTAGGCGAACTCGAGCGAGCCAACCCCTAATCACAACTTGTGCGGAGACTCGATGATGTGTTAGGTCTTCCGTCCCGTAGCCGAATGATTGTCTCTAATTGGAAGTTTTGACGTGTATATTACGTTGATCTCTGCCCAAATGGGAACACCCCAAAAATATGCATGTAAAAATCATTGAAACTTATTTTCGTTCTGTTTTTTTTTTGTTTTGGGGTGGCATTCTGCGTGGGAAGTCGAAGCGGGCAGAACTCTCACATGACACGTAGAGCTTGCTGGCCTGGAGAGTCGAGAGATTTCAGCCCTGGCAACGCGTTAAATATTGAAAACATTTATGTTTAACCTTCAGTGTTAAATTAATGCGCAGAAGATTGTTTCAATTCAATGCCAACAACAACAACAAGAGCGGGCGCAGAAGGCTTCCCTTAGGGGTTGTTATCCTTGCTGGTTGTTGGTACGGAAACGCTTATTACATCTATTTGAATAGAACTTTTGGCTTCTTCCTTGTGCCCCTTTGGTAGCAAGTACTTTAGGTCTCTGCTGCTTGATATCATTTAATTACGTAATTTCAATTAAACTTTAATTTTTGTGTGGGAATTTTTTTCCAAATAAATTAATTTATTTATTTAAATTTTAAGCTTAAAAAATATATAATAATTAATACTTTCTGCATTCTATTGAGATTTATTTTTTATATCTCAAATAAATCAAAGCAATGAAATTAAAATATTTAATTTAGCATATTATTTATTTTAAATTAAATATAAAATATCAAATTTAATAATAATTTCTGCTCTTATTAGGATATTTTGTACATTTAATTAAAATTATTTTTTGTTTGAATCAACATTTTTTTTTATTTGAAAACAATTCTTGAAGGAAAATAATTATAATAAATTAAGAAATTGATTCCACCATATATATTACCATATTATTATTATATATTAATTATTACCATATATATTAATTAAAATCGTTTTCTAGTTTGATGTTCTCTACTTATTATACTCTAAGCTGCATTTTTTTATTTTTTTTATTTATATATTTTATATTTGATTGTTAATTTAATTTGTTCCTTAAATTACTTCATTTATAATCTTTTTTTTAAATTTCTTCAAATTCAGGTAGTTTTCTCTTCGCTTACCTTTCCTTTAGCTAGCAAGTCAGTTGGAAATAGATTATGCTTATGGCTTAAGGTTGTTTAGGGGTTTTGTCTGGTTTAGGGTTTGTTATGTGCTTAGACCCTTCACACCTTGGCGCAGCCTGTTTCTAATTACGTTCAGAAAATGTGGCACTAATTCGTTAGGGGTTTTCACTGCGTTTGTTTTGTGTTTTAGTTAATGTTTTGTCGTTATGCAAATTGCCGAGTGGCAAACCACAAATAGAAATGGATGTTCAGTGCCCTCAATGCTTGACCCCCAAAAACAAACCCGAAGGGTTGGACCCACAGCTTGACCAACGGTCAGTGGTCAGCGAAAGCGGAAGCAAAGGGTCGCCGACAGTGGCCAGAGCTTATTAGTCGCGATTATCTCTTCCAGTTCAATGGGTTTCATGCGACAAAATATTACCAAAACGATTTACATATCCATTTGGTAATTTAAACAAATTGTTTTCTAAAACAATTCAAAACAGTTGAGCGTAAAATAAAATGGAAGTGAGAGAACTGTCTGTACTCATACTGATTTTTAGATTTTTCATCTTTTACTCATAGTAATATGTATGTATATATATATATATTATAATATAGCACACTGAGTGGGTTAAATAACTGGGTTGAGATAGGCTGATCTATATGCTTCTATACCTATTATCTTATATAATTCTTCAACTTGAACTCTTAGAGAATATGAAAAAATATTTATATCAAATGTCAGCTCTTACTTAAATTTTTTGAGAATCACATAGAAAGGTTGTACTTAGCTGATATTCAGCTTGTGGTTGAGCCAAAAGGACAGCTATAAAGGTAACGTAAATTCCTTGCATTTGACTAAATAATTTAACTATAATTAATAATAAATTTAAGTTAATTAGGAATTAGGTAAAAAAATGTAGCGCAGCTTATCTATGAAAATATATATTTCTCATAATATTTCCAATTAAAAGCGTGCGCATTAAATCGAACAGTTCAATCTGTTAGGAATAATAATATCAAATAAGATTTTTTTTCATTATAAAAATATTTTATTTTTATTTACACATTATTTTGGGCTTACAAAATGCCTTAAGAACTATTTAAAATGTTTTCGTAGAAAATGGTAGAAAATTGAGTTGTACCTATGCTAAGCATTTAAGACTATATACATATAGGAGGGAGCTCGTGGTATCAGAACCCCCTACATTTTCACAACTTAAGGACTATCACACATGTTCGGCTTTGATCGATCTTGGACTAGAACTGGATTGCCAACTGTTATTGGGAGACTGTGGGAAATACGAGGGAATTTTTCTGAATTATTGGGAATTAAAGGGATATAGTTTTAATATGTTAGAGTGTGTGGATATTATTTAGGAAGTATTTCCAATAATCCCAGCGAATTATTCAACAGATGCAAAATAATTCCCAATAATTGCAAATTATTTTTAATAATATTAAAATATTGAAAATAGTTCTAAAACCTTTTCCAATATTGGATATTATCCGAGAATTGTTGGAAATTCTTTGGTAATTTTCTTGTAAGTTGGGGATTTGTTGAGAATTATTCGGGGTGCTCTTCTCTAGTAGGCCATTTCAGCGCCCCAGGGCCTGTAGGGCTTCGTTCCATTCGCTGTGGCATATTGCAGGGCGCTCGCATTGTAGTCTTGGCTGACAGTAACTGGATATTGGGGCGTGGCACTGTAGCTCAGACTCTCGCTGGGTGGCAGCTCGTTGCGATGGCTGTTGGTCAGCTCTATGTAGGTGGGCACCTGCTGCTGCTGCACCTGTTGCACCGATTGTGGCACCTGTTGCGGCTGCTCGGCATGTGCGCTGTGCTCCTGAGTATAATGTTGTTGTTGTTGTTGCTGCTGCTGCTGCTGCTGTTGTTGCTGCTGCTGCTGTGGTTGCTGTTGCTGTGTGGCTGCCTCTGACGTGTGGCTCTCGCTGACAGTTGCACCACTCGTCGTTGTCGAGACGCTGGAGCGGCTCACATGATGTGGCGAGGCGCTCATGTAGCCCCCAGGGCTGGGCACATACGAGGAAGCAGCAGAGGGCGCAACGGCAGCCGTTGCATAGGCTGTCTGATAGGGCGTGGCCGCACAATTGGGCTGATAGGCGGCAACGCCAGAGATTTCGCGTTGCTGGGCAAAATACTGCAGGTGCGACATGAGGCGAAGCCTGAGCGGATCCTGTATGTCCATGCCCTCGATGGTGACCAGGTAGCGGGCCACCTCGGCGGCGCATTCCCTGAAGCCAATCGTGTGATAGTCCATGGCCACGCGCTGCGGATCGTAGCTGAGCGAGTCGAGAGCTGCAAGCAGAAGAAGAGACATTAGTAAAAAGTCAATAAGCTGCTCACAGCTCGTGGCAAACAATTGAAAAAGCAATTCCCACGCGCGCGCCTATCAGAAACTAACTGCGAGACAGCAAAAAACTACCCCTGAGCATAGCCTGAATGGGAATCGAAAGTTGCGGTGGGGTGGGGGGGGGGGCTTGAATTGCACTTGGTGCTAAGAGCGGGTGGCGATGGTGGTGGTTCGTGCCAGTGAGGTGGTGCAGCGGGCTGTGCGCAGCGTGGGAAGTCTCTGGATTCGATATTCACTCGGTCTCCCTATGCAAGTCTCTAAGGTCAACAGGTTAAGCATTGTTTAGCCAGCTTTATGATAATATATGACAAATCTTTGGCTTGATTTGAGGAGGGATTTATCAACTTGATATTGTGGTTCTCAAATCTCTGGGCAAATAATATAGACAAATAATATAAAAATGTGATAAATCTGAATATTAATAAAATATATAAATATAAATAAAATGTATCTGAAATTCGTATGTATAAAGATAAAATTTGTTAGCTGGTTAAAACCTTTTTGATAATGCAAAGGACACTATTTTAAAATGTATTTTTAGTCTAAATAACCTTAAAAAGCCGGTTATTAAATGAATTTATCTGGCATGGCGCGGCTCTGTTTGATTAAGGAACTAAATATTAAATATAAGAGAACATTCAATTCTGCACAAATTCTTGAAACAGTTTCATAACTATGTTTTATATAGATATAGCAGATTTTATTTAAGTATTGTCAGCATGGAGTGCTTAAAGCAGAAGAAGTCTTAGAAAACCCCACAACATAATCGTAACAGAAAAAAAGTCTGCAATATCGACTAATACATTCTCCATATTTGAAGATTTTTTGAACACGATGATTGTAGAAGAAACGTAATAGAATATTTATATATAAAGTGTGAATCATTAGCCTTATAGACTAGGCTATTATAGGTTCTAGTTTAGTGGAAGTAGTCCTATTATTATTATTTTTCATTATTAGCTCAAAGAGACTTGTCTTAAGAGAGACATAGATTCAAGTTCTTCTACTTCAGCTGAATGAGGATATACTACTACCAAGATTACTTAATTTTTTTTAGGTATTTCTTCTAAAACATCATCTAAATAAAAGTCTTTATAGATTGATTAATTAATCAAACCTGAAAAGTGGGCGTGGTAAATCGACATTGAATCCAGATTGATTATAGGTACACTATAGGTAATATATAAGCTCAGTCTCATTTTCGAATAACTAGTAAATATATCCATTGGTACCTCTTTTATATCATATATCTAAATATCATAATAAATATATAGAAGACCGTTTCTCAACTTAAGTTCATATATATGAACTATAAATTCCAATTTATCATCATATAACTGGTCAGATTTTTCGAGTTTCTATAGATCCGTGATCTACAACTAATCTTCATATATCTCATGAGACTGTTCGAGTTCATATTCATCAAACATCAGATCATTACCCTATATAATAATTCTACTAGCCACGCCTCATCCGAAATTTCTATTTAGACAAATCTATCTTAATCTTGGTCCACCTTTGATCTTATACTTACTTTTCGATTGCAAGTTCTTCAGATGTTCCACAGTTAGCTGTAAGATCTCAGCCTTTTCCAGCTTAGCTGAGCCCTGTTTCTCATAGGCGGAGGGGACCAGGCGCTTCAGTTCCGTCAGCGAGGAGTTGATGCGATCTCGGCGCTTCTTTTCGATGACGCCGCGACGCTTCTTGCGGCTCATCAGCTGGCAGCTGCCGGTCTCACCAGGTGAGATTCTAATTATAAAAAAAGAAAGAAGAAGAGACACAGTTAGACAATTCACAGAGTTCGGCCAGCACATGACGCATACGTACTGTTCCTTGGAAGACTCCTCCGAGTAGAGCTCGTCGCAGTCGCTCTCGGAAAGCGCGCGCTTTAGACTGTTGTGCGAATGATGGCTCTGATGACTCTGATGGCTCTGATGGCTTTGCAGGCTCTGGTGACTGTGGCTCTGTGGCGGCGGCACCCAGTGACCTTGCGGCGCGGCAGGCATGGCGGCAGCAGCAGCGCCATAGCCCCAATGATGCAGCGGCGGTGCATTCACATGCATATTGTGCTCCATTGATTGAGAGTTGATTTGGAATTGAATTGGAATTCGAATTGATTTGAGGTTTGTGTTGTTTGTGTGTCTTTATCTTTGGAATCACTTGGCAACTTGGTTTGGCACTAAAAAACTTGATGCGGCTCGCAGCTAGTTGTAGTTGTTGTGCGTAGCACGTGACTTATCGTGTGCGCGAACGGCGTTCGACTGATTTGCCAGCACACGACTAGCGGACGTTCAGGCCGACGTTTGCCCAACCTACTCTCAACCCCTTTTTAATGCCGCGGCTGCCGGCGGCGGTGGCAGCAGCAGCAGCAGCACCAACAGCCAACAGCCAACAGCAGCAGCGGCCCAATAAGATGCCGCAGCAACCACCCCCTTGGCAACGTGAAACGCGTGCCGCACCGGCTGGGGGTAGCTAACGGGCAGTGCCACGGCCTATGCTCTATGGCTCTACCTCTGCCGCTGCCTCAGCCGCCGCCGCCTTTGCCTCAGTCTCTGCCTAGCGATCAGCTTCTGCAAGTGACCAACAAATGAACAAGGAGAAGAGCATACGCCGCAGCTTACATGGTACGAGTGGGAGAGAGAGAGTGAGAGAGGGATAGAGAACATTTAGTTGCTTGACGCATTCGCACTTGCAGCATATTGTTAATACCCATTAAAAGTTATAGGCAGCGGGAGTCCTGTTAATGAGCGAATGCTGAGCATAATAACAAGCAGTGGCTATAGCTGTTAGCTTTTAATATTAATATTTTAAGCTGCTTAAATCGATTAATCTCGTTTATCGCTAAGGTCTACATTTATAATTATAATTTAACTAATAATCGAGAAGAATAAATTTAATTTAACAAGTAAACTTCAATTGGAATCTCATACTTAATCGATAAATATCGATCAAAAATAATTTTAGCCTAAAAACATGTTAGTCTGATAATAAAATTCAGTGTTTAATGAAATTTGATTTCTATTATTACATTACAGTCGCTATTACATAAGCTTCAGCACGATTTCTTTAACCAAAATGTAATCGATAAATATCAGTTTTTAGTCTTAGCATAACTGTACAATTTCTAGTGTTAGTAAACTGATTTATAAGCAACTAATAGTTGCTGCTATTTCCTTTTTCTCTTAAGCCCACTCTAAATAATTTTCTACAGGGTAGCTGCTAGTCGTGCACTTTACACTGAAACACCTGAACATCTTTTAGCCAAGTGCCATGCAAATGAAAAGCCAGAAATAATTATTATTAGTTAGTTCTTATGTCATCGAATGTCGATTGTATCGGGCAGCAGCAGGATGCGTGGCAGCGGCAGCAACAACAACGGCAACAGCTGCCGCAGCATCGGCGCCGTGGGCGGTGGCCGACGTCTGCCACAGTTTGTCGCATTGTCTTTTTGGCGGCCACTTGCCAGCGCGTTGACTTGTTGCCTCTGCCACTGTCTCTGCCTCTGCCGCACACAACTGGACCGCGACCGAGCCGCCAGCCCGAACGGCCGCCGGGCTCGTGTGCGGCATGTGGCATGTGGCATGCGGCTCCAACAAGTGCAACGCCGCCCCGCTCTGTTTGCTTTGTGTGTAGCCCGCATTTTGTAGGTCAGTGGTCCAATTTATGATTTCAAGGTTAGTTTGGAGCAGGTGCCGCAACGCCGTTGACCTCTGACCTACTCAATGCGCAGAGGAACAACAATCGATTTATTTTATAGTCAAAGGAGGCTGAGAAAATATTAAATCATATCAAATAATTCAATTACGGAAGTGCGTCTAAGCTGAACTTGTACAAAATATTGAAGTAATTTAAAAAGCGAAATAAAAATATTTGAAAATAATTCATACAAATATAATATTCATATATTACTTAAATTATTTATTTATATTTATTTTTAAATTGCAAAATATGTTTCATAGAAAAATGCATCACAATATGTAAAGAAATCTGTCAAAATATTATTAAGTCTCTTATAAGTAATATATTTGTGCTCTGAAATAGTGTTTTGTTTTTAAATATTTTGAAAAATGAAGCTGAGCGTTTTAGATGAATATAAAATTGCGCAACTTAAGAAATTTATAAGTTGTTCAAGACAAAGGATACCAAAAATATTGAGAAAATCTTGAGTCTAAACATGGATATTTCATAATCATTTTATTACGATAGTTTTATAGATCTGAGCGTAATTTACATAGAAATACGCAGCCAGACATATAAATATTTGTCATTTCATATTTATTAAAAAAAAATAACCAAGAAAAATATTGCGCAATATATTTAGAACTATCAAAATCTATAGAAAATACTTGGGAATAGCTTGATTACAATTATTTTATATATCTGGATTACACAGTCCAACGAGAAATGTTAGCGAAGGATTTGAAGTGATGAATTTAGAACTGAAGCTAGACTTTCATGCTAAGCTTTTCTGAGGTTACTCCAATGCAAATCTGCAGAAACTACCTAAATAAAAATAATTAACTACCTACCAAAAATTCTTTCCCTTAAAGCCTTTTTAAAACATTTATCTTTAATCTATCATCAGAAATCGTTTGCTGAATTAACTCAGATAAAATATCTCTGCCGCTCAAGCCGCTGTTTCGATAAATCTGTTGCCGTTTACTGAGAACTCAAATACAAATAATATATAATGAACGTTCACTAATTCCTTAAATTTAAAAAAAAGCAAATCTAACTGCAAAAAAATAAACTTTATGTTAATTAGCCTAAAAACTATGTTTGCTTCGTTTACCAGAATTGAACTCCTTGACTTGGGGAAAACTAATAGCAAAGCTGATCTAAATATACTTTGTGGCACCACAAATCAAAAAAAATATAGCCACATGCGAGCCATTTAATTTGAAGCCAATTTCCAAGTGCACAACGCGGCGTATGCTTGATGGAGAAGAAGAAGTCTCCACCTCTAACGTTATATCGATTTCAGTTTGGCAAATAAAAATGATGAAAAGTGCTTTTAGAGCACGTCGCTCAGGTTCCCGACAACAACAACAAAGACTAAGGAAGCAAGTTCATATGAGAGTTGTAATTGTTGTTAGCGGCGCGTGGGACAACAACAACAGCAACAACAACAGCAACAGCAACAGCAACCAAATAGTTGCTGGCAACAACTCACCCTTAGGGCTGGTTGCAGATAGCCGAGCTACCACCGAGTGAAAAATGGCTCGTGGGAAAGCCAAAGGTTCGACGATTCTCACGCATGTTCAGCACGTGCGGGTCGTGCGACCATCTACAACAACAACAACAAACAGGAGGCAACAACAACAACAACATGAGGAAGAAAAGCGCAGAGCAAATCGTTTGAAGTGCATTTAATGCACGTCGAATAAAACGAGCGTCGCCTTTGTTGTATTACGTTTTCATACACTAACCAAGAAGATATTTATGATATGTTAGAAATCAGGTATATAGAAATATATAGCTGCTAAGGTATATGCTTATATATACAATCTAGAACGGGGTCTCTTTCAGATACTCAAGTGAAACAAACACTTGCACAGACTCTCTTTGCCCACGATCACTATTCATATCAATCTATATCCATTTATATCTATATCTATCTAAATATATATATCTATATTATATCTCTATCTTTATTATATTTATCTAAAATCCTACTTCATGTGGAATAAAATCGAGGCATAGTCAAAAGATCACAGAGCAGAGGTAGCCCTTTCGGCTATACCTCGAATGAATTTAACAGAAGTAAAAATCTTTTAAATTAAGAATTTTCATATTTCTCAAATATATTTTTAGTCGAAAGTATTGTATATATATTTGAATTACTCAATTTACTATATACTCTATATATACCATATACTTTATAGCGCATATTCTCCCAGTCTCCTTTGCCTCAATAGGATTGCTGTGTCAACTGCATTATATTCCACATATACTCTCTATAATATACTCTCTATACAATACTCTCTAATATATATAAAATAATCTATTATAACTCTTGGAATATTTCCTAAAATCAATCAGTAAAAAACATGAAAAATATTTTTCCCAAATGACTTTTCCTCTAGAACTTGCCACGCAGCTGTTAGGGCATTCAAACTTCGCCTCGCCGAGTTCCCATTCTGTTTAATGGCTTTTTTGTGAAAATTGTAATTCTAACCAATTTTTATATAATAAAAAAATAATGAAAATTGGCTAGCGATTATAATCGAGCGTAGTGAATTAAAAATGTTTTGTACACAAAAAATTGGAAGCATTTGAAAAAATGCTGTAAATATTTGTGAACTATAGAAACTCTATAAGGCATTACGAGGTGTTGCTTTACTTCTTCTTCTTCAACTTCTATCATCCATTTCTTAATAAAACATTTGACACTCTTTGCTTCAATATAGTTCGTATAATTCTCGAAAAAAATGGAAACTCTTTAGGGGACAGGTGAAAATCCATTTTAGGGAAATTTCAGTTAATATTTTTCCAACTTTAGAAACTTTTAAGGCATTGATTATAGTTGTTGTTGTTGTTTTGCTGCTGCTGCTTCTTCTTTGTCTTTTGGCTGCTTTGTAGTAGATTTTGGGCCTCATCCGCATCATCGATCCAGGTCTCCAAGGTGCAGGCGCTGGAATGATGGCTCGACCTCTGCGAATGACTTGAGCTGCTTGGACGCTTGCCGCTGGGCAGCGCCTGCAGCTGCCGCCAGCGGCTGTCGAAGTTGGCCCAATGCTGTCGCAGATCGAAATGCTGCTCCTCATCCTGCTCCTCCTGCTCCAGGGAGTTGCCGTTGATGTCCCACTTGACAATAGGATAATCGTCGTGCGGCGGCTGCTCTCTGATTATCAAGTTATGATATTGCCCATCGAACTGGGAGCCCAAGCTGAAGCTGTAGCCGCGCTGCTCCAGCTCCCGGTCTCGCTGCAGATCGAGACTCGAATTGGATGGCGTGTGCCTTAGATAGCGCACGTTCTCCTTGTAGTGCATCAAATCGAATTGTATATCTAGATTGGATTGCGTGCTCTCCAGCTGCGGCTGCTCCACCAACGCCTCGCTGGCAGCTTCGCACTGGTATTGGACGGATCTTTGTGGTTGATTATTGTGGCATGCGTATTGCTTATCATTCATGGCAACTGGATTGCAGTTGCAGCTCGTGTGCGGCTGTCCCTCCTTCTTGCACTGCTCCTCTTGCTCCCCCTCCTCCACCTCCTCCTCCTCCTGCTCCTCATCCTCCAGGCGCTGCACAAATAGTTGCTTTGATGTCGATATTTTGCGCAGCAGCTGCATAAAAATAAACTCAATGTTAATGCGCATTAACAGAAGCGTTTAGCTGCTGCTGCTGTTACTGCTGTCGCTGTTACTGTCGCCCAAAAGGTCAGCGCCACACGCAGCTATCGATTTTTATACGCTCTACTCATTCAGCTAAAAAATGGGGTATATTAGCTTTGAAGTGTTTCAGATGCCTTAAAGGTAAAAGTGGCTATCTCTCTGGCCTTTTAAGATTACTAAAGAGTTGGGATTGTTGATAGACATGTATCTGCCTAGCTGTCTTAATGTCTGCCTGTATATCTCAATATCTTAAAATTCTATATATGTATGTCTATACATATGTATCTATACATCTATTGGTCCAGCTATAAATATGTCTATCTATTCATCTGTCTATCTTTCTTTCTGAATATATCAACATATTTATCTATCTATCTATTGCCTCTGAATATGCCATTAATATACCCATATATACAATCGAGTAAGTAGTCTATAATCCTACACACACTTTGAAGAAATAAGCTCCTCCATAGATACATATATCTGTCTATCCATCATCAATCTATCTAGCTAGCTTGTGACTACCTATCTGCTTCTGTGATTGCCTTTCTTTAAATTTCTAAAATATTTTAATATATATCCGAGGGTAGTCTAAGAATTTGTGTATTCATTTAAGTCAAATAATTTTGACTTTTTTTTTAATAATTTGAATTATTTTAACATTGAAAATGTAAATTTCTTTTGGCTTTATATTGAAGTTGACAAGTTTTCAGGTTACCCTCGCATATACTATTATATCATTAACATAATTATTAAGCATATCAATGCGCATATTGACCCTTCCCACATTCCATTTTAAGTCATTTGAAATATAAGAAAACTCGAAGACTATGAGAACTATAGAATTACTTTTGGGTACTTAGTTGAATGCATGATAAACAGGGCAGAATATTAAATGTTTCAGTTGATAATTTCATTAATTTAGAGCCTCAAAACTGAATAGCATGAGACACTTTTGAAATAATCTGATATTATACTAGTAGGAAATAGGATACATAGCCGTGTCTTCTCAGCAGCTCTGGCAATCAAAGCTTTTGCCTAAGGCAACACTACGTCAATGCTTCTTGCTTAGCAAACATCCACTTAGTCAGGCTCAGGGTATCTACCGGTCGATCACTCAACTCTAGTCACTAGTATTTGTTGTTTTTTTTATTGATTATGCACAGCGACCCACCCACGACCGCATAGGCTCACCTTGAGACAGGACTTCTTGGTGCGCCTCAGCAAGTGGGACATGTCAGCGCTCAGAGTGTGTCTATTGTTGTTGTAGGAGTTGTTGTTGTTGCTGTAGTTGTAGTTGTATTTGTTGTTGTTGCTATTGTTCAATGTGTCAGAGACTTGAGCCACGCGACATTTTGATTGCGGCTGCTCTTGATGTTGATGCTGCTGCTGCTCCTGCTGCTGCGGCTGCGGCTGCTGCAGTTCGTCGGCAAATCCAAACTGAAATTCAAAATGGAACTGATGTAGAAACTGTTTTGTTTAACCCTCTCCCGGCTTTGTGGTATGGCTGAGTTCAGTCGAACGGTTCGGCGGCGGTCGCAGGTGGACGTGAGCTGCTCGTGTTTGTCGCATGACTCATAGAGCAGCAGGAATTGCAAGTGCCAAAACGAGCTGAACACACACGCACACAGGCACACACATACTTATAGCTGAGAGCCGAAGGCTTTTGTCGGCACCGGCGCAGTAAACATAATCTCTATATATAAGTCCCGTCCCCGACATTGTTTGAGCGCAGATTTCTCGTATTTGGGGCCCATTTCGAGTGGACCCTCGAGTGCAAATGGCGGCAACGAGCAACCAAATGCGCTAATGTGGTAATGCGTTCGAAAAGCCGACTCGACCCGACTCAGCCGCCTCCTTGGCCCCACCGTCCGAGAGCCGGAGCAGGCTAGCCTTGGATGCGTGGTTTTATTGTGGCCTGGCGCCAATTTGCTGCCATAAATTACTTTGTCCTGATTTCTGCTTGTTTTCTAGAGCACTCCCAGTGCAGAGACCGAAGAAGAATTGCCGACCAACCCGATTTTGTGGAACACTCTATAAAATAAAAATAAAAAAAAAATAAATTAAATATTTTACATATATATTTAAATATGTTTATACATGATAATATTTAATTTTTTTATTTTTAATATTATTTAAGGAATGCTCTTTGCATATGTAAAACTAGTACACATTTAACAAATTTTAATGATAATGCAATGCAGATTACAATGATTGTTATGAAAATGAGTATGATATATTTAAGAAGCTCAATGGTGATGATGATAGTGATAATGATGATGCTGATGCTGACTGTGATCACAAATGCTAACCTACTTCGATGGGTTTCTCAGTATGCATAGAGCCCTCCCTCCTCTCTCTTGTGCTACCTACCAGCTCGGGAGTTTCAAGGTGCAGCTCTTCTATCTGCTCTACCTACTCATTTTTACTACTACTACTCTATGTGCTGTACTACTCACTGCTCTCAGGTTTTCTGTGTTTCCTAGAAGTTGCAGACTTAAGCCAAGCATCTTTGCCTTTGCACATTTCTTCTATTATGGCCTCTAAATTGACTTTACTCATACTTTCTGCTCTGTCGCTTTCTTCTCTTCACAGAAATGTGCTCTGTGTTGTCAAAGCCACCCAAGACTCTAGTCAGAGCAATTTATGTCAAGTTGATAGGCTTCTCAGCGTGCTCTCTATAGAGCCACTGCTCTAGATGTCTTATAATTTGAGTTGTCTATCTCCCTATCTAACTTGTCCATTGTGTCTTCTAGAAACTCTGAATCAGCTTTTGCAGATCATTTTTTTAATTTAAAAAGTCAATGCCCCAGCTTAAATAATATTATAAATATATATAAAAAAAGCTAATGCATTGCTTAGCTAATTTATGCAGACCCATAAATTTTTCTACAATTTACATAATTTTAAACTAATTTTCTGCGAAGCTGAGCCTTTAGATTGGAACTGTGGGAACTGCGCTGTCTGCAGGGACTGCGACTGCAGCGAAGTAATTAATGACATTTACATTTAAATTTCGTGGGCTTATTTACGAAATGATTTAAATGCAATTTAAGTGTTAAATGTAAAAAACGAGTTTTTCAATTCAACTACGCTTAAAAAAAGGGAAAGAGAGGGGAAGGGAGACACAGAGTGAGAGAGAGAGAGAGCTCTTGAATGGAACTTGAATTTGAAGCACTTTGCGGCTTGTCCGACAATTTGTCACATCACTCAAAGTGAAGTGCGCGAAGAGCAGGACATGGCAGGACGTGGAAGGACATGGCAGGACCTGCGTCAGAACACGACTCGAACTGAAAACTAAAAATGAATGAATGATGACACACGCAGCTAATTGCGCTGGGCAGCCACAAAAATGATATTTTATTGAATTTGAAGTTAGAAAAAGGGATATATATACAGAAGAGTAGAATATACAGTTAAAGCGTGACTGGATAGATTTTTGAGTGCTACGATCGACAGACAATCGCTCATATATTGCCGTTGGTTTTTTCTTCTGTTTGTCTCTTTGACAGATGTCAGAGTTTGCTTTTTACGCGCTGTGAACGTTCGAGTAGGTAAAGGGTATATTGATGAGTTGGCCAATTAACGATTGATCGATAACTTGGCAGACAACTGCCAAATTCGAAATATCGATTTCAAGTGCTTGATTTTAATTTATAATTGCCAAGCAATTTGAGTAGGGGGTGGCTCTCAAGTGCCGCCAGAGAGTTCAACCCCGCCAGAGAGTTCGACACGCCGCATGGATTTTTATTGTTATTGTCATTGTGGTTCAAATCCCGCAGGGTGGGATTCGTATTCGTATTCGTATTTTCGTATTATCACTTGAGTTTGTCGCCTCTTGGAGTCGTGTCAATTATGCGCATTTCGTTCATTTCGCCTGCCCATTGTGCGAAATTTACATTTTATTAGTTTTACATGCTCGAGGCATTAAAATTATTTACGATCCCAAATATTGTCGGTTGTAAATAATTTCGCTGGCACGTGGAAAACACACTCACACACGCACACACATGGCCCACAATCATTAATTGTAAAATGTAACGGTCACTGCTTGACCTTTTCCTAATTAGTGGCACATTGTTCCGGATCTATATCCGCATCTACACATACCTCCCCCTCCCTACCTATGCCTAGCGACCTATGACTGGACACGCGCCTTTTTAAATGTTTTTCAAGTCTGTTGCGATTTCGTAAATGGATCGACGACAGACAATCGTTCCACTTAGCCATAGAACAAATATAAGCTGATAAGAATATAAAAATTGAAAACGAGCTGACATTTTTGTTAAAGAGAGCTCGACTAGGGGATGATCTATAAGTCAATACGAATTATGCTAGAATATATATAACATATTATACATATTAGATTCCTATATAGATTCAAGGACTCTTACCCTTACCATTATGCATATACATTCATCAATTAAAAAAGTCATAATACCCATTAGACGTTGCCTACAGGGTATACAAGCTTTGCTAATATTTCGAGCACCGCTCAGTCTCTTGAATCAGTTAAGATTTACAGTTGTCTCCCGCTAGACGTCGTCTTGTTCGTTGTTCTATTGGAAAATGTGCACCGAGGGTATCAACTACTATGAGAAGGAGCTAGACATAGGTCGAGTTATAGCCGAGGCACAGCTGGAAGACTGCGATGAGGCGCTCAATATATGCGATCTGAGCACTGTGGAACGCAAATTTGAGTTGTGGCAAAAGCAGCTGCCACGCATCAAGCCCTACTATGCAGTCAAGTGCAACGATGAGCCACGAATCGTGCAAACTTTGGCTGACCTCGGCGTGGGCTTCGATTGTGCGTCGAAGAACGAACTGAAACTGGTCTGCATAATTAGTATAAAATATAGATAATATAGAATATGTAGAGTATAGTAAATTAATTATGGTAAACTAATTTCAATTAATTACAAATCATTTTATTATGTTTCTGATATATTTAAATAGCTTCTCAATATATAGATATATTTATATACCAAAATAGTTTTCATATTTATTATTTAATTATATTATAATATATTTCAATTGATGATCATTGATTGAGATATGTATTATAATTATACATAGACTAATTCATATTAATAAATCTGATTTATTACTTAATAGGTTCTCGACTATGGCGTCTCGCCCGATCGCATCATCTTTGCCAATCCCTGCCGTCCAATCAGCCACTTGAACTACGCCCAGCAGCAGAAGGTGCTGAAAGGCACCGTGGACAATGAATTTGAGATTTACAAGCTGCACAAACACTATCCCAATTCCAAGTGTGTATTGTCTTCAATCTCTCTCTCTCTCTTTTTATATAAATATATATATTTTTTTAACAGTATCATCGTTCGCTTTAAGTCTGAGGCAAAGGCCGCTCAATGCCCGTTGGGCGATAAATTCGGTTGCGATGCGGACATTGATGCCTCAGCACTGATGCTGCTAGCAAAATCTCTTGATTTGACAGTGAGTCACAGAAAATTGTTATAGATTATATATGTGGTAGCTTAAACATAGAAATAGGCAAAGTTTTATATAAAAACATGCATTAGAAATAGAAAAACTAAGACAATTTATTGTCAATTTGATAATCAGACTGATCAGGATTGAAGTAAATATGTTGCCTAAAGTATATATAGTCGTGATCAGCAATGTAAATTTATTTTTACTTCAACTTCCAGGTAACAGGCACTAGTTTTCACGTTGGCTCCGGCTGCTCCGAACTGGAGGCCTATGAACGCGCGATCAAGAAGGCAAAAAACCTTTTCAAGTTTGGTCAACTCTTGGGCTACGATCTGCACCTCCTGGACATTGGCGGCGGCTTTCCAGGCAGCGATGATGAGCACTTTATAAAGGTGCGTACAGTCTGATAGATTGCAAATATTATCGAATATATCTGAATGCATATACAGTTGGCTGGCACAGTGAACAGTGCAGTGCAAAAGTATTTTGCCGACGAACGTATTGAGATAATCGCCGAACCAGGTCGCTTCTTTGTGGCAGCGGCATATACACTGGTCTGCAAGATTCATGCCAAGCGCGAGGTGCGCAATGCCGCCGGCAAGCTGGACACTGTTATGTACTATTTGAACGATGGCGTCTATGGCTCCTTCAATTGCGTATTTTACGACCATCACACGGTTACAGTGGAGCACTATTTGGTAAGAACAACCATGGAATAATATCTCATCATATTTCATATCATATCATATCTTAGGCTGACGACCATCTGCCCACATTCAAGAGCTTAATCTGGGGCCCCAGCTGCGATGCTCTGGACAAGGTTTGTTTTATTCACTCTGCATATAATCTGTACATATACATATATATTTCAATTCAATTTCAGATTTCTGAAAATTTACGTTTACCCTACTTGAAGCGTGGCGATTTGCTGGGTTTTCCAAATATGGGCGCCTATACAGTGCCCATAGCCAGCGCCTTTAACGGGTTCCCCTTGCCCAAGGCTCTCTTTTTTAAGGCCGTATGACTAAATAAACAAGATATCTGTGTGTTAGTAACCAATATGATTTTTTATTCATTATAATTGCTCCATTGAGAACTTAGGATATGTTTGCTTTAATACTCTCTCTGCCAAGTTCTACAACAAAGGCAATGGAACTGCTCCATGGATTCACTTTTACTTAATTTTGTATAATTTTTTTTTGTTAAATTTTTCAAAATATTTTGAAAAGAACAGCTAACACCAAAACTGACCCGAATTGGGATTTTCAGCGCATTCTTTTGAAAATATTTTCTTTTTGGGAAAATATATATATATATATACATATGTATATATATATATATATATATAGAGATTTTGATAAAGATTTGCGTAGAATAACGTCCGCCAGTTGGTTAACTGACCCAACCGAAACTGTCGCACGTTAGTTTGGGCAATATAAAATAGGTATATGCATGTATACATATATATATATATATATATATAACTTAGATCAAATACAATTCAATAGAGTTTCACATATTAATATCAAAAAATCAAATCAAAAAACAATTTCAAAAATTGTATTCTCTTAATATCAAAAATTCTTGCTCATGCTCAAAAGTAGTTCTATAAAATTGTGTTTTTGCTCTGATATGTTGGTTGATATGGTATAACGATTATTTGTATATATGTGTATATAATAATTGATATCGTGTATATGCGCTTATCGCTTTCTCTTCATGTTGATCTCTTGCCAGCTCGCTTATGCTTGCATATAAAGAGTACAAACTACTTATTTCATAATCAGTTCTTGGTGATTGATGCAAATATTATTATTTTCTTCTTCTTTCGTTTGAACGCGTACAATTTTCCATTTCTCATTAGTGTTATAATTATCATTATTATAAGATAGTTTTACATATACATATAGAGTTAGTAATTCTTTGGTAAATAATTCAAATAGTGGAAAAATTTCGACTAGGTTTTCTTTTTTCATTTTTTTTTTTTGATATGTTGCTTGGCGGAAAAAACTTGAATAGCAAAAGGTAATACGATGCATATATAGAATATATATATATGTGTGGATAAAACAATAAAATAACAAATCTCATTATAATGATTGTATCTCACAACAGCGACGACGACATAGTAGTACTACACACATAGACATGCACAATAAATAGGTACATATATGTGCTCTTACAGTTCTATAATATAATAGTTAATAATATGATAATAATAATAATAATAATAATAATAATATCGCTTAACTTGTAACAATTCACGTTTGTTTGTTTTCAGATATGCTTGCGTTTACATTTTGTTCATTTAGTTTTTTGACTCTTAAGTCTAAGCTACGTTTTGATTGCCGATCGATAACATTTATCGATAGGTTAACAACTAACGATCGGCTCGCAATTTGTATTTAATTTAATTTTCTTGTTTTTACTTTTTCTTTTGTCGGGCTACTGTTCGAATGGCTTAAATGTTCTGTGTGCGTATTTAATGGATACTTTATGAATTCTCTTCGAAATTATTTTCTCTTCGTAGCGCGATCTATGACATTGGCATCAAAACGACATAAAATTCAACAAGGTGGGTGTTTTTTGTTTTCTTGAGTTATTAGTTATTTTTTGCTTTTTTTTTTGCATTTTTGTGTAATTCAGTTTCGATGGGGCACTTGCGGGTGATATTGCAGCTTGTTTGTTTTTGAGTGGGAAGTTGTTGTTGTTGCTGTTGTTGTTGCGTGCATATTGTGTCTAACAATTGCCAGAGTTGCATAATTCACGGATTCACTATAATCTATAATAAAAAATACAATACAACAACACAGAAATGGTTTGTAGGCATACAAAAGTTGGACATTTGGGAATGGGGGATTGGGACTCGAGGGCGGGGTGGCTGGGCTTAGTAAGTATCACTTCAGCTAATGATCTGGACTGATGATGATCCATAATGGATAAGCGGAGCAACGAAAACAAAAAACGGGGAATGTGTGAATGCAATTACGATACGTTTGCGTATGCTGCTTTTAGTTAGGGAGTTTCGCATTTATATTTAAACGCTACTCAGAAAGGCCACGCTACACATGGCCAATTGGGCCAAAATGTTCACTTGCAGTATCCGCATTAGACCGCCGCTGGTGGGTGAGGGACTCACATTGAGGCCAGCGCAGTGCATCTTCTCAGTGGGCATCGCTTGTACAAAATATTCGCGATTATCCAACGACATGTGGCACAGCGGCTTCTTCTTTTGTGACATTTCATCGTCCTTGTTCTTTAGATCCTCCAACAGCTTTGGGAACCAGATCAACTCACACGAACAGTTCAATGGGTTGTCTATGAAAGTTACAATACATATCATTATGAGAGTTCTTCTTCATTGGTTTCCCATCTACTTGCCAGTGATATCTATTATGCGCAATGTATCGATCACCGGTTCCATTGTGTCCTGCGGAATGCGTTGCATTTTATTGTTTTGCAAATTCAACGTCTCCAGCGAATTGAGATTCTCGAACAGGGTACTGGGCAGCACTTTAATACTAAATTGGAGTAAAGTTAATTTGTGCATAAATTCCACATATATTTTAGATATATTTTGATTGCTTTACTCATTTTTCTGCAGATTGAGAAATGTGAGCGAATCGCCGTATCCAGTAAAAGCGTCATCGGCCAGCACATTGATGTTGTTGTTTCTCAAATCCAAATGACGTAGACGATGCAATGGACGCAGTGCCTCACTTGGTATGGCGTTTATATTATTGTCGCCCAAACGCAAATACTGCAGATTCTCTGTATGAATGTATATATACATATATATATACATACACATATATATATACATATATGTATACGTATTATAAAATAGCACTAAATGATTTTTATAACACTCACCCTCCAGTCCCTTAAACGCATCTTTGTCAATAACGCTAATCTTATTGCCCTCTAGCTCCAGCGAATTAAGTAGAGTTAAGTGTGTGAATACATTTGCAGGCACGGTTGTGATCATATTATGTGCTAATATCAGAGAATCCAAATTCTGCAGGCCTGTTAATTGCAATGGATATGGGTTCAAATATAAAAAATATATATAAAATATAAATCATCAAAATTTGCAGTTAACTCACCCTCAAAATCTCCTTCACTGATTGTACGTATCTTGTTCTCCTGTATCTCGAGTTTCTTTAGCGTATCCAATATGGAGAGAGCCTTTTGTGGCACACTGGATAGGTCATTACCACCCAGATTCAAGCGCTTCAATTTTCTAAAAATCCCCCTTTATTAATACTCAAAAACTTAATTTCTATTATGTGTGATTACTTCTCTAGACCGCGGAATGCTTCGGGATCAATCTGTGTTATTTTGTTCTCATAGAGCGTTAGTATCTCTAACGTGTCCAGGCCCTCGAACGCGCTGTTATGTATGACAGTGATTTTATTGTGATTCAAGTTCAAAATCAGCAAATGATATAAATGTTGCAAAGCCTGTAAAAAAATAATTGTTTATTAGTTGAATAAAAAGGAATCTTGTGAGCTTATTTGTATAGTCAAGAAAATTTTATTTTTATATTGCTTACATATCGTATACTTAATTTTTCTTGGCAGAAGCATTTATAAAATAGCTGCCAAAATGGCTACGAAAAATGGCCGCCTAACACATCAGCACTTATCGATAAGCACACCTATCGCTTGTATTTACAATTCAATTGAGATGTGCATACAGATATGCATGCATATCGATATTTAAGTACGATCAAAATGAACTCACTTGCGATGGCACCGTTTTCATTTGATTTAATGAGACATCCAACTGTGTGAGTCCTTTTCCTGCAAACAAATATACATATATACGTATAAATTTGATAGCATATATTTATGTCTTTAATTTGCAAAATTACCCAGCGAACTTAATGCGTTCTCCTCGATGGCTGCGAGGCTGCTGTTGTGTATTGTCAAATGGCGTATGTCCAGAGCCAGAAACACGAATCCCTGCAGCTTGGGCAAATTATTGTGTCGCAGCTTCAAATAGAATATGATCGGGCTTTTGCCCTTCAGTGTGCCCATGGATTTGGCAATATGCGAAAGATCCGTCGTCTCGCACAACACATCCAGTCCATTCTTTTTCACGGTGCATATACAGGGCGAAATATCAGCCTGCTCCGGGCACACCTGTTGCGGTGTGCCCTGGCCCATTGCTTGGGCCAGCAGAAACAGCAGCAAACAACTTATGACGCCCACTGTATGCGTGCATTGGAATAGCAGCTGCATTTGTCTTACCATGTTGACACGCACACTCGCACGGAGACCAAAGCTCAGCTCAACTTATGCAGCGATTGCGATTGCACCGATGATTCCAATATATACAGCTGTGTCCCTGCGAAGAATATAAGAGCATGTATAAGAGTCTATGCAAAAGCGAATTACAAAGCGAAAAGCGAATTACAAATTAAGCGCACAATGCGCGATTTGGTTTATGTGTGTGTGGGAGTAAATGAGTGAGAGTGTGTGTTTGTGTTTGTGTGTGTGTGTGTGTGTGTGTGAGTGTGTGTGTATGTGTGTGTGTGTATGGGTGTGTGTTTGCGTGTGTGTGTGTGTTTGGCGGATTAAAAATAAATTGAACTAATTGAGCAGCACTTGACGTACAGTCGTTGTTGTAGTTGCTGCTCAGCGTCCAAAGTTACGCATGAAAATTGCAACAATAAATCAGTATATATATATGTTATATATAAAAGATGAATGCATATAATATATATTTAAAATGAACAATCGATTGTCGTTACACTCACCTAAAATGTTTGTCCGTCCCTATTGAATGAGTGCCAAATAAAACATGCTTCTTAATGCGATGCAGCGTTAAATCAGTTGAAAAACCTTTTATCAAACCCGAGTTTCCCACTTTTCTGATTTTACAGTTTCCCACATTCGACAACAAGCAACAATTAGTCAATGTTGACTTTTACTCTGCACATACGCACACACACACAGGAGTGAGGAGTGCAGCCTCTGCCCCTGGCTGGCTGTGTGCGTATATGTGTCTGTGCTTGGGAGGTTGTGGTGGTGGGCCGTAAAGAGGGGCGTGTGTAAACTCGGTCAGAGTGTGTGTATAACGATGTAACGGAAAATCGATATCTTAAAAAAAAAAATAAAAGAACTGTTGCCACTCAGCGATGATATTTTTCTATTATTGTTAAAACTCTTTGTATTTATATATTTTTATTTTTAAATATGCACTAACACTTAAATTATCTGAAATTTTGCTCAATTGTTGTCGCATTAGATGAACATGATTTTGATTGTGTCGTTTAAATTTTAGTTGTGGCAACGCTTAAATTATTTTTTATAGAACTTTTCGATGCCGCGCGCCGACACATGCATTAGTTGGGTATATATATATATATATATATATATATTTATATATATGTGCGTATATAGTATGAGGGGACGGCGGGGGTGGAAAAGAAAACAGTATAAACAGCGCGAGTAAGAAGCACGTTTACTTGGCAAAACCGACGACAGCGGACTGAAATTCAATTTCAAAATTTCGAAACTTTGGTGGTTGGTTGAGTCGTGTTTCGAGTCGAGTAGTGCTGGGAAGCGCTTCCACAAATGGCATTGCCATCTTGATGAACGATATGGTCAGCTTAAAACAGCAGATATTTATAGTGATCGAATACAACAAATCGAATGTAATTAATCGCAAGCACAGCAAAAATGAAAAAGAAATTTCAAAATTTTAAATTTTAAGTCTTAAGAATTTTTGATTTTAATATTTAACAGAGGCATATAAATACAGTCATCTAATAACATATATAGCATATAATCGCAGCAACTTTGGAGGAAAACTGTTGAAATTTAAAAACGCAGTAATCGAAAATCAATTTAAAAACCATGTTTAATAGCATAAATAACGAATATTCAAAACGAATTTGAAAAGCAAAACAGTTTTAATACGCTACGTTCTTTTCAAACACAGCAACCATTTGAAACTGTTCAAAGTCAAAAAATAGTTAGAGGAAAATCTGTAGAGTATCATTTCATATTTATATAGTGCTTTGATCGGAATAAACTAAATTTTTCAAGTGTTCAGAAATACTTATTTAATTGTATACTCTCTTGTATACGTTTCGTTTAATATTTTGGTTTGGCGTCGATAAAAAAAAATCATGGCCAAATGGAGCAAGCAGCTATTTATACGTCTCTTGTGCGAGCTGATTGCGAGTCTACTTGTGCAATTCCTTGGATGCAGTTTCGGTCAAGGCAGTTCGCTTGCATATGCGTTTTCTTGGGGCGGATTAATTATTGTTGGAACGATGGCATTTCGAATCATATCCGGCGCTCACATTAATCCGTGCATCTCGATTGCCTCGATGATATTGAAGAATATCAAAGTACTGGATGGTTTTCTTTACATGCTAATGCAGTTAGTGGGCTCAGCCATCGGCTTTCTTATTGCTTACGTTATGTTCGGATCTAACACATTATTTGGTGCTAATACAAATTATTGTGTAACGACGGTTACTGTCGATCCATGGTGGAAGGCGCTGATTATCGAATTTTATTTGACCGGCGCTTGGGTTCTGGCCTTCTGCTCATCGTGGCATGAAAGCAATCAGGAACTCAATGAATCTGTCTCACTGAAAATCGGACTTGTTGTCGTTGGCGCCACTCTCGTAGGAGTGAGTTAATATATCTATATCTTATTTTATTATATATTCAATTAATGGTTTGTCTATTTTCCAGGCGCAATATTCTCACACCTGCATGAATCCGTTCCGTTCGCTTTGGCCAGCTATCTTTTCTATGAACTTTGATCACATCTATATCTACGTGGGTATGCCCATTGTGGCGGCCATATTGCTTCCGTTCGCATGGCTTTATATTTACTTGTTGGGTGAAGAGGAGACTGCGAAAGGACCTGGAGCCGAAGTCAAGAA
This sequence comes from Drosophila hydei, assembly GCF_003285905.1. Classification (NCBI taxonomy): domain Eukaryota; kingdom Metazoa; phylum Arthropoda; class Insecta; order Diptera; family Drosophilidae; genus Drosophila; species Drosophila hydei. The sequence continues at coordinate 2,422,129 of NW_022045843.1, read as the reverse complement.
TGAGGAGGAGTGACTCATCTTTTACTACGGTCTTCAGAACAGAAAATTTTTTTACAAATTTTTGAGTGAGGTGCAGATACTTACATATTTATTATTTATTATTTAACGTAATAAAATCATGCAAAACACGCTCAGAGAGAATATAAGCGACTGTATCTATTGCCCGAAAATAATAAAGATTATAGTGAAGCTTGGTGCATTTAACTATGGATGGGAGGGCGGGGATGAGGATTATAAGGGGCGTAATTAAAATTATATGATTTGGTTAAAGTGGCATCAGATGCGACGATTTTCGTGCTCGAATAATTTAGTCAACTAAGCAAGCAACTTGTATTTTGTATAATATATATATAACTAGTATGTTTTATAAATAGGATTAGAGTACATGGAAATAATGCATATCTTATTTTGACACATTTGTCAACAAAATGATTTAAGCGTGCTATGCTGGGCTCTGCTCTACGTTTTTAACTGCAACATTTGGTTCACTGTCCTGCTAAAGACCCACGGCCACCCCGGCAGTGGGCGTATAGAAGAGGCACTGCATCGCCTCCTGAAGGGCACGCTGGCATGCTAATGTGGCCGTAAAACCGCCAGCATTCTCCTGCGGCGTCTCGGGCCGTATATGTGAGACGTAGCCCATGGACTCGACTTCGTTAATTGGCGGCGGCGAGGGACCCTCGGTGATGGGTATGAGTGGCTCGTATATAAAGAGAGGGCCTTCCTCCGATTTTGGTACTGGCAGCAATGTTGGATCCGCAGTCTGGCCAAACTTAATGCCTGTGGAGAATTCGTTTGCGGCTTTGGGTGGCGGCAGCTGCTTCTCCTCCTCGCGCTGTTTTTCCGCCTTTTCAGCGAACTCGCTGACAATGGTGGCAGCGTCCTTGCCGCTGTACATGAGCTCCTCGATGAGTGCCTGCTTGTCACGTGCCTTTTTCTTTTTATGCTCTGTTTCCAGCTCTTCGAGCTCCTTCTTGCGCGACTCGTCTTGCACGCGCTCCAGCTCGAGCAGCTCCTCCAGGGCGCACTCGTCGCGTCCGACACGCGTCTTGTTGCGCTGAATGACCTCGCGGTTGTCGCGCTTGTAGGCCTCGATGCGCTTATTGGTCTCAATAATTTCGATGTTGTTGCACAAATTATAGATAATGTCCTCGATTTCCTCCAAGTAATCATTGTACTCCTCCAGCGTGGCAAAGTCCTCTTCGCGTTTGTTGTAGTCGCGCAATATGCGCCGCCGTATGTCAACCTCTTTCTCTACCATGGGATCCTCGAAAAGCTGTACGCGAAAGTTGTTTCGCCGCAAGGGTACCATGCATTCCGGACAAGCGCCTGAACCCTTCAAGAAGAGCATATCCACGCAAGATTCGCATAGCGTGTGACCGCAAACGTTAACCATCAGCTTCAGCGATGGATTCCGATATTTGGTGGTCTTGCACCGCGGACAGGCCTGCTCCTCCATCCTGCGGTCGTTTTATTTATAATTAGCTTTGATTTATTAAATAAATTAAGACTTATGCCGGCCAATTACAAGACATTAAAATATATGACTCGAAATGGCACACGCCGAAATCAGCTTGTTACCAAAACGATAATACAATAGAATACAACGCTGAATACGTAAATTGCCTATGCATGGTCACCCCAAAACAAAATATATCGATATAACACTCTCGATAGCTAAGGCGCGTTTTTAAATGACATGCTGACAAAGAGTAAATGGCAGAATTTTTAATTTTTTAACATTTTATTTTAAACAGCATACGCGGTAGTTGCTCACATTAAGAGTAGAATTTAAACATTGTTTTTAATATACACGCATATATATATATATATATATATATATATATATATATATATATATATATATATATATTTTTTTTTTTATATATATATATGCATTAAATAAGTATTTTAATAATTTACATCGATCAAAACCTTTTCTTATATGTACGTACATAGGTTTCAGCAGCAATTTGTTGTTTCAATTAATTTTTCTTGTGTTTTGTTTATTTATTTATATAAGTAGTTAAAAGCATTTTCAAGCAGATGCACAAACATTTTAAATCAATTAACATTTTACGCTGATTACTTGGATTCGATATTTGTGTGGTATTCCGTAATACTTGAGAAAAAGGTCGTATGTGTGGGTGTGGGTGTGGGCATGTGTGTGTATGTGTGGTTTTGATATAAAAGCAGCACATTTCGAAATATATGAGAGTTATATACGTAAAATGCTAGAGTGGGCTAGTAGATTTAGGCTAACTTACGCGCTAAAATGTTGTTTGGGCTTACACAATGTATACAATCTTCTTGAATGGACAAAAATAAAACAATAGATAGATTTACATACATTACATATACATATATATATATATATATATATATATATACGGATACGCATACATATACGCGAGCACAGGTAGCGGCGTATATATATGTAAAGAAATCGACACGAAACCTAAAACAAGAAATCAATCAAAGGCGCGCTTTTTTCTCTGTATAGGTTCAACAAATTTTCGATTCAATTATAAATCGAATCACTGTAAATATCACAATTTAGTTAACACATACTATACAATGCATACAATTAAAATAAATTTAAACGGCTTGTCAATAACAATATATGTCGCATGTTAAATAAAAAAAAAAATAGAAAAGAATATAACTCGTCGGGTTGTTGGAAAAGTGGGAGCAGCGGGCAGCGGACAGCTAAAGTGAGTTGGTTATACACAATTTTAAACGACTATCAATCAGAAGCTAGCCCTGCAGTGCGGTAACCTCCTCCTCTAGCTCGGCGTCCACCTCATCAATCTTGGAGCCGCTGCAGCCGCGGCACTTGCAGCAAATGATGCACGGCGCAGCAAGCAGCAGCAGCGGCGATGCCACCAGCAGCAAAATGCCAAAGCCGGCAAATATGCCAATAACTTGAGCACGATGCCAGACGACAGAGGCACGAGAGTGACCCAATTTGTTCTTGCACGGTCCCTTGTCGTAGTGCCGCAACAGAAAGTCATCCTGCGAATAAGCGAATGCATTCATTAGCCTCACAAACAACAGCTGACAATTAATGCATGTGGTGTACTCACATCGAGACTGGCCAGACAGTACCAGCAGAAGACGTGCTTGCACCGCTTGCACATCATCTGGGCACAGCCTTCGTCCTTCTCAATGGGCACCGCGCACATCGGGCAGCATTTGATGAGCTCGTTATCGAATGGTATGCCAATATCATCCTGGCCATCAGCAATCAAACGACGTCCGAATTCCTCACAGCTTATGTTTGGATGATACTGTCAAAGGTAAAAGCCGCAACGTTAATTAATTGATAGCTTCAAGATTGGGTCAGATGCAAAACGCCATACGAAAGGCAAACAAGTTGGGGCCTGAACTTTATAGCCGATATAGATAGAAGTTCATAAGAACTGGCCCTTTCTGCGTAAGCTGTGCTTAAGCTCGACCATGTTATTTCCAACTTACCGCCTTTTTGCAGAGAGCACAGAACTCATCCTTGCAGGAGGGACAATGCACCGATATGGAGAGCAGTGGTTGCGCGCTATCCTGTTGTGGTGTGTAGCTCTGGGATGTTGATGGCGATTCATCCATTTGGCAAATGGCGCTGCCTGCTAGCCCAGTCGTAGTGCCATTTGCCGTGGTGGCCGTGGCAGTGGCCGTAGCCGTAGCTGTAGCTGTAGTTGCTGTGCCCACCATGCAAATTGTCTCGCAGCCGGCACGTGGGCACCAGGTGCGCGTCTTATCCAATTCGATTTCTATAATAGAGAGCAGAGCGGTTGATAAATGTATTTCGATTAGGCAAGGGATTAGGCAACGACACGTACCTCGGTTTAGGCGATAACGATGATGTTTCTTTAGCAAGTTCGTTGTGGTTAGGTTCGCGATTTCGGGCAGCGAGATGGCGCCCTGGGCGGGACATTTGGCATCGGGGCAGGAGATCTCGTAGGCGCCTTCGGTTATCTCAAAGTCCACATAGGCGCGCATGCACTGCAAATCGAAGCAGAAACAAGTAGGGGTTATTATTGATGGCAGGGGTGGGGCGAAAGTTTCATTTAGTTGTTTCAGTTGCTGGCGCAAAAACTAAACAATTTGGCATGCAGCGCAGTATAATCCGCTTTGAGCTGGCTCCAACTCAATTCCATTAGCTCTATAGCAACCAAATACTCATACAACGAGACCAACAAGCTCCTCTTACAGTCACCCTTTTCACAGCTTCGCATTGTGTGCGTGTCTGTGTGTGTGTATGACCCTTGGGCAAAACTTTTGTCAAGGCATTTTGTAAATGCTGTTGCCTGCTTTTTGCATTGGCAGCCGCAAAAGTGTGGCTGTCAAAATTATTTCATTTTTAAGCACCCACAGCACACACACACACCACCTCATAATACACATTGGTAGCCACAAACTTTCAACAAGGACAAAATGCTCTGCGGAAGCTGTATAAATAAAGATTTAAAAACTTTGCCCGCTCGACTCGGCTCGCTTGGTCGGCTCCGGCTGCCCATCTGCCCCAAGTTCCGTGCCCGATATATATATATGCAGCTTCTGCTGTTCGCCTCTTGCGCATTAAAGTAATGAAATTGCTAACGGAAAACGGAAACTTCTAAATGCTAAATGCACCAAGCACTTGAATACCCTATAAAAAACGAGCAAATTAGAGTGTCAAGTGGCTTGCGAATAGCTGAAGGAATCTTAAATATATATTTAAAATAATATTTGTCTTATTTTAGAGACGATAAGGTAATATATATGCATGGCTGACACAGCCGACACTGTTCATATCTATGCTAAAGTCTACATATATCTATATAAACAGCTGATTTCAGAGAAGTAGCTGAGCCTGCTTTAATAGATATAAATATTCTTATTTTCAGAATTGCATTTGAATTCTAACAAAAATAATCTAACATATCTAATAATAACAAATGTATATAAATAAATACCTACAATTATATACATATGTATAGCATAATATTATTCATAAAAACTTTATATTTTGCTTCATTATTACAATGAAAAAAGTGTCGATTTGTTCACTTAGTTGCACCGCATATCAAGCATACTTAATATACTTAATATATTCTTAAATTAATTAAATTAAAATTCTGTCATATATCATACATATTAAAACCATTGCCTGCTTCACTTGACATATAAATTATTATTTAATAAATTATACATATTTTCCGTTGCATATTAAAAAGTGTAGCATACATTTGTGCGTCGCGGGAAATATGCGTTTTGCATTGAAATTGCTTTGCACTTTTGATCAAGCTAAGCAGCTTAATAGCATCAGCTAAAGTGCAGGCAGCAATTTAATTTGCGTGCCACATTGCAACACTAAAAAATTATATATAAAAGGAAAGCCATTTGTTGCGGATTTTCCGCATTGACATTTTCCATAATGCAGACAAAATGACAGCGTTTGTTGTTGTTGTTGTTAAAGCTGGTGCAGCAGTCGCATCATATTTTTAATCGCGTCCATCAGTTGAAATCCCGTTGCTGCATATTTCGCTTAATCCGTAGGCAGCTTGACGCTGGCCATGGAATTTACCTGGCCATCAGTCAGACTCGTGCGGCCAGGGCCATTGCCAGCGCGACACTGCCTATGCCTCAGCTCGGCTGCAGCCACAGCCACAGCCGTGGCATAAGCTGCACAAAGCTTGCCGAAATGAATATGCAGCAGCAGCAACATCGGCAGCTGTTGCCACAATTTAGTGGCCTGCGGGCCAGCAGTTGCAACTCTCTTGTGCAATTTATATGGAAAAGTGAGCCGCAGCCTGTTGGCTTGCAGCGCCAGCGACTATTTTTATTATTCCTACTAAATAGGACCGCAAATATATATGTTTTCATTTGAGTGCTTCATAAAGAGCCCACCGACAAAATTACAATTAATATTACACAGAATATATTACAAAAGAGAGGCACACAAACCGAAAATAAACTGGTAAAGAGAATAATTACGGACGATGCACTACGATTATCAAAACTTGTGCCTCTCGAGCTAGGCAAAGAGTTCAAACTTAACAATATCTGTATAAATTGTTACTTCTTTCACTTGGCAAAAGCGGAATAATATTTAATATTTAATTATAATTTTTTTTTATTATTATATTATAATTTTTTTTGTATTATTTTCATTTATGTTTACACATGTAAAATCAATTTCAGCAAGTTGCAAAAAACTCTTTCAATTTCAAAAATAAATACAAACAGGAAAATTCATCTTTCAACTTAAATTGGCTATTTACTGGGCCAACCTGTTGGGACTATAACAAATGAAACAATTTTCGTTTTGTGAGCTACAAAAAGAAAAGAAGTTAATTGCTGGTAAATTAAGCAACCGAAACTCTGTGCGCCCCACTTGCTGCTGCGGCGTGCTGCAAATTAAGCTGCCTAAGTGAAATTGAGAGCATTTGAGCATTTGTTGCGGCGGGAGCTGAGCTCAGTTAATGTTCGACCATTCAGCGGAGTCAAAATGTTGCGAGTGCTACAAAAGGCTTTGGCGGAGATCCTTGGCAACCTTTCGTCATGTCAACAGTTTTCGGAGCGCTCAATTGTGTGGGCCATTAAAAGCCAAATGCCACAATAAACGCACACGCACACACTCACATATACACAAAATATTAGTATTAATAACGGCACTTGGCAAATTTCCGTCTGTGCTCATAAAGCACTTTACGCAATGCGGGCCAGGCCAAAAAAAAAATAAAATGGGAAGTGCTTACAATACCTATAAAAGGGCAGACAGAGAGCGAGAGAGAGGAATAGAGATAGAGAGAGATGCATAGCTGGGGAATTGAAACGAAATAAACAAATAAAAATTGACAAAGTTAGCATTTGCATGGGGAACATTTTTTATCAGTGGCAGCCGCAGCAGACGGCACAAACTTTTTGTCCCACTGCGTGCGTGTGTGTATGTGTGTGGGTGCCCAACTGATATATGGTTTTTATTTAAAAGTGCCTTTACATGCCGCACAGTTCATGGCTTTTTATCGCTGTGTTGCCGTTTGCGCGTCTGCCTTTATGACACACAACATTTTGGCAATAAAAATAACATTTGTTAACGCTTGTATTACATTTATACAGTTATACATATAAATATAAACAATTTCATATAAACAGGATATTTATATTTGGAATGTGACCAGTGCAAATATTTATTAAGCTAAAAGCTAACACATAAAACTGGCTTAAAGTGAATTGAAAAGACGAAAGAAATTCCCAAAAGTGAATACTGAATTATATAGGTAGCATATAGAGGATTATAGACATATGCAGACTAAAGTAATTATTTTGTTCAAACATAAGCACCTGCCATAAATAAGAATAGTACCTACGATACACATACATAGTTATGAGTAGCAAAAACAGTTACTACTCTGAAGCATGGCTTAAAGTATAAAACACAGGTGTAAGCATCGCATGCACGTGCACAGGTGCAAATATGGTGCATGTGACAAGGGAAATATGAGCCCTTCAATGACTCGCAGTACTTTTAAGATGCTCTTGTTACGCTAATTATTGCTGATTACTCTATGGCTAAGACAATTGCGCTTTCCCAGCGAATTATATAAAATGTTTTCATTAAAGTCCGCTAAAATGTTAAGAAAATATCGAATGCAATTCTAATATTAAAGCAAAAATAATTACAACCTTCTACTGTCAAACTAGCAGCAGCAAAATGCTTTAAAGTAAATATAAATTTACATTAAGGTCAATTTTATATATATAGGCCACACGCTGCTGTTGAGCGACTTTAAGGCCTTGTAATGTTCCAGGAAAATGCGGGAAAAACAGATTTATTGTTCCACGCTCCACGTGAAATGCCGCAAAAGCCTTTTCACAGATGAAGCGTATTTTGAAAGAATTTCTTTAACATTTTTAATGTGCTTGAAATTACAATTGAAACCAATGCGATTTCATTTCACAATTGTGTTAAGGCTGAACAATAATAATAGTACTTTGGCCATAAAGCCACTTTCGTCTAGGCACGTTTATTAAAGAATTCAGATTTTCGCTGCGCTGAAGTTTTGCAATTTAAATTATTCACAGACCAGAAAGCAGACCGCACGAAGAAAGGCCTCAACATGAAAGCAAAAGTTCAAATTAGCAGCAAATCGAAATGAAATTTATGTTGGCATACTTTTCGCTTGAATGGGAGCTGAAAATATATATATATATATATATCTTTTACATATATATATCTTTTATTTATGATGCGTTTAACGCGTCAAATCAGAGACGCAAATTGCTTGGGCCAGAGCCATTGTAGTAAATGCTGCTGGTAATTGCAGGCACGTTAAGCTCCGCTGCGCAGCGCTGGGCATTAAAGGACCTTGTGTAGTCCTTGTTGTTGGCATCGTCGTCTGACGTGCATAAAAAGCATAATGAATGCCCAGCAAATTATACGCACACACACGTAAGCCTGGCTTCGATTGTATGCTGCAGCCAATTACGCCCACATACACGTAGCACACTATGTAGTTAGCCTGTGTCTGCTGCGTCCTGTTCACTTTAATCTAACTCATTAGCAGCGACACTTTAATTAATATGCCCAGGCGACTCGCTCGATTCGCCCATCAGCAGACGACGCGATGCGACGCGTCATATGACAGCATCAGCATCGCAGCATCAGCAGTCAGGTCCAGCAGGAACTGCCTCTCACTCTGCCTCCTCTCTCTCTCTCACTCTGCCTATCTCTCTCTTGCTCTATGACCACCAAATGAATTGCTTGCCAGCTCACCATAAATGCAAATTTATGGCAATCATTACGTTAACGTCACGCTAACGTTAATGTTAACGCTTACGCCACTTTTACGTCAAGTTTTAATGCGCATTAAAAATCTTTTGCAACTTGATTTAATTAGTCCGATTTGCACGTGACAGCATTCAGCTCAGATTGATAAATTGTGCTAGAAAACTGACCAGGAGACAATACTAAATAAATTAGCTCAAGGACTTGAGATGGCTGAATGTAATAGGAATCCGTTATATATAGATATATTTCTCTTTCTAAGAAGATGTTAGAGGATGGTCTTGGAATTAGTATCTAATGAATTAACTGAGTAATGGTTGTGAAAAGGTGAATTTAATCAACTTTTCACTTTTGCCCTTTAATATTTTCGCATTATTCTAGCTTCTCTCCATTATCTTACTAAAAATTTGAAGAGTCTGCTCTGCTTGGTCCTTTAAAATCGCATTTCAATTTCAATTTCTACTTTCACTTCGAATTCTTTACAAATATTTCCAGATCAGTGCGCTGCGAAATAGTTTATGCTTCATCCGCCCCGTTGGCCCGCCCAAATCCATTGTGTGGCTTCTGCTGTTGTTGTTGATTTTGCGCTATACCTTGGAGGCTTTCAAGTCAATCCAATAAGCGACAGAAACAACAGGAGCTGACAGGCAACATTGTCCTCGCATAGGATATTGCAGAGACGCAGAGAGAATCCGCTTAGCTCACGTTGCAATTGTTGTAAAAGCAGTTCTGATTGAAAGCGAGCCATAACAAAAACACAACAATGTTGTTACAGTATCTATGAAGGTGTGCGTGTGTGATAAAACAAAGCGCATGCCACACATATGTTGCATGCCACGAGCTGGTGGCAAGCTCTGCAAATTTAATGATGTTTCGAAGCAATTGAACCGCAGACAAGTTGTTAGCATTGAAGAAGCGCTTAAATACACTCAAGAATAGAGATAGAGAGAGAGAGGGATAAATAATGAAATGTCATACAAGAGCTGGGGCTTCAAGGATACGCAGGACCTTCGCCTGCATTTACTTTGTATCTACAAGTTATTTGTGCAAAAATTGAATTTCAATTCTGTTCGCAATCGATCCGATTCGTTGCAACTATTTGTCCAGGCGACTCTGCACAAAAAAGTATCCTTGAGATACATTTTTTAAGCGGCTTATTCAGCCTTTCATTTCGCTATTAACTTTCCAGTCAGACCGACAATTTTCATATAAATTATGCGGTTAAAGCTGATTTATCCTAAGCACTTGAAATGAAATGAAAAATATACAAAGAGCAAGAGTTTCTTTCTTGATTACTTTTAATTATACTCTGTAGCTACGGCAAGGCTGTAAAGGGTAGTCCAATATGAAAGAAAGCTGTGTTGTATCTGACAGGTAAACATATTTCAATTACAAACCAAATAAGAATAGAGTATATAAAGAGAGAGAGAGAGAGAGAGAGCTGCATTTGCTTCCCTGCTGGCAGCTTTGTCAATACTTTCTCTAAACATCTTCAGCGAAAGACAGCTTCTTAATATTTATACATCCAATATGCTAACATTTTGCCTTGGGTAAGCTCACCTTTGGCACCTGTGCGGCTACACGTTTGCATAGAGTTTGTTAAGCATCCCTTGGCAAATATTAAGAATCCCTTTAGCATTGTCCTCAATGCATCGCCAAGTGAACAGAGAATGTAAGTGAAAGCAAACATATCTGAATATCTTTTTAATGAGCATTGGGCATGTTTAAAGGAATGTCAGGCAGTCTCTACAGTGCATGCTGTGAGGATGTTCTTCTGGAATATATGATACAACTTTTTGACACTCCACAATTATCTCTAATCTTTCCTTATTGCTTGCCTTTCTGTCTCTCTCTCCTTGGCTCTCCTCTCTCTCTTTCTTTGCTCTCCGTCTCTTTCCCCGTAGCTCTCCTTCCTTCTACGCCCTCTCTCTCTTTTTCTTTACTTCTCTATCTCTTTATCTCCCTCCCTTGTATTACTCTCAATGTCTCTTTCTTTGTGTCCTTTTCTCCGCCGTTACCTCTCGCTCTCTATCTACCCTTTATCTGCATTTCTACATTCTCTCACAACTTACAGCGTATCTCGCAGTCAGGCATTATCTTTTGCAATTTTTTTTGGCCATTTCATTTCAATTCACTTTTCTGGCCATTCGACAGGCAGCAGCTATTAATTTCCGTTTAGTCGCAGCATCCGGTCTAGACGCAGCCTCGATATTGGATCCAGACCGTAGAAATTTGCATTTGTTTTTATGCAAATTAACAAAATTGCATGCAAAATGTTTGAACGCATCAAATATTTATGCAAATCATAGACAACTGAATTGAATTCGACTCGAAGGTCGTTAAAGTGCATTTGTCCAACTACTTGAGTAATTGCAGATGCATTACAATTGTGCAATCAGCAGATAAATGTTATCCCAAGTGTCGACAGCTGTCAAAGAGGAAGCACAAAACACGTGTCACGACAACACCCCATGGGGTGTGTGTGTGTGTGTGTTTGCTGAGTGCGTCTCTATTGCTTGTGGCAATTGCATTCGCAACTAGCGCCAAAAAGTCAAAAGTCAAAAGTCATCAAGTCAACGCATTGCGTTGCGTGTTGCCAAATGCTCTCAACTGTCTTTGAGCTGACACACACATGCAGCTGAGATACCCACACACACACACCCACATATATACAACTCTTATGCACACACACTTGCACAATCTTTAACGCGTCAAGGGAAATGTTCATTTTCACTTCAGAAAACAAGTTAAATTGTCAGAATTGTAGTCAAACGAAGCGCAGATACTCTGCACAAGACATATAATTCTTTAGATTAACTGCGAATATCTTTCAGTTCAGATTAGACCCTCGTTGAATTAAATTACATTTTTTACGCTTGTCATGCAAACATTTTGTACAGACAGGAATGATGACGCAGTGAATCCTTGAATCTGAAGAGGTCTATGAAAGGTAGAAGCTACGCAATGATTGAGGAGATAAAGACGGCATCGAAGGTGGAACTGAGCAATATCATAGAAATTAATGCTTACATTAAACACCTAAAATATATTTTTTTTAGAGTCCACTAATAATTGCAGTCTCTAGATATATGTATATATATATATTCTTTGTGATATAAATATTTATTAGAAAATCGTAAGTTACCAAGAAATAAGTAAAATAATTTTGCAAACTTTCTTAAATCTATAAACTAAATTCTCATTTATTTTCTAACATTTTTTTCCTCCTGCCAACACCTAAGACAAAGACAACTAAACTGTGTTTCCTTGCTCGCTTTTATGCATTTGCATTTGGCTAAAAGTTTGTACGTTTAAGAGAATTCCAGGGTATTAGATGTCAAAAGTTGCACTTGCAATTTAACTTTGTTGAGTGCAAAATTTAATTTAATGCTGAGCTCGTTCGCTGCTAAACGAATTAACATTTTAAATGCATTTTAATTGTGTCGAAGAAGTTGCTAACAAGCAGCGACACATGTGTGTGTATGTGTGTGTATATGACTGAGGGTGTGCGTGTAAATTTAATATTTAAAAAAAGATTCTATGCTGCAGCTACAAAAGCTGAAGCGTGGGGGAAATAGAGCTAAAAGCTAAAGCAAATAAAATTGAAATAAATAAACACAATGCACAGTTACAATATTTGAAAAGGTGTGTGTGTAGGCGTCTGTGTGTGTGCATATTTGACACGCCATGAAAATGAAAATGAAAATACGCGCAGGCAACCCTTCGGGCCACACGCTAAAGGTGTCAAAGTGTGTAAATGCAATTTGGCAGCTTTTATGCTGCTGCTGCTGCTGCTGCTGCTGCTGCTGCCTTGGCTGCTGTTGCTGCAGTAACTTGCAGCAATGTTTGACAGATTGTGTGACGCAAATTCAATTGCAGCACAATATCAAATAACGCAATTGAATAACACAAGCTGACTGACCCCTGCTGGGTGCTTTGACGTCACTGAGCTGAATTGAAAAAAATTCATAGCATATTTTTCAGCGCATTATTGTCAAAGGTTTTCTTTTCATAAATCCCTGTTTGGGTAAATGGCTTTTCATGAAACGTGTTGTGCATTGAAGCGTTGCAGCACAAAACAATAGGGCATATAACTACTACAGCAGTATATGTTGGCAGCTATGCTAAAGGCTTTCAAATGTTAATGCATCCAGCGAGACTATTTGCTTTTGCGAGGTTTTATACGTTGTATATACGTTATTAATAATAAAGAAAATATTTTTAATATTTACTTGCTAAGGCTTAGATATATTAAAAAATATGTATTGGAAATATTTTAAAAATTACTCAATGCTTCAAGCTGAAGCAACCTATTGTGAGTTGATCTCGTTTATTAAATCAATTATAAGAATAGCTTGTTTTACTAATATATATATATATATTTATATACATACATACATATATAGGGAAACGCGAAAACACGTGCACATCACAGCTTGAGCCACAAAAAAATGAAACTTTTTCAATTTGAGACAAGTCAAAGAGAGCTGCCACAAAAGTGCAGCCAAAGTCAAATATGTGGCAATGATATACACATAAATGCATGTATCCATGGCGGTTTCGCCTGTGTGTGTGTGTGTGTTTGAGTGCATTGTCTATTTGCACATGACATACCAGCTCCCTCTCTTCCTTCCGCCCGCTCTCTGTGTTGGTGATAACGCTTCATATTTTGTTATAGGCGAAACTTTGCGCTCGCGAAACTTTTCGACTGTCGGACTATAAATACCAAAAATATTCCGAGCAGCAGCAGCAACCCACTAAACACCTATCCAGCCGCCATCCCTCTCCTCTCTGGCGCTCTTTCTCTCTTCTTCCAGTTGTAACACCCCCTAACTATTGAAAAACTTTGTTTCGTTTCTGTTGCAATTCGCATTCGCAAAGTTTTTGCTTGTTTGCAACTTGTTTCTGGTTTCTTGAGCCGCATCAAACTCCCAGTCCCAGCCCCCGCTTCAGCTTCAGCGCCAGCCCAGGACTTTTCGCTGCCAACTAGCTAGCTACGCCACGCTCCCCGCCCCTGTCTCTGCCTCTGCCTCTCTAGCTAACTGCGCATGTCATCAAATATGAGCAGAAATATGCATTTCAAGTAATTCCAAGACATGCCGCTAAAAGTTTAACGCAAAATAAGTAAGAAAGAAAAGAAATTGTTGTGCATCAAGAATTTTGCTTTATGCCATTTGAAGTTGCAATTTATGAGTGCAATTCAAAGTGTAGCATGCAACAGCAGCATCGCCTCAGAGTGTGGCACAACTAGCTGTCACTGTCTTCTTTTTTAAAGAATTCTAATAACAGTTAAATCACTAGAAAAGGAGATTGCATAATACTCGCTTAAGATCCAAAAGAGCTAAATTAGAATTAATAAATTTATCTAAATTGATTGAGAGTTGTTGCTAAGATATTATCCAAGAGAGATAGAGAGACAAATGTAGCTGTCGCTAATGGCTACCTGTGAAGTTTGAACAGGTCAGTTATGCTTACAGGGAACGAAGCACCTGAAAGGTGACTCGAAAAGAAGATTCGAAAAAGCAAATCGTGAACGACAGCTTACTAGGAATTCGACTTAAGCTTAGCTTAAAACGCACTCCCCACATACTTCACAAACATTAATATAAATAGTTTCTATATATATTTTAATTAATTTCATCTCTCTGATTAAATTCTCTAGTTTATGTTCAGATTCTTGGCATACTCGATGCAGCCAAGTTATTGCTGTACAAAGAGGAGTAGCAAATCGATGCGCTGCAACAAAAAGCTCTCACCGCAACAAATCTCACAAATATTTCACTAATTAACAGCTTTAATGTGCTGTAAATTAGGCCAATGTCTAATATAAACCTCATAAGAACATATTTCCAAATATTAAGCATATATAATGCCGTATCTGTGCAGTTCAATTTAAACTTTGACTCCCTGTAGAGATAATTCCCACACGCATGACATTGATAAGTCAGTTGATTATCTTCGCACAGTGAATTATGAGCTCAGGTAAGCTTAATTAATCTCGCAAAAACTGAAAATTCTGCCAAAACAGCAGTGAGAGAGATAGGGAGAGGTAGAGAGGGTGAGAAGGAGAATGGCATAAATTGAGCTATCTAAGCTGACCTGCAATTACAATTACAGCTACCTGGACACAGACTAAAGGGCCGCACACTCTGTGCGATTGACTCTGTGGTTAGGTGAGCGAGCACCTGCCGAGCACCTGCCTGTCTATCTGGCTCTGCTGCAGACATGTTCAGCTGTACATCCGGTTGCAATAACCAAACAGCACTTCCGCTGCGGCTAACCACAGACAAACACAAAGCAATGCAGATACCAGATAGAGATACAGATACAGAGATACAAATATGCGGGCATAGATAGAGATACATGCATCGGATTGTTCGATACAAGATTTTAGTTCAGCTAATTTGGGGCCGAAAACTAACTCGTAGTTGAGTCGCTCATTCCATTTGGGGGCAATTGAATAAATATAAATAGAAAAACAATTCATTAACGCCAGCGATTTCTGCATACCAAATGAGCCAAAAGTGCCACAGTGAAAAGTTGTCAACGGAATTGTCAATTTTCCACACGTTAAATTTTGTGCGCCAAATCGTGGCCAAAAATCACGTAACGCATTTTAATTTGAATTTGTTTGTTGTTGTCAAACTGAAAGAGCAGCACGGATAACCAAAGGGAACAAAGAAACTGAATGGCGGCAAGGACAGGGGCAGCGCAAGGGGCGTGGCTTGCTCTGTCTGGGTTGACGAGCAGCAGCAGCAGCAGCAGCGGAAATGACGCGCAAACAGCAAATGGCCGCCAACCGGAAATTGCTTTTGCTTGCAGCCCTTTCGAAGTGCTTTTCCATGTCCAACACATGCGAATGGACCAAAGCGGGGTCTACAATTGCTCCGGAGCGCGGGGCTGCAATAGAACGTCAACAAGTTCAGTTCATTTTTATTTGTGAGGTGTGCAGCGGACGCTTTTGTTTGTTATGTATACCCTGCAGTTAGGAATCGAGCAAATGGCTAATAATGAGCTCCAACTGTGAGCTGTTAACTGATTATCTTGCCTTTCTGTATATCAATCTGTCTACTACATTAATTATAAATATGCAGTTGTAACTTCAAAGTTGAGCCAAGGCATTTCATTTAATATACATTAGGCTCTGCTGCCTTTGCACACTGCTTAGTCCACGCAACAGGGTATCAGTGAGTCATTCATATGAAAGCTGGCTATTAGGGCTTTGTAAAGTTGGGCAGCTTGGGTCATTATGTATGTACTGCGACGCGGGAGTCGGTTG
Organism: Drosophila hydei; assembly: GCF_003285905.1. Taxonomy (NCBI): domain Eukaryota; kingdom Metazoa; phylum Arthropoda; class Insecta; order Diptera; family Drosophilidae; genus Drosophila; species Drosophila hydei. Next base: position 2,406,083 of record NW_022045843.1, on the reverse strand, counting down.
AAGGCCATTTGCTGCGACGTTTCTCGCGCCCGAACAGCCGTAAACATTTGCATTTTATACGGACAACGCCACCTCAACCCGGATAACAGTTGAGAAAAACCTCAGTGCGCTGTGGCGTATGCCGGTCACGTGCTTCACTTACACGCAAAACAGCCGACATTTGACGTTTGTTTTGCCCGTCATTTTCAACTAAGTATATATATTTGTTGACTACAATTACGCCGAAGAGCCGACGGGTGGTTGGAACTGCGATTGCGATTGCCATTGCGACAGCGAGACAGAGACCATACCGGAATGTCTTGCTCCTAAGCCAGTTCAGCAGTTCATGCCGTAAATTGTCGCGGGCTTTTGGGGCCACAGACTTGGCCTCAACGGGCGGCCTGACCAATTTCCAGTTTGGGGCGGGGGCATTTAAATGCTTTTGCCAAAGTAAATAAAATAAAATACTTTAGGCTCTCTCGCTCTACGCTTCCTTCCTCATAAATTGGCCAGCTAATGCCGCGGCGATTGTTTGTTTATGCTTTGTGGCTTAACTCAAAATAAATGTGCTGCAATATGACTTTGTTGCTTCTAGTTGAGATGCGACATTGGCAACTTTGAATATTGCTGAAGTGATGCAGAAACTGTTTAAATGTTGATTTTATAATGAGACTTAGCAAAACTGAGCGAATACTAAATGGGCTTGAGCCAGGCGTATCTTTGGCTGAATTTATTAATACTTTATTTGTAAATATAATGTATGAAATCTGGATTGGTGGGACCTGAGCCCATTGAAATGGGACCTTAATGGATGGTATGAGGCGTGGCAAACCCCACGATATATGCCTAAGGTTATCTGTGTTATTAAACAATTCAGTTCTCAAGAGCAAGCGCAAGGATATCTCTTAGTAGGCACTCCCGACTAGAGTACCCTTACTTCTCATTAATAGAAATCAGCATAATTACCACGAATCAAATAGAGAATTCTCTATTCTGTATTCTGTAGCTATAAATTCTAAACTTAGTTTTTTACATTGGTTTTCCACCTGTGCAATTCGCTAAGCTTTATCTACTCCTTTGTATATCTTGTGTTAAATTATTTTTTTCCCATGCCATATATTAGCTCCTTTGTTGGGCGCGTTTCACTACACATCCAATATTTTCTTTGAGCTGCTCATTTTACTATTTTTTTCTGCCTTTGAATGCAAATTGAGATACGAACAACTGGGCAGTGCAGCAAGTGCTGAGCCAACTCTTTGACTTTGTGCTGGGTCATTGCTTGTAGAGCGAGAGAAAGAGAAACCCTTTAAAAATGGGAATTAAGGGTATATAGCATATGAGAAATGGTGGCAGAAGTAGATAAGACAAGAGTTAGAGCTGTTTAAAAATTAACTTTAAACTTATTCCATTTAACAGTATCATCTATAGATATATTTATATATATATATTATTTAGATATAAATATATACATTTTAAGTCAGGGTATTTGCACTTTTACGCATAAAGACATGTGTTTTTTATTCACTTGTTTTTAATTGCTCGCTTTTGGTTTTTTACCTATTCAAAAGGATCTCAGTGCTGACCAGAATTCTTGTTGTTGCCATGGCAATGCGTATGCATGTACCTTGCAACGTAGAAAATAAAAAAATTGCTGCGGCGTTTAATGAAAAGCGAAATTCAAAGCGACGAACAAATTGCAAAATGAGCGCAGCTTAACGAAAAGATGAATGCAGGCCAAATGCAATGTGTGTGGGAGTGTGTGTGGACGTGTGTGGTATGTTTAGGTGTGCCACTGAGCTAAAATGTCAAAGGTTTAAAGCCAAGGCATTGTGTACACTTAACACACACGGAGACAGACAGACATACAGAAGGCGTTGCATAAATTTCAATAAGTTGCCTACTTTGCGAGGCGCCGCTGCACTAAACAAGAGTTTGTTGTGCATGTGTGCATGTGTGCATGTGTGTGTGGGTGTGTGTAGGTGGCATCTAAATTCAGGTCACTTTAGTAGTCAGCTGCGAGTCAGCCTTTTGTGCAACGTCTCAAGCAGCTTTCAGCTTTTTAACAGCCCCCATCGCTGGCAACGTTTTATTGCGTATACGTAATATTACGTATACGTCATGTTATGTGCAACAATTTTTAAAGGCACCCACACACACGCTAATGTGTGCGTTAAGTGCGCGTGTGCATTGAATATGATTTGGCACTTGAAGTATAAAAAACAACCTGAAGGCAAAACTAAAAGTCTGCCAGGGCAAAGTTTAAAGCTCAACATGTTTTAGTAGCTGCTGCTGCTGCTGCTGCTGCAACCCCTCATCAGCGCTGGCGCCGTGTATTCGTTGGAGCATGTTTAATAAGCAACGCCATTTTTCATGCGCAGTCAACAGAGCAACAGCAGCCGCCGCAACAACCTGCAGCCCACACAGCTGCCAGACAAGATGACGAGCACCACAGCGCACATCAAGATATTTCTTGCTACACGCCATGCAAAATGTTGGTGCAGGACTCTCGCTCAAAAAGTGGCAGCTCACAATCTTAAGAAATTCATTTACTCAGTTTGACAAGCTTATCTTTTAACAGATGATTATGCATAAATATGTCGATAAATAATCATCAAATGAAAATATAAAACTTGAGCTGAAATGTTCTGCAGAAAGTTCCAAGAATTTATAAATGATCAAATATCAAATGAAAATAATAATGCACAAGTCTTTTGGGGAAAAATACAAAATAAATTAAATTCAAAGGAAATTGAGAGTCAGCAAAAAGCTATAAATAAATGTGAAAACCTAAAATCTATATATAAAACGAAGGAGTCAAGTAACAATAAAACAAGAAATGGAAGACGATAAATCTAAAACGTAATTCATTAAGAAACGATTTATTATCTTTATTGCGTAGCCAAAAATATCAAAGGCAATTTTTATTATATTTTATTATATCTCTGGCAAACCAAATGAGAGAAAATATCATGTTTCTGATTGAAGTATATATGTATATAAATATCTATATACATATAAAATATTTATATATAAAAATGATCCGAATAGTTAAGACAAATAAAAAACGTATTGATATTGAATATCATTATATTGATTCATATGCATTTAAGGGTATTCCTTGCATTATATATATATTTTTTTAGCTCATATTTGCAGCAATAAAATATTTCTTTAACTATTTGATATCTCTCATACTTGATGCCATAAAAGAGTGATCCTATATTATCTTTTGACTATATTAACCTTAATCTATGTTTACAGAAAACTTCCTTTAATATATTTTTATTTAGAATTTAAGCTTATATCTTAGTATATTGCCTCTCATATATAATGCGATAGAAGTCTACTCATAATATATTAACTTTAATCAATATTAGCTCTGGCTCAATATAATTTTGTTTCGAATTTAAGTTTTATTTATACTGTCAGCTCTCTCTCTATCTTCAATTTAAACTTCAGCGTTTACTATTTTCTCTTTAATAACATTACTACAATCGTATTCGTTTTCCATTTAGCCCACAGAACAGGCAAAAACATCCTTATCCATTTGCTTTGGCTGTACGTGTGGGTGGCAGATATATATATATATATGAATTATGATGATGCTGCACTAAAGTGACATGCTATTCCATATCATATGCGGAGTATCTACATATTTTTATGCTGTTCTAGACGATTTTGTTGTTTTTGTTTTTGTGCTTGCGACTAGTTTCGGTTACGCTGGGCTTGCTCGTGGGGGAGGGCAGCTCAAACGAATTTGTCAACTCAGTGAATCATAAACAAGCGCAGTTATATGCTGCGCGACATAGTGAGCCAGACTATGAGATAAACAAATAAACAACCATAAAAACAACTGACGTCGACGACGACATCGAAATGAATGTAAAAATTGTGTTTGCATTGGAATTTGCGCGTGTAGATTTTCAATTAAGCGCTGGCAGCCAACGCTGCGTATGTGCAATGCCAGCACATTTTCAGCTTTAAGGAGTTTCAGCTGAATGCGAACAACTGCACATCATGCCCAACAGTTTTTGGGTGACAAATGGCAGCGAAAAACGACACCCCCAAGGCAAGCAAGGGAGAGAGATTGGGCGGTAAGCGCTGTGACATTTGTTAGCATTAGGCACGTAGCTAAAACTGGGCAAGCGCTGAGTCTAAGTTGGAGGCTGAGTCAGAGAGCAGCAACAGCAGCAGCAGCAGCAGTCAGCAGGACGTGTCGGAAGCAGCACGTAGTGCCAGTGGACATGTTTGAGCGGCAACTGTAGACAGTTTCACATCTATTTAAGTGTATGTGTGTTTGTGTGGGTGTGTTTGTGTTTGTAATAAATTTTACCTGCACATAAACAACTAGCACCGCCACAGCAGCAGCAGCAGCAGCAGCAAAAACAACAACAAGCTACAGACTTATTTAGTGCAGCAGTCAAGAAAAACTTTATTTTTTATCTAAATACCCTGAAGGGCAGAGCATTATAATTTGTCCATGCAAGTTGTAACAGCTTAAAAAGCAATAAAGCTTAGCGCCATTGTTATAACATAGCTAAAATACAGAGTTTTTTAAACCAGTCTGAGCTGGGTAGAAATTTTTTAATGGATTTTGTTAAAGCTATATATTTTGATATAATTTAAGATTAAGTTCGAGTATGGAGTACAAGTTTAAGATGAGATTTGTTTAAGCTATATTTTAAATATGGCTTTAATTTACGGATTTTAGCGAGCAACAAATATTACAAATTTTAGTTAAGAATTTCTTTGAAGACTATGAAGTAATAGAGTATATTAAGAACTTTAAGTAAAGTCAATCAAAAATTAGAATTTTGATTTTAATTTATGCAGATAAATATAATAAATAAAATACTTTAATTTATTATTTACTTTTTTTTAATTTTATAAAAATATAATACAATTTTTTTTATATATATTTTGCAAAAATTTTAAGGACTCAAATTAACCACTTTAATTTTTTTTACTGTAAACTTTCTTACGTGCCAATTACGTTTAATTTATTTATTTTGAGCAAGAAAAACAACAAGAAAAATGGACAGTAGAAATTATGTTCTGTATTAGACACTGGAAATTAAATTCAAGTGTGGCATGTGCGGCATGTGGCAAGCAGTTCGAAATCATTGCAAGCTTCACTTTTGGCACTGATTCAATTATTTAAAATGCTGCATGCAATTCTGTGCAGCAAAGTGCTTAAGGGAAGCAACTCCGCCACGCCCGCTCTGGCCCCAAGTCCCAAAATGTAATTTGTTGCTACATGCTGCATATTTGTATAAAGTGAAGCGGCAGACACAGAGAAGTAGCAGAGCTGCCTGCAAAAAGCATTTACCTGAATTACTTTAACCTGAGCAGCAGCAACAACAACAGCAGCAGCAGCAATAGCAGCAGCAGCTGTTGCATTAACCCTTTAATGGAGCTCAACGAAGTTTTCATATTTAAGAACTCAAATTTCCTATGCAAATTGAAATTGCAAACTAAATTGTAAATATTCTTAAGCAGCAGAGAATTTATATTAGAATTTGATAATGCTCTCAAGGGCTTCGGCTTAAGAAGCTTTTAAAAATATAAAAGTTTAAGTATTCTTTAAACATTTACCCAGTTGAGCTATTAAAAAATGCAAGTCAAACAAAAAAGCGTGGTTTGGCTGGGAGGGCTGGACTAGAAAATACCCGGAACCTAATGCCATGGTATTTGTGAGTGAGAGATATACAAAGAGTAGCGTATGCGTAAATTGTGCCTTTTTTTAATATATATAAGAAATTTAATAATGGTAGCTCCAAAGACGTTCGTGAGACTAAAATCTTAAAAGTTTGATATTGGAAATGGAAATTGTCTGCTCTAGTAAGGCTTGCATAGGGCTAGAAAAATTTGTCTATTGATTCTGATTAGAACTATATATCAGCATATATAAATAGTTGAAGTTTCAACTTTTTTAATAATCATTAAATTTCCTATATACTACAAAGTCCAACTCCCATTTTCGCTTGACTATTTACAAATAAATTCGATACTTATTTTCCTTGAGTTGCTTTGTACGGGTTAAGCTTAGAGAAACGTTGCCTTGGCTTTGAAATATATTGCGTTTGCAGTGGCTTCATTTTTCA